>NC_092003.1:18753390-19066603 GCF_044704955.1 Pristiophorus japonicus
CATGTGCTTTAACTTTGCACATTAATCTCCTGTGTGGGACCTTGTCGAAAGCCTTCTGAAAGTCCACATATACCACATCAACTGGTACTCCTTTGTCCACTTTATTGGAAACATCCTCAAAAAATTCCAGAAGATTTGTCAAGCATGATCTCCCTTTCACAAATCCATGCTGACTTGGACCTATCATGTCACCATTTTCCAAATGCGCTGCTATGACATCCTTAATAATTGATTCCATCATTTCACCACTACTGAGGTCAGGCTGAGCGGTCTATAATTCCCTGCTTTCTCTCTCCCTCCTTTTTTAAAAAGTGGGGTTACATTGGCTACCCTCCACTCGATAGGAACTGATCCAGAGTCAATGGAATGTTGGAAAATGACTGTCAATGCATCCGCTATTTCCAAGGCCACCTCCTTAAGTACTCTGGGATGCAGTCCATCAGGCCCTGGGGATTTATCGGCCTTCAATCCCATCAATTTCCCCAACACAATTTCCCGACTAATAAAGATTTACCTCAGTTCCTCCTCCTTACTAGACCCTCTGACCCCTTTTATATCCGGAAGGTTGTTTGTGTCCTCCTTAGTGAATACTGAACCAAAGTACTTGTTCAATTGGTCTGCCATTTCTATGTTCCCCGTTATGACTTCCCCTGATTCTGACTGCAGGGGACCTACGTTTGTCTTTACGAACCTTTTTCTCTTTACATACCTATAGAAACTTTTGCAATCCGCCTTAATGTTCCCTGCAAGCTTCTTCTCGTACTCCATTTTCCCTGCCATAATCAAACCCTTTGTCCTCCTCTGCTGAGTTCTAAATTTCTCCCAGTCCCCAGGTTCGCTGCTATTTCTGGCCAATTTGTATGCCATTTCCTT
Source organism: Pristiophorus japonicus (assembly GCF_044704955.1). Classification (NCBI taxonomy): domain Eukaryota; kingdom Metazoa; phylum Chordata; class Chondrichthyes; family Pristiophoridae; genus Pristiophorus; species Pristiophorus japonicus. Next base: position 18,754,264 of record NC_092003.1, read on the forward strand.
GGCTTTAATACTATCCCTGATTTCCCTAGATAGCCACGATTGAGCCACCTTCCCTTTTTTATTTTTACGCCAGACAGGAATGTACAATTGTTGTAATTCATCCATGAGGTCTCTAAATGTCTGCCATTGCCCATCCACAGTCAACCCCTTAAGTCTCGACTTATTGTATTCCGGCTGGTACCATCCGTCAAATGCATCCAAAAAGGTAAACCCCCGATCACCACGTGTCTTTATTCCCACTCTGGTTCCAAGTATCATTTACTTCCCCTGTACCATTTTGTCGCATTACCCACTCTGCTACTTGCGAAATGTTAAGGGAGATTGACCTCAAAGGTATTTACATGTAACTCTCGTTTCGGCCTAGCTTGCAGGCCGGACCTAACACGAACTATAATAATCGCACCGATCGCAATATATCGTTTCATCTTATTACTCTATAATTAACAAATAGTCAAAGGCAAAATGGCCGTATGGCTTGCTTGAAGAATCTCTCGCTGTCAATCTGTAAATAGACAAACAACAACAACTAATACGTGTGCTAAACGGCTGGTTCAAAAACCGTAAGCTGGGTCCAATGCTTCCATTGTCCGTTCCCTTTAACATTGATGCAGGCACAGGTGTCCTTGCTGATTATAACCTCATATGGTCCTTTTTGGGGCAAACCCAGGTTTTCCCGGGAGGACCCTTACCATAACGCGACTTCCCGCCAACGGGACTTCAGGGAGCTTTGTAAGCTCCGCTTCTGCGTCTCTTTCTTCCTGATTGTCCCTAACTAATTTACGCATCCCTTTTAATTGAGTACTTAGTTCAAAAACATTTTGTCTTTTAATGGGCCGACATCGCCCCCCCCCCTGTTATGATGTTCTCTGGCAATTGCATCGCCCTTCCTATCATATAATCGTGTACTACCCCGAATGCATGTCTACTGTCCGTATAGATATTAACAATCTTATTTTCCGATAATTCCAATGCCCGGGTGAGTGCTACCATTTCTGCCACTTGAGCTGACGACCCCCCATTAATTCGCCCTGATTCAACTGCCTCTAGATGCTGGTTAACTTCGGCCCATCTGGTACGAGGTAGTCCCTCTACGTATTTACATGAGCCGTCCACAAACAAGGTTTGTTCTGCGGTTTGAAGGGGGGCATCTTTTATTCTATCCTCTTCCATATCCTCACATACCTCTTCGCAAAAGTGGGGTTGCCCCTCACCCATCATACCTTCTGCGGGGTTGTTTCCTACATCCCTAATTATGGTTACCGCTTTGTTAGGTGGTAAGAGGACTGCTCCCCACTTTGCCCGTCTCATATTAGATATGGTTCTCAGTTTTCCTGTGTTTAACATTTCTACCAATGTGTGTTTAGTGTGGCGAATGATGTTTCCAGTCATCACCACAGGATCGCTTATTTGTACCGCCCAAGCTGCGCAATCTAGCTCGGCTATACATCTGGATAACCCAGTCGCCACCGGGCTATAGGTCTCCTTTTATCCCCGTGATCTTGGGTGACCACGGCCATATAGAACCCACCTTCATTGTTACAGTGGATGTGGAAATCCTTACTCATGTCAGGCAGTCCCAATCAAGGTGCGGAAACTAGTTCTGACTTGAGTTTACTATACGCCTGTTCTTGTTCAGGGCCCCACTCTATGAGGTCTAGGGCCGGTTTCCCCCCTTTCACTAATCTTTGTATTGGCTCAGCAATTTTTGCAAAATCAGGGATAAAGTTCCGGCTGTAATTAAAGAGGCCCAGTACTTTCCTCACTCCCTTGCCGTTACTGGTCTAGGCATGTCCTTGACAGCCTTTTTCCTATCTGAGGGCATTTCTTTCAGCCCCTTGAGAGGCAGTACCCTAGGTACAGAACCTGGCATTTCCCTACCTGGGCTTTCTTGGGGAGTTAGTGCTGCTAACTATTTCTTTTAAGATACCCTTTTCCACTAGCCCTTTTACTATTTCTACAACCGCTGTTCTAGCTTCAGGTCTTATAGGGTATTGTGGCAAGTCCCCCTTTTCTGTCCTCCTCCTATTCCCGTGGCAGGGACCTTTTCCTGCTTTATCTTTTTCATTTCTAAACTGCTAAAGCTTACTGTTTTATCCTTTTTCAAAAGTCCCTTTTGCACCTTCACAGATAGCTCACCACTCGCCCAGGAGTTTGACCTAATCCCTGAAGGTATTTCTAAATTTAAAACTCTTTTTTTTTACTGAGCTAGAAGCTTTCGTGTCAAGGTTTTACACAAAGGAAAATGGGAGCGTTTTAAATGGCATTCTTTATCTCATTTCTAGACTAAATTTACGTCTTTCAACCCAATTGCATGTTTTCTTTCGACAAGTAAGTGAGCGTGTCAAATTATTTTTTTTTACTAACGGGACCATGTATTTTTATCTTTTACTCAACAAACCTATCCTTTGTGCATTTCCTCGCTCCATAACTTATCATCCGAATATATCCACATCTTCGTTTCTAACTTAAAATGTAATACCATAAGGTTCACAGTTTCTTAAACTTCCCACATACAGGACAACACTACGAAGGGTTAAAAAAACCATTTCACTCTGTTTGGAAAGAGTAGGTGGAGCTAAAACAGGCAGGCAACTCCACACCTTCTTAAAACAGGCTTTCATTCATTCCACAGTCAAAATTACTCGAGTACTCTCTTCATTCAAAATAGACAATCACAAAAGTCTCTCTTCATTCAACAAAGCTTATGTCTGGATCCATATTTCACTTAAGATAGTCACTATCAGCTTTTTTTATGGCATTACGTAATTACGCAAGTTACAATTAATGATAGGAATTAATTAATGACCCGGTCAGCCCGCGTTTTACATTCCCTTCCTGACCTTCCATGTTCGCCAGTCTCAGACGTTTCCCTTTGTTTCTGTAATACTCACGGCCACGACTACTCTGTGGAGACCCTTTGTCTTCGCAACAAAGCTAGCGTGTTTCCTACCACCGAAGTTTTCGGCTGTAGGTTGGAGTGATCAGTTCCCTTCCGCACCGACCTTATTTACTAAAGGGACAACTCAAACTGGTTAGTCAGCCTCTTCCCGCTATCTCTTTACTCGTATCTTATACACTATCCCGTCGTGCCCGTACACCTCTCTTTTCAGTCTCTAACACCAGATTCCAGATACTGTCTTAAATGATCACGTCTGACCAGACAGTATCCTGTCGTGACGCCATTTTGTTGTGGAAAATTTTTTCCGAGACTGTATAATATATAAAGAGAGGTTTATTAAATCGGAGACAAAGCTTTGGGAGAAGTGTTAAAGACCCCTGTCTTTGAACCATCTTCTCAAATTGGTATCTGCAGTGAAGTCCTTTTATCTTACAAATTACGTCACTTTGCAACACATGCATTAGCACTACAAAGCTTTGACTTATCGAAGGCTAAGCTTTTGATATATAACCCATCCTGCATTGTAACAGGGCAGTATAAACAAGTGCAGGCTTTTGACACCGGTATAAACAAACATACCGAGCACTTAACTCTCCAGTGTTCATAATGCATCAGTATTGTCCCTTAAAAAATTCATTTAAAGGGGAAAATAAAACAAATGTTTGGTCCCGCATACAATCAAATATATGTCCAAAAATCTGCTCCAACACAACAGTCCGTGAACAGATATCTCACTGAAGGAGAGGGACTGGGAGACAACAGTTAGTGAACAGATATCTTTCTGAGGAAAAGGTGACGAAGAGTCATCAGTCAGTGCACAAATGTCTCCGTAACACAGAGGAGACTGAGATGCTTGTTAGTTTACACATATCTCCGTGAGGGAGAGTCGACTGAGAGACACCAGGCATTGAAAAGATATTTCTCTCAGAGACACCAGTCAGTACACAAATATCTCCCTGAGATACTCCATTCAGTATACAGACATCCCGCTCGGTGAGAGTGGATTGAGTAACACCAGTCAGTGTACAGATGTCTCCCTTGGAAGTGGGGACTGAAAGACAACAGTCACTGTACATATATCTCCCTGTGAGACACCAGTGTATGTACAGACTTCTCATTGAGGGAGCGTGGCAGAGAGACACCAGTTAGTGGACAGTTATAGACGCATTGAATAACAACCACAGCAATTTACAGCACGGAAGGATGTCAGTACAGCTCATCATGTCTGCGCTGGCCGTCCAAGAGCTATTCAACCTATTCTCACTTTCCAGCTCTTGGTCCATCGACCTGCATTTTACGGCACTTTAATTGCACATCCAATAATTTTAAAATATGTTTTGAGTTTCTGCCTCGGTCACCCTTTCAAGCAGTGAGTTCCAAACACCTACCAGCCTCTGGGTGAAGAAATTTCCCCTCATATCTTATCGAAACCTCCCCTAAATTACATTAAATCTAAGGCCCCTGATTGTTGACTCTACTAAGGGAAACATGGCCTTCCTCTTCAATATTTCAAGGCCCTTCATAATATTATACACCTCAATGAGGTCCCCCCTCATCCTCATCTGTTCCAAAGAAAACAGACCCAGCATCTCAAATCTTTCCTCACAGCCAAACTTCTCCAGTCATGGCAACATTCTTGTTAATATCCTCTGCACCCTTTCCAGGGTAATCACATATTTCCTGTAAAGTGGTGACCAGAACTGCTCGCAGTACTCCAACTGCAACCTGACCACTGTTTTGTACAGTTCATGCATAACCTCCTTACACTTGCATTCCATGCCGAGTAACCTGGAATCAGGGGGGTAACTCTCCATTGGCTGGAGTCATACCTAGCACAAAGGAAGATGGTTGTGGTGATGGAAGATCAATCATCACAGCCCAAGGACACCTCTGCAGGAGTTCCTCATGGCATGTCCTAGGCCCAATCATCTTCAATTGCTTCATCAATAATCTTCCCTCCATTATAAGGTGAGAAGTAGGGATGCTCGCTGATGTCTGCACAGTGTTCATTGCCATTTGCAACTAATCAGACAATGGAGCAGTCCATGTTCGCATGCAGCAAGACCTGGACAACGTTCAGGATTGGGTTGATAAGTGGCAAGTGACATTCGGGCCACACAAATACCATGCAATGACGATCAACAACAAATAAGAAAGAAACCACTGGCCCTAAATATTCAACGGTATGACCATCACCGAATTTCCCAGCCTCAGAATCCTGTGGGTCACGTTTGACCAGAAACTGAACTGGAACATTCACATAAATACTGTGGCAACACGAGCGGGTTAGAAACTGGGTGTTCTACGGCAGGTGCCTCACATCCTGACTTTCCACCACCTACAAGACACAATTCAGGAGTGTGATGGAATACTCGCCACTTGGCTGGATGAGTGCAGCTCCAACAACACGTAAGAAGCTTGACCACCTTCACTACAAGACTGCCCGCTTTATTTGCAGCCCATCCACCACCTTAACCATTCACTTCCTCCATCAGCGATGTAAAGGCTTCTTCGCAGCACCACCCAAAGTTGCGACCTGTACCCTGGAAGCACAAAGGCAGCAAGCTCATGCAAGCACCACCCTCTCCACGTTCCCTTCCAAGACAAACAGCATCCTGATTGGAAGCATAACGCTGTTCCTTCATCATCGCTGGGTCAAATTCCTGAAACTCCCTCCCGAACAGCACTGTGCAAGTACCATCACCGCATGGACTGCAGCGTTTGAAGAAGGCGGCTCATCACCACCTTCTCAAGGGCAATTAGGAATGGGCAATAAATTCTGGCCTTGCCAGCGACGCCTACATGCCATGACCGAATTTAAAAAAATGATCTCCCCTCTGCTCCTGTACTGCCGACGAGTGTCTCAGTGTCAGCAACTCTGCATATGCAGTACAGAGCAGGAAAAGGGGAACGATTAACTCCCTACTGCTACTGTGAAGCACATGTGTATCTCAGTGTCATCTGTTCATGTTCAGTACACAGCTGGTAAAGGGGAACGATGCACTTCCGTCTGCTGCTGTAAAGCCAACGTGTGCCTCAGTGTCAGCTCTCAGAGGAAGAACGGCGTCTCCACGGAGGAAGGCTTCGCTATCAAAAATGAACTACTCGACAACCTCAAAGACTCCCCCTGTGGGGTTTACAAAAGTCTCATGACTCTTCAACTCACTCTATCCCGGAATTGATGCGCCTCAGTGCTTATGCCCCAACACTCGATGCAACAGAAGAGACCAAAGAGGGCTTTTACTACAGCCTCCAAAAATCCCTATCCCGCGTCCCCGCCGGCCACAAACTGACCCTTCTCAGTGACTTCAACGCCAGGGTCGGCAAGGACACAGCCCTCTGGGGAGGCGTGATTCGCAAAGACGGTTAATGGAAAGCCGACTCCAGCGCTGCCCTATTCCTGACAAAATGTCTAGAACGTAAACTTCTCATCATCAACACCTTGTTCTGCCAGAGCGACGAATACAAGGCATCCTGGCAGCACCCTCACTCGAAACACTGGCACCTGCTCGACTAGGTCGTCGTCCGAGCCAGAGATCGTACGGATGTGCGTGTCACCCACGCCATGAAAGCAGCTGACGATTGCTGGAAGGACCAGCACCTAATTGGATCTATCATTAACATCAGAATAGCCCCAAAGCGAAGGAGGCAGCAGAAGCAGTGCTGCAAAAAAGCCTATGACATAGCTAAGAGAACCCTATACAGTCAGTGCCACAGCGAACCTGGCTCACCTTGATGACCCTGAGGTGCAGAATGCCCACAACGCCTGGTCTGCCCTCCAGGCCTCCATAACGAGTGCCTGCGAAGAGACGCTCGGTCACTCAAACAGGAGACACCAGGATTGGGTGATGAGAATGAACAGGAAATCCAAAAGCTAATAGATCGCAAGCACAGATAATTTCTGAGCCTTAAACATCAACCAAACTCGGGAACAGCGAAGCAGCATTACAGATGGCACATGGTTGAGGTCCAACAAAATAAAACGGACCTAAAGAACAGGTGGTAGACGGAGAAAGCAGAGGAGATACAGAAGCTGTCAGACAGCCAATCTGTGCGAGCATTGTTCATCGCAGTCAAGACCACCTGCAGCCCAGATACCCAAGGCCCCACCCCACTGCTGGCCAAGAACGGGGAAGCACTCATCAAAGACACCGAGTCATTCAGGGCCCGCTAGAAGCAGCACTTCGAAGATCTCCTCAATTGAGACTCTGTCGTCGATGGGAGTTTCCTGAACTCCATCCTGCAGCATGCTACCCGCCACCACCTCAGTAAAACCCCAACACTGCATGAGGAGAAAAATCCAAAAGACTGCTTAAGAACAACACGGCTTTGCGAGCGGATGGAATCCGTGCTGAGGCACTGAAGTATGCCGGAGAGGCTCTACTGGTGCGAGTACATGACCTCGTCGCTCTCATCTGGAGGGAGAAGAGCATGTCGGGAGATGTCAGAGATGCAATGATCATGACTAATGGGAAAAATGTCCGACTGCAGCAACTACTGATGAATGTCCCTGTTATCAGCCACTGGGAAGGTCGTCACTAGAGTCCTCATCACCGTCTTCCCGCTGTGGCTGAGGAGCTCCTCCCGGAGTGATAGTGCGGATTTTATCCCCTAAAGGGCAAAACGCACATGATTTTTGCAGCGCGACAGCTGAAGGAAAAATACAGGGAACAGCACCAGCCCTTATACATAGCCCTCTTCGACCATACAAAGGCCTTAGACACTGTCAACTACGAGGTTCTATGGAGCGTCCTCCTCCATTTCGGATGCCCCCAAAAGTTCGTCACCATCCTCTGCCTGCTCCACGAGGACATGCAGGCCATAATCCCGATTAACGGATCCATTACAGACACAATCCACGTCCGCACCGTGGTCAAACAGGGCTTCTTCATCGCCCAACACTCTTCTCCAGCTTCCTCGCTGCCATGCTCCACCTCGCAGTCGACAAGGTCCCCGCTGGAGTGGAACTAAACTACAGAACCAGTTGAAAGCTGCTTACCCTAACGATCTGCTGACCAGTTCCAAGACCACCCCACATTCTGTCGTCGAGATAAAGTACACGGACGGCGCCTGCATCTGTGCACATACAGAGCCTGAACTCCGGGACACGGTTGACGTATTTACTGAGGCGTACAGAAGCATGGGCCTTACTCGAAACAGCAGCAAGATAAAAGTACTCCACCAGCCTGTCCTTGACGACGAGATCCAACACCGCCTCTAGTGGGACAGTGCAGCATTCGGCCACCTGATTGTTCGAAGACCATGCTCTCAAAGCTGCCACCAAAGAGTGTTCGAAGACCATGCACTCAAAACTGCCACCAAGCGTATCGTCTCCAAGGCTGTAGCAATAATCGCCCTCCTGTAAGGCTCAGAAACATGGACGATGTACAGTAGACACCTCAAGTCGCTGGAGAAATACCACCAATGGTGTCTCCACAAGATCCTACAAATCCCCTGGGAGGACAGACGCACCAACATTAGCGTCCTCGACCAGGCCAACATCCCCAGCAGCGAAGCACTGACCACACTTGATCAGCTCCACTGGACAGGCCACATAGTTCGCATGCCAGACACGAGATACCCAAAGCAAGCGTTCTACTCAGAACTCCTTCACGGCAAACGAGCCAAAGGTGGGCAGCAGAAACGTTACACGGACTCCCTCAAAACCTCCCTGATAAAATGCAACATCCCCAAAGACTGCCCTAAGTGGAGGAAGATCATTCGGTTGCACGCTGAGCTCCTCGATTCTCGTCGCCCAGAGCATGCAGAGATCAAGTGCAGGCAGTGGAAAGAGCATGCGGCAAACTAGTCCCATCCACCTCTTACTCAACAACTATCTGCCGCACCTGAGACAGAGATTGTCGCTCTCGTATTGGACTGTACAGCCACCTAAGTGCTCAAATTAACAGTGGATGGAAGTCTTCCTCGATTCCGAGGTACTGCCTATGATAATGACAGTACACAGTCATTAAAGGGGAACGATTCACTCCCGTATGATACTGTAAAGACCGTGTGCTTCAGTGCCAGCTCCTGTACATGTACAGTACACAGCCGGTAAAGAGGACCAATTCTCTCCCCGCTGCTACTGTAAAGCCACTACATGTCTCAGTGCAACTGCTGTATAGATACAGTACACAGCGGGTAATCTTCTGCTACTGTGTTCCTGTGCCCACAAACCTCATCCACCGAGGAGGCAGCAGGGCTAACCTACTTGCAGTAGAGCACGCTGAGCGGTTCCATTCCTGCTCCAGCCCCTCCAATGTTGGTTCGGCGAGATCGCACGGCTCCATGACCGGCAGATGTAAGTGCTGACATGGTGGACTGTCCAGGTGGAGCGTCGACATAGTTCGAGAGTTCCTCCACCCAATGGTCGGGTTAACTTGCCACGTTGCCGCTCTAAATGCGATAGTCCTGCAGGAGATGTTGTGGATGGTAGTGATGATGGAGAAAATAGCTGAATCCATGGATGCCAGAGATCAGCCTGGGTCCGAGAATATAGCACTGCACCCGAAGGTGCAGTCCCGCCATTGCCACCGACACATGCAAGTCAGGAGTAAGCTCTTGCTTCTGACTCTGAGGACTTTTCTTTGGAAACAACTTCTCCATCTCCAGCCCCGTCTTTCAATCTGCCGTCACCCCCTACACCCCAGGGGCTCTCGTGGTGCCCTACTACAAGGCGGCTTGGAGTTTGGTCAAGAGGAAGTGGCAGACGTGGGGTGCAGATTCGGGGGTGGGTGGTGGGTGGGTAAAGGAAAGGCATTGCCGCAGTTAGGGAGGATGGGGATTATTATTGTTATTCAAAAAAATTTTCACTGTTGGGTGTGTAGGTTGGTGAGTGTTTGTTGTATTTAAATTGTTTTTCGAAAGTATGTTGTTGTTGTTTTTATTGTTATTGTTATTTGATATTTGAAATGTTTTCACTGTTGTGTTGGGGGTGGGGGATACAATGGTGTTTACTGTTAAAACATTTGCTGTTATTTAGAACATGTTCACTGTTGGGAAGGGGGCTACATGGTTGTTTGTTGTTAAAACAACGTGTGTAAAGCTTTTCCAGGCATTATTATTTTTTTATTTAACGAAACATTGTTGTGCAGTGTCTTCCAAAAGCAGAAAAGCATATACAAAGTTTGCAAATACTGACGAGGCCAGGCCAGGAAAGGCAAACATGAAGGTTAACATAACACAACTGTAACTGTAACAGTCACAAAGGTAATGCACAACATTCATTTATGACCCGCGGAAACAACAGACTTGCAGCTGCATAACTACCACCAAAGTTAGTTCAAGCAAAACGTTCATTTATGAGTTACAGAAACAATAGTCATGCAGCTGCGTAACTACCACGATCCTTTTCCTGCTGTCTAGGGTGGTGTGGGTGCATGGTTTCAAACCCAGCTTGATTGTCTTCTTGGAGGTCGTCGTCCACTTCTTCGTCCTCCTCTTCCTCCTCTCCTCTCTCCAAAGATGGACTGGCAGTCCCATCTGGCAATTCCTGCCCCCTCCTGATCACTACTTATGCGACATGCCACAATGAACTGAGCGACCTGCTCAGGGTGGCATTGTAATTCACTTCCTGAGTGGTCGAGGCCTCTGAAGCGTTGCTTAAGCACTGCAATTGTCTTTTCGATTATATTGCGTGTGGCTATGTGCCTTTTGCTGTAGCGCTTCTCGGCTTCCATTTGGGTCTTAAGCAGGGGTGTCATCAGCAAGGCCATCTCCTTTATCTCCCAGCATCCAATCATGACCTTGTGGCTGCCTTTCAGTCAGGTCAGACACAGTGCTCTCACGCAGGATGTGTGCATCATGGATGTTCCCTGGAAAACTTGCATTTACTGCCATGATTATTACCTGCGGTCGATAAGGAATTGTATATTCAAGGAGTGTAATCTCTTTCGATTCCGAAACATCTCTGCATCCTGGAAAGGTGCTCGCAGTGTGATGTGCGTACAGTCTATTGCTCGCTGCACCTTGGGGAATATTGCTATTCTCGAGAAACCCAATGCCTTCTCAGTCTGTGCCTCCCCGGTCATATGGGAGCTGAAACAGTCAGTCCTGCATGTACAAAGGGGTTTAGTCACCTGTCGAATGCAGCATTGTGTGGCTTTCTGACAGATGCAGAAAATGTCGCCAGATGTGGCCTGAACGCAGGCAGATAATGAGAAGTAAAGTGCCGCAATAACCATGGCCACAATGGGCACTGTGGTCCTGATGGTGCTAGCAGGCTGCAGATTTCACATAAGGAGCTGGCATATCTCACTGATGAATTCATTTCTGAAGCGCAGCCTCCGAAAGCACATTTTATTGGACAAGTCAAGGTATGACCGGTTATTCCTGTCAGTGCATTAGGTATAAGGTCTCCTCCTCCTCAGCAGTCTGCCACCTCTTTGTTTTGGCACATAATGCTCATCAATGAATCTTCTCCCATCTCTAGTCAACAGCATGTGAGTAGTCATAAATACTGGCTGGGAAATTGCATGCCACATTACTTTTCTAAATGCCCTAATTGTATGTATTTGAAATTAGTAAATTTTCCTCGAAAAACTCAATAAAAAAAATCAGAATTCACGACTATGATTTGATGCTTGTCAATAAATTTTAAAACAACCGTAAACACACTCACGAATTACTTCAAAGCTCTCATGAACTTGATGCAGCCTTTAATTAAACACCCTCCGAGTTACAAAATGGCGGCCACACCGGTGGGTTAAGGTCAGTTGAGTGCAGCTTTTTTTGAGCGTCTTTTTGGGCGAGCAATCATTTGGGTGGTACATGGGCGAGAGGGTGAATGAAAGGCTCAACAATATTCTGGGCGGTGTTTTGGCGTCAGTTTCCATTATAAAAAATATTTTTGTCGGTGACGACTGAATAAGCCATAACTAAAAAAAAATATGAGCGGGAACATCAGCTAATATTCGGCATATGGGCTGGAACATCAGCTAATATTCGGGGTTAAGCAGTTTTGAAAGTAGAAATTCCCCAGGCCCGGATGGAATGCAACCCAGCCTGTTGAGTGAAGTAAAAGAAGAAATAGCAGAGGCCATGACCATCATTTTCCAGTCCACTTTGGATCTGGGCATGGTGCTGGAGGATTGAAGTACTGCTAATGTAGTAGCCTTATTTAAGAATGGAGAAAGGGATAGATCGATCAATTACAGCCCGTCAGCCTAAACCCAGTGGTGGGGAAATTATTGATAAAAGTCCTGAAAAACAGGATAAATCTGCATTTGGAAAGGGAAACATTAATTTCGGACAGCCAGCACGGATTTGTTAAAGGAAATCGTGTTTCACGAAACTGATTGAATTTTTTGAGGAGGTAACCAAGGTCGATGAGGGTAGTGGGTGCGATGTAGTATATATGGACGTCAGCAAGGCTTTTGATCAGGTCCCACATGATATACTGTCATGAAGGTTAAAGCCCATGGGATACAGGGCAAAGTGGCAAGTTGGATCCCAAATTAGCTTGGAGGGAGGAAACAAATGGTAATGATTGGTGGATGTTTTTGTGACTGGATTGATGTTTCCAGTAGGGTTCCGCAGGTCTCAGTACTGGGTCCCTTGCTTTTTGTGGTTTTAATCAACGATTTAGATTTGAATATAGGGAGTATGATTAAGAAGTTTGCAGACAACACCAACATTGGCTGTGTGGTTGATAATGACGAGGAAAGTCATGGGCTGCAGGAGAATATCAATCTACTGGTCAGGTGGGCAGAGCAGCGGCAAATGGAATTTAATTCAGAGAAGGTGAGGTGATGCACTTTGGGAGGGCGAATAAGGAAAGGTTATACCTATTAGGCCACTTAGTAGTTTCGATGAACAAAGGGACCTTGGAGTGCTTGTTCACAGAACGCTTTTGGGAGGAAACAAAAACATTAAATCGTGGCCCCCCAATCTGGGGGACGCACCAAACATTTGCAAGGCTCTTTTTATTGTTTTTTTTGTATTTTTTTTGGGTGTTTCTTTTTAAAGTTTTTTTTATGGGGCACTATAATCATATATTTTCTCCAAGTGCCCCCTATAAAAGGGGAGTGGGACACTAAAAACACCGGCAATTAAAACAAATTAAACTTTAAAGCATAAAATCAAATTAAAATTTGGTTGCCGGGCGTGATGATGCACGCCAGTCCCTCCGGTGCCCACCTCTCGCGGAAGGCCGCGAGTGTACCGGTGGACACCGTGTGCTCCATCATCAATGACACCCTGGCGCGGATGTATGCACGGAAGAGAGGCAGGCAGTCAGGTTGAACGACCCCCTCGACCGCCCGCTGCCTGGACCGGCTGATGGCACCCTTGGCCGTGCACAGGAGCAGTCCTACGAGGAGGCCCGCGGACCTACCCGCTCCCCTCCGCACAGGGTGCCCAAAGATCAGGAGTGTGGGACTGAAGTGCAGCCAGAATTTCAGGAGCAGCCCCTTTAAATAATAAAACAGAGGCTGCAATCTCTTGCATTCAGTGAAAACATGGAACACGGACTCTTCCAGACCGCAGAAATTGCAGGCAGGCTGGGAGTCCGTGAACCGGCTTAAAAATTTATTGCACGGCACTGCTCCGTGCACCACCCTCCAGGCCAAGTCCCCGATAAATACTGGGAGGACTCCCGCGTAGAGTGCCCTCCATCGGGGGCCCCCGCCTCCTCCGGACGGCAAGATGGTGCGCCATGGTGTGTCCGGATGGCAGGCGAGGATGGCAAAATTGAGGGTGTGCAGGAGCAGCCCGTACAGGCAACCCCTCCGGGCAGAACTGAAAGGCACGGAGGGGATTTCCCCGAGGTGGGTCAAGTTGTGAGGCGCCGGCTCCCGAGGGAGGTTTCGGGGTTTGGCGCTGATGAGGAATTCCGTCCGGACGGGGGTCAGTTCGGACGGGATCTCCCCATGTGCTTGAGCCTCCTCGACACACGTAACGGAGTCAGGGCCCAGAGCTTTTTTTAGCGACTCGATGGCATCGGCCGCACGGCGGACGTCGGCCGTATTTAGGCGCCATGCCAGCGTGTCTGGCGCCATCCAACCCGTTCCTCCGCCATCGAGCAGGTCCCTGACACTAGTCACCTCACCAGCCACAGCCCTCTCGTCCGACTGTCACCTAAAACCTCGGTCGTGGAGGTACGGATTCCCGAGCAGCGGCTCGTGCAGGACAGCCACCACTCCAGCCGGTGGAGAGCTGCACTTGATGGAGACTTTGTTCCAGACCCTGGTGAGTTCCTTGTAAAAGACAGGCAGCTCCTGGAAGGCCGTCCTGACGCCCCCCATGCTCACAAACAGGAGCTGCGTGTCGTTGTTGAGGCCGTGCTGCTGGCGGAAGAATTACGTCGCCAGAGCACACCACCTAGGAGGGGGCTCGACGTAAAGGTATCTCTGCAGGGTCTGAAGACGGAAAGTCGCGAGCTGGGTGCTGACGCACACCAGCGACTAACCGCCCTCCCCAAGCGGGAGCCTCAAGACCATGGCAGAGAACCATTGCTTCCTGTTGTTCTAGAAGAAGTCGACCAGCTTCTTCTGTATCTTGGTGACAAACGCAGGGGGAGGGGTCAAAGTGACCAGCCGGTACCACAGCATGGCGGCCACCAGCTGGTTTATGACTAGCGCTCGACCCCTGTAGGACAGCACTCAGAGCAGTCCTGTTCAGCTCTTGCCAGTTCGCCGGCCAGGCTTCCTCGTCGGGGCTAAGGTAGACTTCCAGATAGAGGAGATGGGTCGTGCTCCAGGCAAAAGGCCTGAGCTCCTCCGGCAGGGAGTCCACCCACCACTGACCCACCAGGAGTCCAGAACATTTCTCCCAGTTGATCCTGGCGGAGGATGCGGCCGAGTAAATCTCCTGGCACTCACGCATCCTCCGCAGGTCAGCGGGATCCTCTACCGCGAGGAGCACATCATCGGCATAAGCCGAGAGGATGACCTCCACGCCCGGCCCTTGCAGAGCCAGTCCCGTCAACTTCGTCCGCAGGAGGCACAGGAAAGGCTCCACGCAGATGGCATATAACTTGCCGGACATGGGGCATCCCTGGCGCACCCCTGTCCCAAAGCGAAGGGGCGCCATCAAGGACCCGTTAACCTTAATCAGACACTTCGCGGCGGCGTACAAAAGTCAGATCCGGGCGACGAAATGCATCCCGAACCCGAAAGCGTGCAGAGTCCCGAGCAGGTAGTCGTGATCCACCCTGTCGAACGCCTTCTCTTGGTCGAGAGATAGGAAGGCGACCGACAGACCAGCCTCCTGGGTATGATGGATGAGGTCCCGGACCAGATGGATGTTATCGTGGATTGTCCGGCCCGGGACTGTGTAGAACTGAACCGGGGAGGTCATGTGGTCCAGCACGGCGCCAAGGCGAGCAGACATCGACCTGGCGAAGATTTTGTAGCACGGGCTGAGGAGGGAGACCAGGCGCCAGTTTTTAAGGAGGTGGAGATCGCCCTTCTTCGGCAGCAGGACGATGACTGCCCTGCGCCAAGAGAGGGGCATCTCCCCGGTCGCCAGACTTTCCCCCAGGACCCGCGCATAGTCGCCCCCCAGGACGTCCCAGAACGCCCTGTGGAACTCCACGGTCAGCCCGTCCAGTCCTGGGGCTTTTCCCCTCGAGAGCCAGTCGAGGGCGCCGGTCAGCTCCGCCAGGCTTAGCAGAGCTTCCAGATTTTCCGCACCCTCCGGGCTGAGCTTTGGCAGGTCCTCCCACAAAACTCTACGCGCTTCCTCGCTGGACGGCTCCGGAGAGAACAGAGCCCCGTAATATTCACGGGCCCTGTTGTTCACGTCCTCCGGATCCGAGACGAGAGAGCCGTCGTCAGCCAGCAGCGTCAAGAGCTGATTATGGACACTCTGTCTTTTTTCCAGCGAGTAGAAGAAGGGGGAGCCACGGTCCAGTTCCCGCAGGAACCGGATCCGTGACCTCACGAATGCGCCTCGGGACCCGACGAGCTGCAGGTCTTTCAGCGCAGCCTTCTTCGCTTAGTACACTGTCCGTAGGGCCGGATCCTCGGCGACTTGACCGAGACGGGCCTCCAGGTCGAGCACCTCTTTTTCTAGGCGCCCGACTCTATCCGCCCGCCACTTGGTCGACCCCCTCGCGTACTCTTGACAGAAGACGCGGATGTGAGCCTTGCCCACGTCCCACCATAGCCTCAAGGAGGGGAAGCCCCCCTGCTTTCTTCTCCAGTCGGCCCAGAAACGACGGAACGAAACCTGGAACCACACGTCCTCCAGCAGCTGGTTGTCAAAATGCCAGTACGCGGACCCCGTCCTCGCGCGGAGCGAAGCGAGCTCTGCCCACACCAGGTGGTAGTCCGAACACGGCACCGGCCGCATGGAGGTCGCCACGACGCAGGAAACGTATGCCCGAGACACATAAAGGCGGTCGGCTCTGGACCATCCTACTCCAGGCCTCACCGAAGTAAAGGGGCTGGAGTCGGGATGGAGATTTTGCCAGA
The DNA here is from genome assembly GCF_044704955.1 of Pristiophorus japonicus. NCBI lineage: Eukaryota > Metazoa > Chordata > Chondrichthyes > Pristiophoridae > Pristiophorus > Pristiophorus japonicus. The sequence continues at coordinate 18,770,578 of NC_092003.1, forward strand.
CGTCCAACAAGTCGAAGGACCCGACCAGGTCCCTCAACTTCTACATCGCCGTCATGCTCTGTGGGGCAATGGAGCGGTCCCTCGCCTCGAGGGTGCAGTTAAAATCCCCCCCGAGGACATTGCAGTCGCCGACGTCGACGGAGCCAAGAAGAGCGGACACCTCTTCGAAGAAGCGTGTTTGCTGCGGGCCGGGCTGAGGGGCGTACACGTTCACGAGATGGAGCGGCACGTCCCCCAGGCGAACCGTGACGTGCAACAAGTGGCCTGGCACGGGCTCCTTGACCCCCAAGGTCCCTGGCTGAAAATGCGGGGCTAACAAGATGGCATCCCCACAAGAAGTGGTCGTGAGGTGGCTCATGCGGACCTCTCCTTGCCATTCCAGGAGCCACGTGGCTTCGTCTCCCGGAATGGTGTGGGCTTCTTGCAGGAAGCACACCGCATATTTCCCCTCCCGCAGGAGCGAAAAATTGTTAAATCGACGGTGTGCCTCTCTGCCGCCGTTGATGTTGAGGCTGGCTATGGTTATCTTCATGACAAAAGCCTAGTGCAACCTCTATCTAACCTATTGTGGGGGGGGGGGGAGTGGAGTCGTTTGTTGAACTCCACTCCTTCAGCAGCCCAGCGAGGAAGCTTTTGAGCCGGCGCAGCTCAAGGCCTTGAGCCTTTGATAAGGACCCGCCCGCGGCCATGGTTTTAGAGGCGGTGCGGACTGACGAGACGAGCAGCCCCAGTTCGGACCATCTCTCCAGGGCCAGATGGGCTCGGTTGCGTCGACCCTGGCTCTGGACCAAAAAGTCCCGGAGTTCCTTTGCAGGAATGAGGGGGGACTCAGCGGCGGGCACGAGGAGATCCACCGCCTCACTGGCGATGGACTCGAGATCTTCTCCCTCGTCCCCCACTGAGTCCCCGTCCCCCTCCGGGGGGTCGCCGCCAGCAGCCGGCCCGTCGACCGCATGAGGTACGGCAAACGGCTCGGCCGCTCCATCCGACCCTGGCTCTACCCCGATCCCATCCCCAGGATCGTCGGCAGAGCAGTCCCCTCTGGGCTCTTTTAAAAGTGGTGCTGAGTCAGGAAGCGACAGCGGAAAGGGTTCTTCCTCCGCCCTAGGAGCCGGGGAAGGCGGAAAGACCTGGTCAAAGAAATGTACCAGGCCCTTCAAGTACCCCAGCTCCAAAGTAGGGGGCGAGGGTTGTTGTTCTTCCCCCTCCCCGCCGCCACCTCCCGGCCCAGCGTGTGGAGGTTTTGTGAAATTATTGTCATTTTCAGTTTCTGCCGAGTCGAGCAAATCCCGGTGGAAGTTGGATAAAGGCTGGGCGGGCTCATCAAAACATAGAAACATAGAAAAGAGGTGCAGGAGCAGGCCATTCAGCCCTTCTAGCCTGCACCGCCATTCAATGAGTTCATGGCTGAACATGAAACTTCAGTACCCCCTTCCTGCTTTCTCGCCATAACCCTTGATCCCCCGAGTAGTAAGGACTTTATCTAACTCCCTTTTGAATATATTGAGTGAATTGGCCTCAACTACTTTCTGTGGTAGAGAATTCCACAGGTTCACCACTCTCTGGGTGAAGAAGTTTCTCCTCATCTCGGTCCTAAATGGCTTACCCCTTATCCTCAGACTGTGACCCCTGGTTCTGGACTTCCCCAACATTGGGAACATTCTTTCTGCATCTAACCTGTCTAAACCCGTCAGAATTTTAAACGTTTCTATGAGGTCCCCTCTCATTCTTCTGAACTCCAGTGAATACAAGCCCAGTTGATCCAATCTTTCTTGATAGGTCAGTCCCGCCATCCCGGGAATCAGTCTGGTGAACCTTCGCTGCACTCCCTCAATAGCAAGAATGTCCTTCCTCAGGTTAGGAGACCAAAACTGTACACAATACTCCAGGTGTGGCCTCACCAAGGCCCTGTACAACTGTAGCAACACCTCCCTGCCCCTGTATTCAAATCCCCTCGCTATGAAGGCCAACATGCCATTTGCTTTCTTAACCGCCTGCTGTACCTGCATGCTAACCTTCAATGACTGATGTACCATGACACCCAGGTCTCGTTGCACCTTCCCTTTTCCTAATCTGTCACCATTCAGATAATAGTCTGTCTCTCTGTTTTTACCACCAAAGTGGATAACCTCACATTTATCCACATTATACTTCATCTGCCATGCATTTGCCCACTCACCTAACCTATCCAAGTCACTCTGCAGCCTAATAGCATCCTCCTCGCAGCTCACACTGCCACCCAACTTAGTATCATCCGCAAATTTGGAGATACTGCATTTAATCCCCTCGTCTAAATCATTAATGTACAATGTAAACAGCTGGGGCCCCAGCACAGAACCTTGCGGCACTCCACTAGTCACTGCCTGCCATTCTGAAAAGTACCCGTTTACTCCTACTCTTTGCTTCCTGTCTGACAACCAGTTCTCAATCCACGTCAGCACACTACACCCAATCGCATGTGCTTTAACTTTGCACATTAATCTCTTGTGTGGGACCTTGTCGAAAGCCTTCTGAAAGTCCAAATATACCACATGAACTGGTTCTCCTTTGTCCACTTTACTGGAAACATCCTCAAAAAATTCCAGAAGATTTGTCAAGCATGATTTCCCTTTCACAAATCCATGCTGACTTGGACCTATCATGTCACCATTTTCCAGATGCACTGCTATGACATCCTTAATAATTGATTCCATCATTTTACCCACTACTGAGGTCAGGCTGACCGGTCTATAATTCCCTGTTTTCTCTCTCCCTCCTTTTTTAAAAAGTGGGGTTTGATTGGCTACCCTCCACTCCATAGGAACTGATCCAGAGTCAATGGAATGTTGGAAAATGACTGTCAATGCATCCGCTATTTCCAAGGCCACCTCCTTAAGTACTCTAGGATGCAGTCCATCAGGCCCTGGGGATTTATCGGCCTTCAATCCCATCAATTTCCCCAACACAATTTCCCGACTAATAAAGATTTCCCTCAGTTCCCCCTCCTTACTAGACCCTCTGACCCCTTTTATATCCGGAAGGTTGTTTGTATCCTCCTTAGTGAATACCGAACCAAAGTACTTGTTCAATTGGTCTGCCATTTCTTTGTTCCCCGTTATGACTTCCCCTGATTCTGACTGTAGGGCACCTACGTTTGTCTTCACCAACCTTTTTCTCTTTACATACCAATAGAAACTTTTGCAATCCGCCTTAATGTTCCCTGCAAGCTTCTTCTCGTACTCCATTTTCCCTGCCCTAATCAAACCCTTTGTCCTCCTCTGCTGAGTTCTAAATTTCTCCCAGTCCCCAGGTTCGCTGCTATTTCTGGCCAATTTGTATGCCACTTCCTTGGCTTTAATACTATCCCTGATTTCCCTAGATAGCCACGGTTGAGCCACCTTCCCTTTTTTATTTTTACGCCAGACAGGAATGTACAATTGTTGTAATTCATCCATGCGGTCTCTAAATGTCTGCCATTGCCCATCCACAGTCAACCCCCTAAGTATCATTCGCCAATCTATCCTAGCCAATTCACGCCTCATACCTTCAAAGTTAGCCTTCTTTAAGTTCTGGACCATGGTCTCTGAAATTACTGTTTCATTCTCCATCCTAATGCAGAATTCCACCATATTATGGTCACTCTTCCCCAAGGGGCCTCGCACAATGAGATTGCTCATTAATCCTCTCTCATTACACAACACCTAGTCTAAGATGGCCTTCCCCCTAGTTGGTTCCTCAACATATTGGTCTAGAAAACCATCCCTTATGCACTCCAGGAAATCCTCCTCCACCGTATTGCTTCCAGTTTGGCTAGCCCAATCTATGTGCATATTCAAGTCACCCATTATAACTGCTACACCTTTATTGCATGCACCCCTAATTTCCTGTTTGATGCCCTCCCCAACATTCCTATTACTGTTTGGAGGTCTGTACACAACTCCTACTAACATTTTTTGCCCTTTGGTGTTCTGCAGCTCTACCCATATAGATTTCACATCATCCAAGCTAATGTCTTTCCTAACTATTGCATTAATCTCCTCTTTAACCAGCAATGCTACCCCACCTCCTTTTCCTTTTATTCCATCCTTCCTGAATGTTGAATACCCCTGAATGTTGAGTTCCCAGCCCTGATCATCCTGGAGCCACGTCTCCGTAATCCCAATCACATCATATTTGTTAACATCTATTTGCACAATTAATTCATCCACCTTATTGCGGATACTCCTTGCATTAAGACACAAAGCCTTCAGGTTGTTTTATTAACACCCTTTGTCCTTTTAGAATGTTGCTGTACAGTGGCCCTTTTTGTTCTTTGCCTTGGGTTTCTCTGCTCTCCACTTTTCCTCATCTCCTTTCTGTCTTTTGCTTTTGTCTCCTTTTTGTTTCCCTCTGTCTCCCTGCATTGGTTCCCATCCCCCTGCCATATCAGTTTAAATCCTCCCCAACAGCACTAGCAAACACTCCCCCTAGGACATTGGTTCCGGTCCTGCCCAGGTGCAGACCGTCCGGTTTGTACTGGTCCCACCTCCCCCAGAACCGGTCCCAATGCCCCAGGAATTTGAATCCCTCCCTGCTGCACCACTGCTCAAGCCACGTATTCATCTGCGCTATCCTGCGATTCCTACTCTGACTATCACGTGGCACTGGTAGCAATCCCGAGATTACTACTTTTGAGGTCCTACTTTTTAATTTAGCTCCTAGCTCCTTAAATTCGTTTCGTAGGACCTCATCCCTTTTTTTACCTATGTCGTTGGTACCAATGTGCACCACGACAACTGGCTGTTCTCCCTCCCATTTCAGAATGTCCTGCACCCGCTCCGAGACATCCTTGACCCTTGCACCAGGGAGGCAACATACCATCCTGGAGTCTCGGTTGCGGCCGCAGAAACGCCTATCTATTCCCCTCACAATTGAATCCCCTATCACTATCGCTCTCCCACTCTTTTTCTTGCCCTCCTGTGCAGCAGAGCCAGCCACGGTGCCATGAACTTGGCTGCTGCTGCCCTCCCCTGATGAGTCATTCCCCTCAACAGTACCCAAAGCGGTGTATCTGTTTTGCAGGGGGATGACCACAGGGGACCCCTGCACTACCTTCCTTGCACTACTCTTCCTGCTGGTCTTCCATTCCCTATCTGGCTGTGGACCCTTTCCCTGCGGTAAGACCAACTCACTACACGTGATACTCACGTCATTCTCAGCATCGTGGATGCTCCAGAGTAAATCCACCCTCAGCTCCAATTCCGTAACGCGGACCGTCAGGAGCTTGAGGTGGACACACTTCCCGCACACGTAGTCGTCAGGGAGACCGGAAGCGTCCCTGAGTTCCCACATGGTACAGGAGGAGCATAACACCCGACCGAGCTCAGGTTCGGCCTTTTCGGCCCCGCCCGCCTCAGTCCCCGGGACGCTCGACCCTGCGGCTACACATTCCTCCGCTGGCCCCACGCCGCCCATGACAGGCAGATCTTCCATGCCATCCCCGGGAGGCAGAGGCTTGGCAGCCTCGACTGTCTCACCCTCCCCGGGGACAGACTCCGCTCGCCTACAGCGCAGCTTGGGGGCACTGCTAGGGGATGCGGGACACGCGGCAGGCACCGACTCCTCCGCGGAGGGATGTTGTTCCCCCTCCGCCTCATTGGAGCGGCGCCTCCTTTTGTTCCTGGGGCGGCGCTGAGGCAGGGAGACCTCCATGTCTGCCGAGGCCTCCCGCTCCACTCCCCCCTTTTTCTTATCTTGCCCACGCCCGAACCCCTCTGTGATATTGGTCAAGGGCTCGGGCACGGGCTCAGGGCACCCCGCGCTCGCCGGTGACAGGGTTGGGCTGAGCGCAGTCGTCAGACTGTCTGGCGCACTGAGGGGACCCGCCTCATGATGTTTCGCCGTCCTCCGCGCCTTCTGATCGGACGTTCTCCCTCCCCCCCGCCAGAGGCCGTGAAAACAAAGGCCCCCGACGATGCCCGTGCACCTATGGCTCCCGGCATGCGGACGCTACTTGGGGAAGGAGTGGCAGCGGGGCCAGCCTTGGCCGCTCTCGGTGGTTTGGCGGCATTGGAGGCAGGGCAGTTCTTGCGAACGTGCCCCACCTCCCTGCAGGCATGGCACCGCACGCTGTCCAACGTCCAAAGGACGCGGTAGGCAGTCCCCTCGTGCACCACATTAAAATTGTCCACCGTCGTCTCCTCCCACGCCAGCCGGACAAAGAGCTGGTGGTGGAAGTAGAACACATGGCGCAGGCTATTCTCCCTGAGGCCGAGCGGTATGGGGTTGATCCCCGACCTTACCTTCACCCAGTTGGTGCAGGTGAGGGAGGAGGAGCTCAGCGGGAACAAAGGGCGGGACGTTTTAAATGATGACCCTCTGCGCGGTGGCCTCGAGAGGGTCCACCGGCAGGAATGTCCCACCCACCGTGAGCCCCTTTTCGAGGGCCAGCGACACCGCCCACTCCGACCCCAGGAATAGCACAGCCTTCCCAGACATCTTGGAGGCTGCGACAATGGCCAAGGGGCCGATTACCCCAGCCATCGCCCACACGCACTCCTCGATGCTCATTGTGGGGTGAGTGTAGCACTTGACCCCGTTTTTCTTAGTAATTAGTCTGAATGGTGGCAGGGCAGCAGGTGGCACAGGAGGCGCCGTGGATATGGACGCCGCCTGCACATAATTCTTAGCTGGCCCTGCCACCGGCGTGGATGGGGTCGCCATCACGGGGTCCCTTTAAGGGCTACACCCACCCCAGAGTCACAGGCCTTTATGTTCTTAAATTGGCCTCGTTTGAGTTTATGAGCAGAGGAGCTCTCAATGAGGCACACCTCTCCCCTAGTTGACAATTGGGGAGGGGCCTTGCTCCCTCTGCTCAGTTGTCTTAATTGTTTTTCCAATTAAGGAGGAAAGTGCTCTCAGAGAGAGAGGGGAGAGACAGAGAGAGTGACAGAGGGAGAGATCGGGTGCTGGGAAAGAGGGAAGCTGTGAGGGCAGGTCTCCCCTCACAGCGATGGGTGGGTGTTTTTCTGGGGCGCACTCCCTAGATGATGGAAAACAAAGCAAGGCACAGTCTTATGGGATGGTCTTCGGGCGGGAGGAGAAGATGTCTTCACCTGGGACAGCTCGAGCCACCCAGGCACACACGCCCAACGATGTTTAATAGGGTGATTTAGTAAATCTTCAGCCAGGTAGCTCCAGCTATCCCGGGCTAGGCAATGGGGGAGGGGTGCTTCAGTGGTGTGTGGGGCCTAGCTGTAAGCAAGAGCCCCACACACACTTCCACACACACACACACACACCCCGCGATGTTCCGGGCCTCGAAGAAAATCTTCTTTTCTTCCCCCACCAGTAAAACAATATCTTTCGGGGAATGCACCAACACCCACCTGTAGAATGTTATCGAATCCCCCTCCTTCCACACAGGTTGTTGCTCTTTTCCCACTCTCTCCAACTCTTTGTAGAAGTAAATAAAGTTGTTGAAATTTTCAGCTCTCCTCCTCTCCCTCCGGACGTTGTATTGTAGCAAGCCAGCCCTTTCCTCCTCTTCCTGGGCTGGTCTCAGGGCTCACTCTCGGCCTTCCAGACAGGAGCTGAAGCAGGGAGTTCCTTCTCTCACAGCAGCACAGCTCCAACTGAATAGGCCACGCCTCCAAAGCTCCACCATTGGTTCACAGATCCCTGAATGTAGCAAACCAGGTGGATAAGGTGGTTAAGGATGCACACGGAATGCTTGCCTTTATTAGCGAAGGCATAGAATATAAGAGCAGGGAGGTTATGCTTAATTTCTGTAATACTGTGCTTAAGCCACAGCTGGAGGACTGTTTGCAGTGCTGGTCATCCTATTATAAGAAGGACATAATTGCACTATCGAGGATGCAGAGGAGATTTACTAGGATGCTGTCTTGAATGGAGAATCTTAGTTGCAAGGACCGATTTGATAGGCTGGGTTTCTTCTCATTGAAAGATGGGAGGATGAGAGGAGACAAAAATGAGGTGTACAAAATATTTTGCGGCCTGGACATAGTGGATAGTAAGGGCCTATTTCCATTGGTGGAGGGTTCTATTGCACGGGTGCTTAATTTTCAGGTGGTTGGTGGAAGTTTTAGTGGGGGTTTGATGTGGGGGGTCTTCTTGACGCAGAGGATGCTGGGGATCTGGAATTCGCTGCCTGGAAGAGTGGTGGATGCAGAAACCTTCACCACTTTTAAGAGAGGGTGGGATGGGCACTTAAAGTTCAGTAACCTGCAGCGTTACGGACCTAGAGCTGGTAATTGGGACTAGACTGGATGACTTTTTGTTGGACTGCGTAGATATAATGGTAAGTATTGCAGGGAATCGAATACGGCCAGGGTCATCTCCTGGATTGTTTTGATCACGTGGATGGGTCGGAGTGGAATTTTCCCAGATTTTTTTCTCCCTAAATTGGCCTGGGTTTGTAATCTGGGTTTTGCCTCTCCCAGGGGATCACATGGCTCCAGTTGGGGTGGAGGGTTGAATGTTTCAGTATAAGGGGTGTCACAGTTGTGTGGGGTGGACTGGTTGGGCTGTATGCTCTTTGCCTTTACGTCATTGATCATACGTTGATATGTAACCTTTAGGGCTACTGACCAAAGGTCGTGTGGCTCTTTTTCAGCTGGTGGGGACACGATGGGAAGAAATGGCTTCCTTCTACGCTGTAAGTTGCTATGTTTCTATGTTAACTGTGTGCCGAAAGTTACGCCATAAACAAATGGGCAATAATTGGATGTTAGTTTTTAATCAAAATGACTTTAAACTAAATATTAGTCTTTAACTGCATGGTAATTGGGCGAACCCGATGGAAAGTCTCGCCCAATGTATATTAAGGGCAGCGGACACTTCTGAGGGTATCCCGCACATGCAAGCATCAGTGGCAAAAGAGGAATCTATTTGGGGGTTATATCAATGTCCCATTGTAATAGTTCCAAAGTCCATTTATTAATCCATTGCGATTTGATCAAGCAATCGCCTGGTTTCATGAGGAGGTTCAGCGGGGTGTGAGGGCAATGCAAGATGGCCCTCTGGAAGTCCATGATGTTGGTAAGACATTGACTGACTCAGAACATCGCCAGTAGGTGGCGCATGCAGGCAGAATAAATCGTGAAGCAAGTGCCATTGGTTGTAACCTGCCTCATCGTTCTTGACGTAGGACCGCAGTCAGACTATGATCAGTGGATGCGACTTCAAGATGGAATGGTTGTGTTGGGTTGGGGTTCATTAAACAGATAGTCTGTATAATGTATTGTTTCAATTTCTCAACTGCAGCAGTCTCATTTGGCTCCCATAGGGAGGAGACTTGACCCTCCTTTTCTCACAACTGCTCATAGAGGGACCTAGCAAGTTCTGTAAATTGAGGAATAAAATTACGCAAGTATCCTACTGGTCCCAATAATGATCGGAGCACTGTCCCGGATGCAGGAAGCGGCAGTCATCAGAGGATCTCTATTTTTTTTTCGGCAGGTGTCAGACTGCGTGGAGAGATCGTCACTCCCAAATAGATGACCTGTTTCTGCAAAAGATTAGCTTTTCAATTGTTAATTTTCAAGCATGCATTGCTTAATAGTGTTAACAGACAATTAGTGGTCAAGATGGTACTCGACCGTACTGTTGGTTAGTAACAAATTATCAATGTACTGAAGTAGGGAATGGGGCTTAGAAGAAACATCAAGGATCTGTACCATTCTGGTATGCACGATGGTCGGGGTCGGGGTACGTCCCCTTGTAACTCTGATCCTCATAAATACAAGCAAATTTATTTTGATCCTCTGTTCAAACTGGAATACTCCAAATATCGATTGCAATGTCTTGGGTGGAAAAGTATTTGGAGCCTTTTGGGAGTTCTGATAATAAAGTTGAAGCATCCCTATCGAAAAAGTCGCCCTTGGGCGAAACTTTGTTCAGACTTTAGTGAACAATAGTGACACTCCAGCTAACATCCAGTTTCCGAACTGGCCAAGCTGGTGAATTGGTCGTGAAGGAGCCAGTTCCCAGAATGCCCTGTTTTAAAATGGATTCGTTTACATCTTGAATATAGGGATGGCATTCTTTGGGAATTGGGTACATAAGAATATAAGAAATTGGAGCAGGAGTAGGCCATTCGGCCCCTCGAGCCTGCTCCACCATTCAATAAGATCATGGCTGATCTGATCATGGACTCAGCTCCACTTCCCCGCTGCTCCCCATAACCCATTATTGCCTGATCCTTTAAGAAACTGTATAGTTCTGTCTTAAATTCATTGAATATCCCAGCTTCCACAGCCCTCTGAGGCAGCAAATTCCACAATTTACAACGTTCTGTGAGAAGACATTTCTCCTTATCTCTCTTATTCTAAGATTATGCCCTCTAGTTCTAGTCTCTCCGTCAGTGGAAACATCCTGTCTGCATCCAACTTGTCAAGCCCCCTCATAACCTTATACATTTCGATAAGATCACCTCTCATTCTTCTGATTTCCAATGAGTAGAGGAGCAACCTGTTCAACCTTTCATCATAAGTCAACCGCCTCATTCCGGGAATCAACCTAGTGAACTTTCTCTCAACTGCCTCCAAAGCAAATATGGAAACCAAAACTGCACGCAGTATTCCATGTGTGGCCTCACCAATACCTTGTACAGCTGTAGCAAGACTGCCCTGCTTTTATACTCCATCCCTTTTGCAATAAAGGCTAAGATAACATTGGCCTTCCTGATCATTTGCTGTATCTGCATGCAGCATTCCATGCATATGTACCGCAGGTCCCGCTGGACTGCAGCACTTTGCAATCTTTCTCCATTTAAATAATGACTTGATCTTTGAGTTTTTCTGCCAAATTGCATGAACTCACACTTTCCAGCATTATCCTCCATCTGCCAAATTGTTGCCTTCGTACCTAGCCAGTCTATCTCTTTTTGCAGATGTTTTGTATCCTCCTCAAACAGTGCTCAGCTCCCAATGTTTGTATCATTAGTAAACTTGGCTACGTTACACTCAGTCCCTTCTTCAAGTCGTTAATATAGATTGTAAATTGTTCGGGTCCCAGCACTGATCCCTGCGGCACACCACTAGTTATTTGTTTCCAAACAGAGAATGAGCCATTTATCCCGACTCCCTGTTCTGTTTCTCAATGGAGTGAGGTGGGCCATTAATCGTCTCCTCACCTTCCATCCCACCACAATCATGCATGCTAGAGGCGAATGCAGGCGAGTGCGTTTGAATTAATGTTTTGATTCGCTCATCTGGGTGATCTGGCATCTTGTACAGAAAAGTCCTCTTAATCACAAATACGGAGTGAGCATCTGATATTTCGACCAATTCGCTACCTCTTGTCCCGATCGAAACACACCCATGGCTATAATCAATAATTTTCCAAACAATACTTCCCAATACACCGCTCCCTTCAGGAGTTGTAATCATGACGGGTTTATCAACAATTAAATGTACCCCATCCATGCGCAGAATTATCATTTCCACTTTAAGAGCAGAGATTGACTCTCATCAAAGCCTTGTAACGTTAAGCAGCCTTGCCCGCCGCCGCATAGCACTGGGCATGGGGATTCCAAACCTCGGAGTGTACATGACCATTCTAACTCGGCTACTGTAAGTGAGGATTCTTCTCATGGGACTGTAAATAAGGATTATAACCCTGGGACCGTTGATGGATATACTATTGCTGTGACTGTACAGGGTGATTCCAAACCTGCAGCTGTATATGGGCATGCTAAAACTGAGAACGTACATTTGTATTCTAACCCCAGGACTTTACATGTGGATTGAAACCCTGTGATTGTGCGTGGCGATTCTAACCCTGGGATTTTACATAACGATTCCGAAACTGGAAATTTACTTAAGGATACTAATATTGGGAGTGTACATGTGCAGTCTAACCCTGTGACTGTAGTGGTGCATTCTAAACCTGGGACTGTATACTGGGACTCCAAACCTGGAACTGTACAAGTGGATTCTAATTGAATGCCGTAAATTAGGAATCTAACTTTGGGCATGTACATGGGCATTCTAACCCTAGGACTGTACCTGCTGATTCAATCCCTACGAATGTACATGGGCATTCCAACCCTGTAACTGTACATGGGGATTCAATCCCTGGCACTGTAGATGAGGATTCTAAACTTGAGGCTATAAATAGACATTCTATCCCAGGGACTGTACATCGGCATTCTAACCCTAGAAATGTATACAGGGATTCTAACCCTGGGCCTGAACATGGGGATTCTAACGCTGGGTGCGTATATAGTGATTCTAAACCTGAGTCTGTGTATGGGGATTCTAACCGCGGGACTGTACATGGGAATTCCAAAACCGGGACTGTACATGGAGACTATAACCATGGGAATGTACATGGAGATTCTAACCCTGATACAGTACTTGGGAATTAGAACTTTCGGAATGTACATGTGAATTCTGACCCTGGGACAGTAAATGAGAATTCTATCCCTGGGACTGTACATGGAATTTTAACCCTCAGAGTATCCGTGGGTTTCTAAACCTGGGACCATACATGGGGATTCTAACCCTGGGAGTGAATTTAGGGATCTAGCTCGGGCAGTGTACATGTATATTTTGACCCTGGGCTTGTCCATGGGGATTCTAACCCTGGGATGTTGCATGATAACACTGCCCTTAGCTTCGAAATGTGTCTCATTGCAAGGACAGACACTTCTTACTGAAGAAAATGCATATCGTGTTTTCATAATATAGAGATCAGACCTGGGGCATTAAACAATAACATCATTAAATTGATAACAAATAAATAAATAGTGCAATGCTTCAATAAACAAATCATTTCAATATCTGCAATGTTGTGAAAGAACTGAAGACTGTGATTAATTTGTACTCAAATAGGGAGAACTCCACAGAACTGACAGTATAAAGCATGCCATTCGACCCAACTAGTTGATGTCCGTGTTTATGCTCGACAGGAGCCTTTTCCAACCCCTCTTTATCTAACCCTATCAGCATAACCCTCGACTAGTTTCGACCTCGTGTACGTATCTAACTGACCTTTAAATGATACTCTGCGAATCACTTCATACTCCAAGTTGCAGCGAGTTCCACATTCTCATCAGTATCTCAGTAAATGCATTTCTCCTGAATTCCTTCTTAGATTTATTATTGAGTAGCTTATATCGATGGTCTCTAGTTTTGGACTCACGTCACATGTCCAAAACTTAAATTAACCATTCATAATTTAAATGCCTCTATTAGGCCAGCCCTCGGCCTTTTGTTATAAAAGAAAATTGCCCCAGCCATTTTAAGCTTTCCTGATGGTTATAATATTGCAGTTCTGGCATCATTATTGTAAACGATTTGCACCTTTTCCAGTGCTTCGATATCGGTTTTGTAATATGTAGACCAGAGCTGTACACATTACGTTAATTATGATTTAAACACGGTTCTATATAATTTTAAGATAACCTCTTTGATTTCGATTAAATGTCGGTGGAAAACACCAGTGGTCTGCTGCATTTCGATGCCCATGTTAACATGCTTTGCTTATGGAAATTATTTTTGAATTTGTACCCATGAAACTCTTTGGCCCTCCACCCATTTCAGACTCTCCTTGAGCAAGGAGTAGTTAGGAACAACAATCTTCCTACCAAAATGCACCGCCTCAGACTGCATTCTTCCTCTGTATAAACAGTACGACCAATTTGGATTCATCTGCACATTTAGAATTTATGATTCTTCTTCTCGTGTCCATATCGTTTATGTAAATGTTGAACAACAGAGGTCTCAACGTCTATCCATGTGGAACACTACTTCACACCTTCACTAATCTGAGTAAATACCTTTATGCCTTACTCCCCATTTCTATTTGTGTATCAAGCTTGCTAACCATTCTGCTGCTAGTCCCCTAACTCCACTTTCTCTGTGATTATTCATGAGTCTGCTATGTGCTATCTTATCGAAGTGCTTCAGAAAATCAAAGTATATTTTATCTCCTGCATTGTCCACATATGCTCGTTCTGACACATATTCAAAGATGTCAAAAAAGCTGGCCAAGCATGCCATTCCTTTTTGGATTACATACAGACTTCGTATATTTTGTGCTTTCAGATGTTTATTTTTTTACATTTTTGAATAAGGGTTCCATTATCTTTCCGACCATTGGCGTTATTCTAACTGGTCTGCAGTTCTTTGGTCTTGTTCTGTCTTCCATTTCATATACAGGAATAACTTTTAAATGGTAAACCACAATGGTCTTCCCTTCGTTTCCTCGACATCTACATCTCCATTTCAGGGGATAGACCATCCACCAATATCTACTGTAACCCGACCAACTCCTGTAGGACTCTTGCGTGTACTTCCTCCACCCGAATTCCTGGAATGACATTATTTTATTCTCATGTTACTGCACCTCGGTTGCATCTATTTTGCCGATGCCACCATCCAAACCAATGCATCCGAAATGTCTTTACTTCTCCTCAGACGAGGAATCACTTCCACTGCAGTGGACAGAGCCATCTACCATGCGAATCCTGCGTTGCTGCTATCACCCCTTCCCCTCACTGACAAAACCCAATTACTGTTCCATGTGTCCTCACCTTCCACTCCACCGACCTCCACGTTCAAGACATTATCCTTTGCCATTTTTGCCATGAACACTGCTAAGGCCACCAACAAATATATCTTCTGCTCCCCTTCCATCCCACTCTGGTCCACTCTTCCATCAGCTCCCACATCCCATCCCCTTTCCCAGCACCTTTGGATGCACAGTACACATAGGAAATTACAGGCGAATGAATCAACGGATGGCTTTAATCTACATATTGATTGGGCAAACCAAATTTGCGGCAATAGTGTGGAGGACGAATAAAGGGTCCTCAGAGAGGAGTGACCAATATATGATAGATTGACATTAAGTTTGAAAGCGATTTATTTAAATCCGGTCTTTTGTGTTAATTATTAAAAAATGGAAACTAAGAAGGGGCTAAGGGAGATTGGGAAACTATACTAAAAGGTATGACGGTAGACAAGCAATGGAATTAAACCAGCATTTTAAGAATTAATACATCATTTACAACAAACTAACTATCTTTAAGGCAGAAAAAAAACACATGAAAAGTGGTCCAACCGTGGCTAACAAGAGAAGTTAAAGATACTATTAGATCAAAGGAAGAAGCTTATAATTGTTCCAAAAAGAGCAGTAAGCCTGAGGATTCGGAAGATTTTAGAATGTTTAGAATTCAGCTAAGGTTGCAACGAAATTGATGAAGAAAGGAAAGTAGAATGTGAGAGTAAACTAGTAAGAATCACAAAAACAGACTGTAAAAGTTTCTATTTTTATGTAAAAATGGAAAAAGATGAGCAAAATCAAATGTGGGTCCCCTACAGGTTGAGGCAAGAGAAATTATAATGGGGATTAAAGAAATGGCAGATAAATTAAACAAATACGTTGTGTCTGTTTTCACGGAAGGAGACACGACAAACCCGCCGGAAATAGTTGAATGCCAAGGGCCGAGCACGAATACGTAACTGAAAAAAATTAATATCAGTAAAAAAATGCTACTAGAGAAGTTAATGGGACTGTAAGCCGATAGATCCCTTGGAACTGAGGGCCTACATCCTAGGGTTTTGAAAGAAGTGGCTACAAAGGTAACGGATGCATTGGTTGTCATCTTGCAAATTTCCATAGATTCTAGAATGGTTCCCGCGGATTGGAAGGTAACTAACATAAAAGCATAATTTAAGAAAGGAGGGAGAGAGAAAACGGGGAATTGCAGAACAATTAACCTGGTATCAGCAGTAGGGAAAATGGTACCGTCTATTATTAAGTACTTAGTAACAGGGCACTCAGAATATAATATTAGAATTGGGCGGAGTCAACATGGAGTTATGAAAGTGAAATAATGTTTGACAAATCTGTTGGATATTTTTGAGGTTTTAACTAGCAGAACTGATAAGGAGAAACCAGTGGATGTGGTCTATTTGGATTTTCATTCGATATTCGAAAAGTTGCCACGCATGAGGATATTGAAGAAAATTAGGGTTCATGGGAATGGGGATAACTATACTAGCATGGATGGAGCATTGGTAAATGATCAGAATATATAGAGAAGGAATAAACGTGTCATTTTTGGGTTGTCAGACTGTAAATAGTGAGTTGCAGCAAGGATCAGGGCATGGGCCTCAGCTGTTGACAATCTATATCAAAGATTTCGATGAGGGAACCAAATGTGATATACCTAAGTTTGGTGATAATAGAAAGCTACGTGGGACTGTATGTAGTGAGGAGGCTGCATATCGACTTCAAGGGGATATAGAAAAGCTATGTGAGTGGGCAAGAACATGGAAAGTGGCACATAACGTGGAGACAAGTGACGTTATCCACTTTGGTAGGAAAACAGAACAACAAATTAATTTTTAAACCATCAGAAATTGGAAAATGTTGATGTTCAGAGGGACTTGGGTGTCCTTGTATATGAATCACTGAAAGTTACCATGCAGGTACTGCAGTCAAATAAGAACGTAAATGGTATGTTGGCCTTTATTGCAATAGGATTTGAGTATAAGAGCAAAACCGTCTATCTCCATTTATATGGAGCTCTGGTGAAACTGCACCGGGAGTATTCTGTAGAGTTTTGGTCTCCTTACCGAAGGAAGGTTATACTTGCCATTCAGGGAGTGCAACGAAGAAAGATTCCTGCGATGAGCGGATTGTCTTCTTCTTAGAGGTCTAGATTCTAGAGAGTTTAGATTAATCAGAGCTGATCGCATTGCAACATAAAAAAGTCTTACATTGCTTGACATGGTAAATACAGTGAAGATGTTTCGTCTCGCTCTTGTCCAGAAACACGGGTCCCAGACTCAGAATAAGGCCATTTCGGACTGAGATGAGAAGGAAGTACTAAAGTCAGAGTGTTGTGATTCTTTGTAATTCTCTACCCCAAAGGGCTGTGGAGGCTCAGTTTTTGAGTATATTTAAGGCAAAGATCGATAGAATTTTAGATATTATGTGAATCAAGGGATATGGGGTAGCGCAGGACGGTGCAGTGGCGTTAGAAGATCAGCCATGATCTCAGTGAAAGGCGGAGCATGCTCGAGGGGCCGAATGACCTACTCCTGTTCCTGATTATTGTATTCGTATGTTCTTGTGCAAGCGAAGAAGATGAACAGCTGCCCTCTCACCATTTTCCATCACAACAGCAAAGGCCCCATACATTCCATCAGCGATTTACTTATACCTCTTCCAATTTGGTATTCTCCATGCGCTGCTCAGGATGCAATCTCCTGTACATTGGGGAGATCTCAATGCCAATTGATTGATTGCTTGCTGAACGCATCTGGTCAATGCACCAGCTTGACGCTGTAATAATTTGCGACTTTAATTCTATTTGGAACTCCGACTTTGGTATCTGTGTTCTCGGCCTCAAACACTGTGTCTGTGTTTCACTCAATGATTAACAGCACCGTATTTTTACAACAGGCATTTTGTTGCCTGTCGGACTCATCACTATTTAAAAGAATTCTGATCATAACCTCGGATGACTTTCTCTGAGGACATGCTGGCACTGGAGGATTGCTGCACTCGAGTCTTTGGGCTGGAGGAGTATGGGTTTGGGCATAGGGTTCCCCGGTGAGGCGTGGGATGGGTATTCAGGTACACGACCGGTGGGCTGGGACACACACCTGGGGCTGGAGGAGGTTTGGGCTGAGGCTTGGGATGGGAATTCCCAATACACGACTGGTGGCCTGGGACGCCCACCAGGGGGCGGAGGTTTGCGCTGGGGCTTGGGATGTGGATTCCGGTACACGACCAGTGGGCTGAGACACACACCTGGGGAAGGAGGACGTTTGGGCTGGTGCTTGGGGTGGGAAGTCCCAGTGCCTGACCGGAGCACTGGTCCACACACATGGGGGTGGAGGAGATTTGTGCAGGGGCTTGGGGTGGTGATTCCAGATACACTGCCCGCGGGAGGACCACACGCCTGGAGTCTACTCGAATTTATCTTTATTATTTGCCATGCCCCCAACACCCCTCAGTTATTCTTCTGTAAGCATTCGCTGTTGCACTGGGCCCAAAGACTGTTACTTTAATTCAATTCCTTTAATTCAAGACGGCGTTAGATATGACCCTTATGTCCAAAGGGATCAAGGGGTATGGAGAGAAAGCAGGAATGGGGTACTGATATGAATGATCAGCCATGATCTTCTTGAATCGTGGTGCAGGCTCTTAGGGCCAAATGGCCTACTCCTGCACCTATTTTCTATGTTTCTATGTTTTTATGCTCTTTTTGCTTTGCACCATCATCCGCTATGTCATTGAATCACTCCTGCCCACCAACCGATCATATACTGTCCTCCTCTACAGAGGAACATAAGAACAGAAGAAATCGGAGTCTGTGTCGGACATCTGGCCCCTCGAGACTGCTCTGCTAATCAACAAGGCCACGGCTGGTCTGATCTTGACCTCAGCTCCAATTCCCTGCCCTCTGCCCATAACCCTTGATTCGCTTATCATTAAAAAAAAATCTCTCTCCACCTGAAAGTTATTCAATGCCCCAAAATCCACAGCTCTCACGGATAGAGAATTCCAAAGATTGACGACAAATTGAGAGAAGAAATTCGTCCTCATTCGTCCTCGTTTTAAATGGATGACCGCTTATTCTGAGACTATGCTCCCTACTCCTAGATTCCACCACGACAGGAACCATGCTCTCTGCATCCAACCTGTCAAGCTCCCTCAGAATCGTCTGTTTCAATAAGATCACCTCTCATTCTACGAAACTCCAATGAGTATGAGCTCAACTTGCTCAAGCTTTCTTCATATGAGAATTGTTTCATCACAGCAATCAACCTCGCAAAACTTCCCTGAACCTCCTCCAATACAAGTACAGCCCTGCTTCAGTAGGGAGACCAGTACTGTACGCAGTACTCCAGGTGTGGTCTCAAGAACGCCCTGCACAGTTGCAGCAGGACATGCTAACTTCGATACTCCATCCCACCTGCAATAAAGGTCAACATTCCATTGATTTCCTAATTACCTTCTGGACCTGCACACGTAATTTTTGTGTTCCATTGACAAGCAGCCCCAATTCCCTCTGTACTGTAGCATTTTGCTATCTCTCCCAATTTAAATAATAATTTACTTTTTTATTTTTCCCACCAAAGATTATAGTGTCACGTTTTGCAACATTATACTCCATCTGCCAATTTTTTGCACACACACTAAGCCTATCTATAGCCGTTGCAGATTATTTGCATCTTCCTCACAACTTACTTTCCCAATTATTCTTGTATAATCAGCAGATATATCTATATTACATAAGAACATAAGAATTAGGAACAGGTGTGAGCCATCTCGCCCCTCGAGACTGCTCCACCATTAAAAAAGATCATGGCTAATCTGGCCGTGGACTCAGCTCCACATACCTGCCCGCTCCCCATACCCCTTAATTCCCTTATTGGTTAAAAATTTATCTATCTGTGATTTGAATACATTCAATGAGCTAGCCTCAACTGCTTCCCTGGGCAGAGAATTCCACAGATTCACAACCCTCTGGGAGATGAAATTCCTTCTCA
The DNA here is from genome assembly GCF_044704955.1 of Pristiophorus japonicus. NCBI lineage: Eukaryota > Metazoa > Chordata > Chondrichthyes > Pristiophoridae > Pristiophorus > Pristiophorus japonicus. Next base: position 18,790,074 of record NC_092003.1, read on the forward strand.
ACTCGGTTTAAAATTGACTCCCCCGTATTCTGAGGCTGTGCCCCGTAGTTCTAATCTCCCCGACTAGTGGAAACAACCTCTCTGCCTCTATCTTGTCTATCCCTTTCATTATTTTAAATGTTTCTATAAGATCATCCCTCATCCTTCTGAACTCCAACGAGTAAAGACCCAGTGTACTCAATCTATCATCATAAGGTAACCCCCTCATCTCCAGAATCAGCCTAGTGAATCGTCTCTGTACTCCCTCCAAAGCTAGTATATCCTTCCTTAAGTAAGGTGACCAAAACTGCACGCAGTACTCCAGGTGCGGCCTCACCAATACCCTATACAGTTGCAGCAGGACCTCCCTGCTTTTGTGCTTCATCCCTCTTGCAATGAAGGCCAACATTCCATTTACCTTCCTGATTACCTGCTGTACCTGCAAACTAATTTTTTGGGATTCATGCACAAGGACCCCCAGGTCCCTCTGCACCGCAGCATGTTGTAATTTCTCCCCATTCAAATAATATTCCCTTTTACTGTTTTTTTTTCCAAGGTGCATGAACTCACAATTTCCAACATTGTATTCCATTTGCCAAACCTTAGCCCATTCGCTTAACCTATCTAAATTTCTTTGCAGCCTCTCTGTGTTCGCTACACAACCCGCTTCCACACTAATCTTTGTGTCATCTGCAAATTTGGTTACACTACACTCTATCCCCTCATCCAGGTCATCTATGTATATTGTAAACAGTTGTGGTCCCAGCACCGATCGCAGTGGCACACCACTCATCACCGATTTCCAACCTGAAAAGGACCCATTTATCCCAACTCTCTGCTTTCTGTTAGCCAGCCAATTCTCTATCCATGCTAATACATTTCCTCTGACTCCGCGTACCTTTATCTTCTGCAGTAACCTTTTGTGTGGCACCTTATCAAATGCCTTTTGGAAATCTAAATACACCACATCCATCGGTACACCTCTATCCACCATGCTCGTTATATCCTCAAAGAATTCCAGTAAATTAGCTAAACATGATTTCCCCTTCATGAAAACATGTTGCGTCTGCTTGATTGCACTATTCCTATCTCGATGTCCCGCTATTTCTTCGTTAATTATAGCTTCAAGCATTTTCCCCACTACAGATGTTAAACTAACCGGCCTATAGTTACCTGTCTTTTGTCTGCCCCCTTTTTTAAGCAGAGGCGCTGCATTAGCTGCTTTCCAATCCACTGGTACCTCCCCAGAGTCCAGAGAATTTTGGTAGATGATAAACAATGCATCTGCTATAACTTCTGCCATCTCTTTTAATACCCTGGGAGGAATTTCATCAGGACCAGGGAACTTCTCTACCTTGAATCCCATTAGCCTGTCCAGCACTACCCCCCTAGTGATAGTGATTGTCTCAAGGTCCTCCCTTCCCACATTCCCGTGACCAGCAATTTTGGCATGGTTTTTGTGTCTTCCACTGTGAAGACCGAAGGAAAATAATTGTTTAAGGTCTCAGCCATTTCCACATTTCCCATTATTAAATCCCCCTTCTCATCTTCTAAAGGACCAATATTTACTTTAGTCACTCTTTTCCTTTTTATATATCGGTCAAAGCTTTTACTATCTGTTTTTATGTTTTGCGCAAGTTTACTTTCGTAATCTATCTTTCCTTTTTTTATTACTTTCTTAGTCATACTTTGCTGTCGTTTAAAATTTTCCCAATCTTCTAGTTTCCCACTAACCTTGGCCACATTAAACACATTGGTTTTTAATTTGATACTCTCCTTTATTTCCTTGGTTATCCATGGCTGGTTATCCCTTCTCTTACCGCCCTTCTTTTTCACTGGAATATATTTTTGTTGAGCACTATGAAAGAGCTCCTTAAAATCTTCCACTGTTCCTCAATTGTGCCACCGTTTAGTCGATGTGCCCACTTTACTTTAGCTAACTCTGCCCTCATCCCACTGTAGTCCCCTTTGTTTAAGCATAGTATGCTCGTTTGAGACATTACTTCCTCACCCTCAATCTATATTACAAATTCAACAATACTGTGATCACTCATTCCGAGAGGATCTTTTACTAGGAGATCGTTTATTATTCCTGTCTCATTACACAGGACTAGATCTAAGATAGCTTGCTCCCTTGTAGGTTATGTTACATACTGTTCTAAGAAACAATCCCGTATGCATTCTATGAATTTCTCCTGCAGGCTACCCCGTGCGATTTGAGTTGACCAATCGATATGTAGGTTAAAATCCCCCATGATTACTGCCATTCATTTTTCACATGCCTCTATTATTCCCTTGATTATTGTCCGCCCCACCGTGAAGTTATTATTTGGGGGCCTATAAACAATGCCCACCAGTGACTTTTTCCCCTTACTATCTCTAATCTCCACCCACAATGATTCAACATTTTGTTCATTAGAGCCAATATCATCTCTCACAACTGCCCTGATATCATCCTTTATTAACAGAGCTACCCCACCTCCTTTCCCTTCTTGTCTATCCTTCCGAATTGTCAGATACCCCTGTATGTTTAATTCCCAGTCTTGGCACTCTGCAATCACGTTTCTGTATGGCCACCAAATCATACCCATTTTAATGATTTGTGCCGTCAACTCATTTACTTTATTTCGAATGCTGCGTGCGATTAGGTAGGGTGTTTTAATACTAGCATTTAAACTATGATTTTTAGTTTTGACCCCTCCTTCAGCCCCTTTATCTTCATTCATATTGTCCCTTCCTTTCACCTTGTGGTTCACACTTACCCCAGTGCTGCTCTGCTCTGTTGCCTCCTGCCTTTTGTATTCTTTCTTGGGGTCCTTTTCATCTGCGCTCTCACCCACACTAACTAGCTCAGAGCCCTCTCCTGGGTTCCGAATATTCCTCGCATTGAGGCACCGAGCTTTCAGGCTTGCCTTTTTATTACACTTTGACCCTTTAGAATTTTGCTGTACATTTGCCCTTTTTGTTTTTTGCCTTGGGTTTCTCTGCCCTCCACTTTTACTCATCTCCTTTCTGTCCTTTGCTTCTGTCTCCATTTTGTTTCCCTCTGTCTCCCTGCATTGGTTCCCATCCCCCTGCCACATAAATTTAACTCTTCCCCAACAGCACTAGCAAACACTCCCCCGAGGACATTGGTTCTGGTCCTGCCCAGGTGCAGACTGTCCGGTTTGAACTGGTCCCAGCTCCCCCAGAACCGGTTCCCGTGCCCGAGGAATTTGAATCCCTCCCTGCTGCACCACTGCTCAAGCCACGTATTCTTCTGAGCTATCCTGCGATTCCTACTCTGCCTAGCACGTGGCACTGGTAGCGATCCTGAGATTACTACTTTTGAGGTCCTACTTTTTAATTTAGCTCCTAGCTCCTTAAATTCGTCTCGTAGGACCTCATCCCTTTTTTTACCTATGTCGTTGGTACCAATGTTACCACGATAACTGGCTGTTCACCCTCCCTTTTCAGAATATCCTGCACCCGCTCCGAGACATCCTTGACCTTTGCACCAGGGAGGCAAAATATCATCCTGGAGTCTCGGTTGCGGCCGCATAAACGCCTATCTATTCCCCTTATAATTGAATCCCCTATCACTATCACTCTCCCACTCTTTTTCTTGCCCTCCTGTGCAACAGAGCCAGCCACGGTGCCATGAACTTGGCTGCTGCTGCCCTCCTCTGGTGAGTCATCCCCCTCAACAGTACTCAAAGCAGTGTATCTATTGCAGTGGGATGACCGCAGGGGACCCCTGCACTACCTTCCTTGCAATGCTCTTCCTGTTGGTCTTCCATTCCGTAACTCGGCCCATTACAGTTGGTCATTTCATCCAAGTTATTTATGCAGATTATAAAAAGTTCAGGCCCCAGCACTGACCCCTGTGGTACCTCATTACTTACAGTTTGTCAACCTGACAATGAACCAATTATCCTAACTCTCTGTTTTCTGTTAGTTAGCCAGCCCTGTATCCATGTTAATATACTACCCCAACTCCGTGAAGACTAATATTGTGCCTGTTGTGTGGCACCATATCGAATGCCTTCTGCAAATTCATATAAATGACATCGACTGATTCCGCCTCATCCACCCTGCTCGTTACATCCTCAAAGCAGAACAGAAAATTTATCAAACATGATTTGCCTTTGGTAAAACAATACTGACTCTGTTTGACTGCATTATGATTTTCTAAATGTCCAGCAATTATTATCTGGTAATGGACTCCAGCTTCTTCCCAATGACAGGTCTTAGGCTAAATGGTCTATCGTGTCCTGCTTTCTGCCTCCCTACTTTCTTTAGTAGGAGCTTTACATTTGCAGTTTTCAAATCCGCTGCGATCTCTCCACAATCCAGGAAATGTTCGTCGATTACAACCAATGCATGCACTATATGTGCAACGACATACTTTAGGACCCAAGGATGCAGGCGCTCAGGACCAGGGGACTACTCCACCTTAAGTACTATTAGTTCACCTATTACTTTTTATCTAATGACAGTGATAGTTTTAAGTTCCCTCCAGACACATTGGCCCCTGATTATTAATTATTAGGATGCTTTTAGTGTCTTCTACTTTGAGGACCGATGCAAAATATTTGTTCAAAGTCTCAGCCATTTCCCTGTTCCCCATTATTCATTTCCTCATCTCATCCTCTGAGAGGCCACGTTTAGTTTATCTACTCTCTTCCTTTGTATATACCTGTAGAAGCTCTTACTTTAATTTTTTGTAATTCTTGTTAGTTCACTCTCATAAACTATCTTCTTTCTCGTTGTCATTTTTTGAGTCGTCCTTTGCTGGTTTCTGAAAAATTTCCAAACCTTTGGCCTTCCACTATTCTTCGCAAAATTGTATGCCTTTTGGTTTCAAGTTGACACCATATTTTACTTCCATAGTTAACCAGGGTTGCTTCATCCTTCTCTAAGAATCTATCTTTCTCTCTGGAATATATCTTTGCTGAGAGTTATGAAATATATTTTTAATGTTTGCTACTTGTTATCTACCGCCTTACACTTTAATTCATTTCCCCAGTGCATTTAGCCAACTCTGCCTTCATATCTTTGAAATTGCCTTTATTTAAGATCGATGCACTCATTTGAGACCTAGCTTTCTCACCCTCAAATTGAATTTGACAATTCTACTACGCTAAGATCACTCTTCCCAAGAGGATCCTTTACTGTGGGATCATTAATGAATCATGTCTTATTGTATGTTTCTCATCCTAGCCCACTGTTCTCTGTCTCTAGCCTTCCTTTATTGCTGTTAGTCTCGGGAGCAGTGACCGAAGCGGGAGCAGCGACCGGACCAGGAGCAGTGGCTGCATATAATGGCCCAGTGCCTGTCCGGGTTTGCTCGCTGGCAGTTCGGGAGCAGCGGCTGTAGCAGAAGCAGCGGCAGCATATAAAAGCCCAGCAGCAGTCTCGCGTCAGCGGTAGTTCGGGAGCAGCAGCCGGAGCAGGAGCAGCGGTGGCCTATAAAGGTCCAAAGGCTGTCCGGGGCTGACAGCATTTCGGGAGCAGTGGCCGGAGCAGGAGCAGTGGCGGCCTATGAAGGCCCAGCGGCAGTCCGGGGTCAACGGCATTTCAGGAGTAGCGGCCGGAACAGGTGCAACGGTGGTCTATAAACGCCAAACGGCTGGTCGGGGTCAGTGGCAGTTCGGGAGTAGCTAGCTGCAATCGGGTCAAAAATAAGAAAGAAGTAAAAAGTAATCGAAGGATGACGTCACAGCCAAGTGGGTAAGTGACTGGCTGGTTGAGTGGGGAGTAGTTTTATTTTTCTTTGTCTTTTATCTTGTTCTTAGCAGTAAAAAATCGTTGGCATTATTGCCAAATTAAGAAATTTTAGGGTTACGTCATGGCAGGAGAGCCCAGACCCATGTCATGCTCCTCCTGTGTGATGTAGGAAGTCAGCGACGCTTCCAGTGTCCCTGACAACTACATGTGCAGAAAGCTGCAGCTCCTGTCAGATTGCATATGGCACGGGGATGGGAACTAATGCAGTGAGACAGAGGAAAACAAAGTGGAGAAAGAAGCAAAAGACAGAAAGGAGATGAGTAAAAGTGGAGGGCAGAGAAACCCAAGGCAAAAAACAAAAAGGACCACTTTGCAGCAAAATTCTAAAGTGTCAAAGTGTGTTCAAAAGGCAAGCCTGAAGGCTCTGTGCCTCAGTGCGAGCAGTATTCGGAATAAAGTGGACGAATAAACACTGCAGATAGCAGTTAACGGATACGATGTGGTTGGCATCATGGAGACATGGCTCTAGGGTGACCAAGGCTGGGAACTCAACATCCAAGGGTATTCAACATTTAGGAAGGATAGACAGAATGGAAAAGGAGGCAGGGTGGCGTTGCTGGTTAAATAGGAAATTAATGCAATTGTCAGGAAAGATATTAGCTTGGATGATGTGAACTCGGCATGGGTGGAGCTACAGAATACCAAAGGGCAGAAAACGCTAGTGGTATTTGTGTACAGACCTCCAGAGAGTAGTAGTGATGTTCGGGAGGGCATCAAACAGGAAATTAGGGGTACATGGAATAAAAATGCAGCAGTTATCATGGGTGACTTTAATCTGCTTATAGATTGGGCTCACCAAACTGGAAACAATACGGTGGAGCAGGATTTGCTGGAGTGCATAAGGGATGGTTTTCCAGACCAATATGTCGAGGAACCAACTCGGGGAGGCAAGCCATCTTAGACTGGGTGTTGTGTAATGAGAGAGGATTAATTAGCAATCTCGTTGAGCAAGGCCCCTTGCGGAAGAGTGACCATAATATGGTGGATTTCTACAATTCTACATTAGGATGGAGAATGAAACAGTTAAGTCAGAGACCATGGTCCAAAACTTAAAGAAGGGTAACTTTGAAGGTATGAGGCGTGAATTGACTAGGATAGATTGGCGAATGATACTTAAGGGGTTGACAGTGGATGGGCAATGGCAGACAAATTCGAGACCGCATGGATGAACGACAACAATTGTACATCCTGGTCTGGCGAAAAAATAAAAAAGGGAAGGTGGCTCAACCGTGGCTATCAAGGGAAATCAGGGACAGTATTAAAGCTAAGCAAGTGGCATACAAATTGGCCAGAAATAGCAACGAACTGGGGGACTGGGAGAAATTTAGTACTCAGTAGAGGAGGACAAAGGGTTTTATTAGGGTAGGGATTATAGAGTACGAGAGGAAGTTTGCGAGGAACATTAAAATGGACTCCAAAAGCTTCTATAGATATACAAAGAGGAAAAGGTTAGTAAAGACAAACGTAGGTCCCCTGCAGTCAGAATCAGGGGAAGTCATAACTGGGAACAAAGAAATGGCAGACCAATTGAACAATTACTTTGGTTCGGTATTCACTAAGGAGGACACAAACAACCTTCCGGAGAGAAAAGGGGTCAGAGGGTCTAGTAAGAAGGAGGAACTGAGAGAAATCCTTATTAGTCGGGCAATTGTGTTGGGGAAATTGATAGGATTGAAGGCCGATAAATCCCCAGGGCCTGATGGTCTGCATCCCAGAGCACTTAAGGAGGTGACCTTGGAAATAGTGGATGCATTGACAGTCATTTTCCAACATTCCATCGACTTTGGATCAGTTCCTATGGAGTGGAGGTTAGCCAATGTAACCCCACTTTTTAAAAAAGGAGGGTAGAGAAAACAGCGAATTATGGACCGGACAGCCTGAGTAAAATGTTGGAATCAATTCTTAAGGATGTCATAGCAGCGCATTTGGTAAGAGGTGACAAGATCGGTCCAAGTCAGCATGGATTTGTGAAAGGGAAATCATGCTTGACAAATCTTTTGGAATTTTTTGAGGACTTTCCAGTAGAGTAGACAAGGGAGAACCAGTTGATGTGGTGTATTTGGTCTTTCAGAAGGCTTTCGACAAGGTCTCACACAAGAGATTAATGTGCAATGTTAAAGCACATGGGATTGGGGGTAGTGAGCTGACGTGGATTGAGAACTGGTTGGCAGCCAGGAAGCAAAGAGTAGGAGTAAATGGGTACTTTTCAGAATGGTAGGCAGTGACTAGTGGGGAACCGCAAGGTTCTGTGCTGGGGCCCCAGCTGTTTACATTGTACATTAATGATTTAGACGAGGGGATTACATTTAGTATCTCCAAATTTGCGGATGACACTAAGTTGGGTGGCAGTGTGAGCTGCGAGGAGGATGCTATGAGGCTGCAGAGTGACTTGGATAGGTTAGGTGAGTGGGCAAATGCATGGCAGATGAAGTATAATGTGCATAAATGTGAGGTTATCCACTTTGGTTGTAAAAACAGAGAGATAAACTATTATCTGAATGGTGACAGCTTAGGAAAAGGGGAGGTGCAACGAGACCTGGATGTCATGGTACATCAGTCATTGAAGGTTGGCATGCAGGTACAGCATGCGGTTAAGAAAGCAAATGGCATGTTGGCCTTTATAGCGAGGGGAATTGAGTACAGGGGCAGGGATGTGTTACTACAGTTGTACGGGGCCTTGGTGAGGCCACACCTGGAATATTGTGTACAGTTTTGTTCTCCTAACTTGAGGAAGGGTATTCTTGTTATTGAGGGAATGCAGCGAAGGTTCACCACACTAATTCTTGGGATGGCGGGACTGACAGATCAACATAGACTGGGCCAACTGGGCTTGAATTCACTGTAGTTCAGAAGAGTGACAGGGGATCTGAGGGGATTAGACAGGTTGGATGCAGGAAGAATGTTCCCAATGTTGGCGAAGTCCAGAACCAGGGGTCACAGTCTAAGGATAAGGGGAAAGCCATTTAGGACCGAGATGAGGAGAAACCTCTTCACCCAGAGAGTGGTGAACCTGTGGAATTATCAACAACAGAAAACTGTCGGGGCCAATTCGCTAAATATTTTCAAAAAGGAGTTAGATATAGTCCTTACTACTAGGGGGTTCAAGGGGTATGGCGAGAAAGCATGAATGGGGTACTGAAGTTGCATGTTCAGCCATGAACTCATTGAATGGTGGTGCAGGCTCGAAGGGCCGAATGGCCTATTCCTGCACCTATTTTTTCTGTGTTTCTCTGCATTGTGGCATTGGAGCTGCGCATTGATTCACTCTGGAGCATCCACGATGCTGAGGATGTCGTGAATCGCATGTTTAATGAATTGGTCAATCGCAGGTAAAGTTTGCACAGGCAGATAGGGAATGATTGACCATCAGGAGGAGCAGCGGAAGGAAGATCATGCAGCGGTCCCTTGTGGGCATCTCCCTCCAAAACGGAAACACCACCTTGGGTACAGTTGGGACTCATCAGGGGAAGGCAGGTGCAGCAAGTTCATTGCACCAGGGGTTGCTCTGCTGCATAGGAGGGCAGGAAAATGAATGGGAGAGCTATAGTGATAGGGGATTTTATTGTAAGGGGAATAGATAGGCGATTCTGTAGCCGCAAACGAACGAGACTCGGGGATGATATGTTGCCTCCCTTGTACAAGGGTCAAGTATATTTCGGAGTGGCTTCAACGCATTCTGGAGGGGGAGGGTGAACAGCCCGCTATCGTGGTATTTTAGGTATCAACAATATATGTAAAAATGGGATGAGGTCCTACAAGCTGAATGGAGGGAGCTCGGAGTTAAATTATAATGTAGGACCTCAAATTTAGTATTATCAGGATTACTTCCAGTGCCACGTGCTCGTCAGAGTAGTAATTTCAGGATAGCTCAGCTAAATAAGTGGTTTGAGGAATGATGCAAGGGGGATGGAATCAAATTCCTGCGACATTGGAAACGGATCTGGGGGAGGTGGAAGCCATACAAGACGGATGGTCTGCACCTGGGAAGGACCGGATCTGATATCCGAGGAGGAGTGTTTGCTAGTGCTGTTGGGGAGGTTTTAAACTAAAGTGGCAAGGCGATGGGAATCTATGCAGATAGGCAGAGCGAAGTAAACAAGGGGCAGAAGCAAAAGGTAGGAAGGAGAAAAGCAAGCGTGTAGGGCAGAGAAATCAAGGGCAAAAAATCAAAAGGGCCAAATTACAACATAATTCTAACAGCACAAAAAGTGTTAAAAAAAGAAGCCTGAAGGCTCTGAGTCTCAATGCGAGGAGCATTTGTAATAAGGTGGATTAATTGACTGTCCAGATAGCTGTTAACGGATATGATGTCATTGGGATTACCGAGACATGGCTCCAAGATAACCAGGGCTGGGAACTCAACATTCAGCGGTATTGAATATTCAGGAAGGACAGACAGGAAGGAAAAGGAGGTGGGGTGGCGTTACTGGTTAAAGAGGAGATGAATGCAATAGTAAGGAAGGACATTAGCGTGGATGATGCGGAATCTATATGGTAGAGCTGCGAAACACCAAAGGACAGAAAACATTAGTGGGAGTTGTGTACTGCCCTGTAGTAGGGAGGTTGGGGATGGCATCAAACAGGAAATTAGGGACGCGTGCAATAAGGGTACAGCAGTTATCATGGGTGACTTTAATCTGCATATTGATTGGTCTAACCAAACTGGTAGCAATACGATGCAGGAGTGTTTCCTGGAGTGTCTAAGGGATAGTTTTCAAAGCCAACAAGTCGAGGAATCAACGAGAGAGAAGGCCATCCTGGACTGGGTCTTGTGTAAAGAAAGAGGATTACTTAGAAATCTGGTCATGCTGGTCCCCTTGGGGAAGAGTGACCATAATATGGTAGAATTCTTCATTAAGATGGAGAGTGACACAGTTAATTCAGAGACTAGGGTCCTGAACTGAAAGAAAGGAAATTTTGATGGTATGAGCCGTGAATTGGCTATGAAAGACTCGAAAATAATGCTAAAAGGGCAATGGTAGACATTTAAATAGTAAATGGATGAACTACAACAACTGTACATCCTGGTGTGTCATAAGAATAAAAAGAGGAAGGTGACTCAACTGTAGCTATCAAGGGAAATTAGCACAAGTGTTAAATCCATGGAAGAGGCATAAACATTGGCCAGACAAAGCAGCAAGCCTGAGGACTGGGAGAAATTTAGAATTCAGCACAGGAGGACTAATGGTTTAATTAGAAGGGGGAACATAGAATATGAGAGTAAGCTTGCAGGGAACATAAAAACTGATTGCAAAACCTTCTATAGATATGTGAAGAGAAAAGTATTAGTGAAGACTTGTGTCGATCCCTCGGAGCCAGGATCTGAGGAATTCATAATGGGGAACAAGGAAATGGCAGACCATTTGAACAAATACCTTGGTTCTGTCTTCACTAATGAAGGCACGAATAACCTTCCGAGAAATACTAGTGGTCCTCATGTCTAGCGAGAAAGGGGAACTGAGAGAAATCCTTATTAGTCACCACATGGTGTTGGGTAAATTGAAAGGACTGAAGGCCGATAAATCCGCAGGGCCTGATCGTCTGGATCCCAGAGTACTTAAGGAATTGGCCCTAGAAATAGTGGATGCATCGGTAGTAATTTTCCAACATTCTATTGACTGTGATTCAGTTCGAATAGACTGGAGGGTAGCCAATGTAACACCACTTTTTAAAAAAGGAGGGAGAGAGAAAGCAGGGAATTATAGACTGGTTAGCCTGACATCATGTAGTGGGGAAAATGTTGGAATCAATTATTAAAGATGTAGTAGCAGCGCATTTGGAAAGCAGTGATAGGATCGGTTCAAGTCAGCATGGATTTATGAACGGAGATCATGCTTGAAAAATCTTATAGAATTTTTGGAGGATGTAACTAGTAAAGTGGATAAGTTGGATCCAGAAGATGTTGTGCATTTGGACTCAAAAGGCTTTTGACAAGGTCCCAGACAAGAGATTAGTGTGCAAAATTAAGGCGCATGGTATTGCATGCAATCTATTGATGTGGATGGAGAACTGGTTGGCAGACAGGAAGCAAAGAGGGTGAATAAACGGGTCCTTTTCAGAATGGCAGGCAGTGACTAGTGGGGTGCTGCAGGGTTCAGTGCTGGGACCCCAGCTATTTACAATACACAATAATGATTTCGACAAAGGAATTGAACGTAATATCTCCAAGTTTGCAGATGACTCTAAGCTGGGTGGCAGTGCGAGCTGCGAGGAGGCTGCAAATAGGCTGCAGGGGGACTTGGACAGGTTAGGTGAATGGGCAGATGCATGGCAGATGCAGTGTAATGTGGATACCTGTGAGGTTATCCACTTTGGTTGCAAAAACAAGAAGGCAGATTGTTATCTGAATGGTGACAGCTTAGTAAACGGGGAGGTGCAACGAGACCTGGGTATCATGGTACATCAGTCATTGAAGGTAGGCATGCAGGTGCAGCAGGCAGTAAAGAAGGCAAATGGCATGCTGGCCTTTATTGCGAGGGGATATGAGTACAGGAGCAGGGAGATCTTACTGCAGTTGTACAGGGCCTTGGTGAGACCACACCTTGAGTACTGTGTGCAGTTTTAGTCTCCTAATCTGAGGAACTACATTATTGCTATTGAGGGAGTGCAGCGAACGTTCACCAGACTGATTCCAGGGATAGCAGGACTGATATACGACTCGGCTAATATTCACTGGAATTTAGAGGAATGAGTGGGGATCTCAGAGAAACGTATAACATTCTGACAGGATTGGACAGGTTAGAATGTTCCCGATGTTGGGGAAGTCCAGAACCCGGGGTCACAGTTCAAGGTTAAGTGGTAAGCAATTTAGGACCGAGATGAGGAGAAACTTCTTCATTCAGTGAATTGTAAACCTGTGGAATTCTCGACCACAGAAAGTTGTTGAAGCGAGATCGTTATATATATTCAAAAGGGAGTTAGATAAAGGGATCAAAGTTTATGGAGAGAAAGCAGGAAAGGGGTACTTAAGTTACATGATCAGCCATGACTTCAGTACCCCCTTCCTGCTTTCTCGCCATACCCCTTGATCCCCCGAGTAGTAAGGACTTCATCTAACTCCCTTTTGAATATATTTAGTGAATTGGCCTCAACAACTTTCTGTGGTGGAGAATTCCACAGGTTCACCACTCTCTGGGTGAAGAAGTTTCTCCTCATCTCGGTCCTAAATGGCTTACCCCTTATCCTTAGACTGTGATCCCTGGTTCTGGACTTCCCCAATACATTGGTAATTTTCCCACATTATACTCTATCTGGCAATTTTTTGCGAACTCAATCAGCCTGCCTACATCATGTTGCAGATATTTTGTGTCCTCCTCACAACTTGCTTTTACATCCATCTTTGTATCATCAGCAAAGTTGGCTACATTACACGCGGTCCCTGCATCGAAGTCATTAATATAGATTGCAAATAGTTCAGGACCCAGCACCGATCCCTGTGGCACACCTCGAGTCATTCTTTGCCAAACGGAAAATTACCCACTTATCTCAACTCCTTGTTTATCCACCCTGCTCGTTACACCCTCAAATAGCTCCAGCAAGTTTGTCAAACATGATTTCCATTTAAGAAAACCATGCTGACTGTGCTTAATTGAATCATGCTTTTTCAAGGGTCCCGCTAATGCTTCCTCAATAAAGGAATCCAATATTTTCAAAATGGCACACGTTAGGCTCACTGGCCTGTGGTTTGCTGCTTTTTGTGTGCGTCCTTTTTTAAACAGGCGGGTTGAATTTGCAATTTTCCAATCTGCTGGGACCACAGGATCCAGAGAAATTTGGTAGATTACAACCTTTACATCCATTATCTGTGCAGCCACTTCTCATGATCCTGAGCTGGAAGGCGTCAGCTCCAGGGGACTTGCCAGCCTTTAGTCCCATTATTTTACCTCGTACTACTTAATTAGTGATAGTGATTGTATTAAATTCCTCCCGAACTGTCGCCTCTTGGTTATCTACTATTGGGATGTTATCGAGTCTTCTACCATTTAAACCAATACAGAATATCTGTTCAACGTCTCTTCGATTTCCCTGCTCTCCACGATTAATTCCCCAGTCTCATTCTCCAGCGGACCAACACTTACTTTTGCACTCTTTTCCTTTTTATGTACCTGTAGAAGCTCTTACTCTCTGTTTTTACTTTTTGTGCTAGTTTATCTTCATAATCTACCTTCTCTCATTTAATCATGCTTTGAGTCGTTCTCTGCTGGCTTTTAAACATTTCCCAATCCTCTGGCCTGTCATTAGTATTGGCCACATTCTTTGCCTTTATTTTCAATTTGATACCCTTATTTCCTTCGTTAGCCACGGATGGTTATCGATTCTCTTACAGTCTTTCCTTCTCATTGGGAAATATTTCTGTTGCTAATTATGAAATATCTCCTTAAATGTTTGCCACTGGTCATCAACCGTCCCATTGTTTTGTGTAATCTCCAAGTCCACTTTAGACAACTCTGCCCTCATATCTTTTTAATCTCCTTTATTTAACTTCTGGTGCCAGCCAGTTATATAGACACATAGGAACATATACGTTACAGCGCAGAAGGAGGCCATTTCGGCCTATCGTGTCCGCGCCTGACGAAAAAGAACCGCACAGTCTTTGGTCAACACCCTTAAATGTTACATTTTAACCTCTGAACAATGACGCAAAGGCAAAGAGCACCCAGCCAAATCAGCTCACCTCACACAACTGCGACACACCTTGTACTGAATCAATCTGCACTCCACCTCAACCGGAGATATGTAATCTCCTGGGAGAGGCAAAAATCAGATATAAACCCAGGCCAATTTAGGGAGAAACATCTTGGAAAATTCATCGCTCACCCATCCAGGTGATCATAACTAGTCCAGTATTCTATTCTCTGCAGTACTTTCCATTATATTTACGCCGTCCAACAAAAGGTCATCGAATCGAATCCTAATTAACAGCTCGAGGTCCACAACCATGTAGGTTACCGCACTTCAAGTGCACATCCAACAATCTGTTAAAAGTGTTGAGGGTTTCTGCATACACCACTCTTCCAGGCAGCGAGTTCCAGATCCCCACAACCCTCTGCATAAAGAAGTCCCCGTCAAATCTCAACTTAATCTTCCACCAACCAACGTAAACTATGCCCCCTCCTAATAGACCCCTCCACCAAAGGAAATAGACCCTTACTATCCACTATGACCAGACCCTTAACATTTTGTACACCTCAATTAGTTCTCCTCTCAACCTCATATCTTCCAATGAGAAAATATCCAGCCTATCCAATTTGTCCTCATAACCAAGGGTCTCCACTCCAGGCCGTATCCCAGTAAATCTCCTCTGCACCTCTCTAGTGCAGTCACGTCCTTCCTATAATATGGCGAACAGAACTGCACACAACACTCCAGCTGTAGCCGAACCAAAGTGTGACACAATTTAAGCATAATCTCCCTGCTCTTATATTCTATGCCTTGGCCAATATAGGCAAGCATTCCGTATGCCTTCTTAACCACCTTATCCACCTGGCCTGCTACTTTCAGTGAGCTGTGGACCAGCACTCCAAAGTCTCTTTGTACATCTTCCCTTTTTAGCCATCCCAAAGTGCATCACATCACACTTCTCTGAATTGAATCTATTTGCCACTGGTCAGGCCACCTGACCAATAGATTGATATGCTCCTGCAGCCAATGACTTTCCTCTTCATTATCAATCACACAGCCACTTTTATTGTCGACTGTAAACTTCTTAATGCTACTCCCTATATTCAAATCTAAATCGTTTAAATATACCACAAAAAGCAAAGGACCGAGTAACGAGGCCTGCAGAACCAAAGTGGAAGCATCCTTTCAGTCACAAAAACTTCCATCAATCATTACGCTTTGCGATCTGTCTCCAAGCCAATTTTGCATCCAACTTGCCACTTTGCCCTGTATCCCATGGGTGGTAACCTTCATGACCAGTCTCTCATGTGGGATCTTATCAAAAGTGTTGCAAAAGTCCATATATACTACATTGTGCGCACTACCCTTATCGACCCTCTTGGTGACCTCCTCAAAAAAATTCAATCAGTTTCGTCAAACACGATTTGTCTTAACAAATCCATGCTGACTGTCCCTAATTAATCCTTGCCTTTCCAAATGCAGATTTATCCTATCTCTCAAGAGTTTTTCCAATACTTTTCAAGCACTGAGGTTAGGCTGAAAGGCCTGAATTACTCGGCCTATCCATGTATCCCTTCTTAAATTATGGTACTACATTAGCAGCCTTCCAATCCTTCGGCACCTTGCCCAGATCCAAAGATGACTGGAAAATGATGGCGAAGACCTCTGATCGTTCTTCTTTCACCTCACTCAACAGCCTGGGATGCATTTCATCTGGGCCTGGAGATTTATCTACTTTCAAAGATGCTAAAATCCTTAATACTTCCTCTCTCACTATAATTATTGCATCTGGAATATCATACTCCTCCTCGATAGCAGTTTCTACAATGCGCCTTTCCTTTGTGAAAATAGATGTAATGTATTCATTCAGAATCCTGCCATCATCTTCCGCCTCCACACACGGGCTCCAATCGGCCCTACCTTTTTAGAGTTACCCTCTTCCACTTAATATATGTTCAGACCATCTTCGAGTTTTCCTTAATTTTACTGGCCAAGAATTTCTCGTGCTCTCTCTTAGCATTCCTAATATCCTGTTTAATTTTGCCTCTTAACTTTCTATATTCCTCTAAAGATTCTGTAGCATTTAGACATTAGTATATGACATAAACATCACTTTTTTTCTTAATTATCCCCTGTAAGTTCCTAGACATCATGGCGGCTCTAGATTAATTTTTCCCAGTGTTTTTCTTCAGGGCCTGAGCCTTCCGGATCTCCTCCTTGAATGTCTTCCATTGTTACGACACTGATTTACCCACAAGTAGCTGTTTCCAGTCTACTATGGCCAAATCACTCCTTCACTTAACCAAATTAAATGTGCCCCAATTTGGAACATGTATTCCAAGCCTATTCTAGTCATTTTTTGTAACCAACTTGACTCTGACTGAATTATGGTCACTGGCACCCAAGTGCTCTCCCACTAATATTTGTGAGAATGAAGCCATTGGCCCACCGCAAACTTTGTGTCCTGGCCACAGACTCCATTCATCTCCCTGCGACCTGTCTAAGGCTGAACCACACCCTTCTCAACATTGATGTCGTATTTGACAGTCAGATTATTTTCCAAACCCATATCCACTCCATCACCAGAACGGCCTATTTCTGCCTCTGTAGCATCGCCTGACACCACCCTGGCTCAACTCTTTTCCTGATCAAACCATCTTTGCTTTCTTCTCTCGCTCGACACATGATTACTACAAATTTTTAGTGGTCAGCTTCACATCTGCCAACGTCAATAAATTTGAGCTGATTCAAAACTCTGCTTCCAGTGTCCTAACTTGCACCGGGTATGAAGAAACCATTACCCCTGTGTTCGCTGATCGACATTGCCTCCCTATCCAACAATATCTCAATTTTAATATGATCATCCTTCTGTTCGAATATCTTCATGGCTTCTGTAAACTCCACCAGCTTTAAGATTTCTGGGACCTCCGTGCTCCTCCAAATCTGGCATCTTGCACTTCCCCAATTTCCAGTGCTTCAACATTAGCAACCGTGTTTTCAACTGCCGAGGCCCCAAGCTCTGTGATTCCCTCGCTAAACCTCGATGGCTCTCTCACTCTCTTCGTCCTTTAAGAAGCTCCTTAAACCTTATTTATTTGACGAAGCTTTTTTCCTAAAGCCTCCTTATGTACCTCGGTGTCAAAGTTTCCTGAATTCCCCATTGGATTCATTCACGACAATTCTAAATCTATGCCGCTGAGTTCTGGTCTCTCCCGCAAGTGGAACCATCTTAATAAGAAGATAAGAACATAAGAAATAGGAACGGCCACTGGAGACTGTTCCACCATTCAATAAGATCATGACTGATCTGATCATGGACTCAGCTCCACTTCCTGGCCGGCTACCCATAACCCCTTACCCCTTATCATTTCAGAAACGGTCGATTTCTGTCATAAACGTATTCAATGTCCCAGCCTCCACAGCTCTCTGAGGCAGCGAATTCCACAGATTTACAACACTCAGAGAAGAAATTTCTCCTCATCTCCATCTGAAATGGGTGGCCGCTTATTCAAAGATCATGTCCTCTAGTTCTCGTCTCCCCGGTCAGTGGAAGCATCCTCTCTGCATTCACCTTTTCATGCCACCTCACAATCTTAGGCATCTCGATAAGGTCACCTCTCATTGTTCTAAATTTCAATGAATTGAGGCCCAAGCTACGCAACCTTTCCTCATAAGCCTGCCCCCTCATCTCCAGAATCAACCATGTGAACCTTCTCTGGACTGCCTCCAAAGCAAGTATATCCTTTCATACATATGGAAATCAAAACTGCACGCAGAATTCCAGGTGTGGCCTGACCAACACCCTGTATAGCTGCAGCAAGACTTCCTGCTTTTACACTCCATGCACTTTGCAATAAAGGCCAAGATTTCATTGGCCTTTCTGATCATTGCTGTACCTTTTGTGTTTAATGCACATGTACCCCAAAGGTTCTACTGCACTGTAGCACTTTGCAATCTTTCTCCATTCAAATAATATCTTCCTCTTTGATTTTTTCTGCCAAAGTGCATGACCTCATACCTTCCAACATTATACTCCATCTGCCAAACCTTTGCCCACTCACTTAGCCTGTCCATGTCCTTTTTCAGATTTTTTGTGTCCTCTTCACACATTGCTTTTACTCCCATCGTTGTATCGTCAGCAACTTGGCTAAGTTACACTCAGTCCCTTCATCCAAGTCGTTAGTATAGATTGCAAATAGTTGTCAATAATCTTTTCAAACTAAAACCTAACAAACCCTGTCATATTCTTAAATAACTCTATCTGATCATCCCTCAGTGTTGCCTGTGCTAATGAAAAGAGCCTCGCCTGTTCAATCGTTTCTGATAATTGTACCCTCTCAGTACTGGTTTCATTCCAGTAAATCCAATTTGCACCTTCAGCAGCGCCTCGCTGTCCTATTCATATGTTGGATACCAGAAATATTTGCAGTTCTCCAAGTGCGGTCAAACCAAGATTCCATACTCGTTTAAAATAACTTCTATGATTTTCAATTCTATCTCTCTAGACATGAACCCTAGTGCGTTATTTGTCATTGAGAGAAATGTCTCTTGAATATTTGAAGCATAGCATCAGTTTAATGAATAAAACAACAATAAGAATTATTAAAGGCAGGCACCTACAACTAAGGTTTTGGAATTTTACCAGACATCTCAGGATTAATTGGAGAATAAAATCTTGGATGTCACTTTGTACTGCTGCTATTCGGTGAATATATCATTAATCCAACGAACAGAAACGCTGCCCTGTTTACATAAGCCTCATGTGTCTTTCCCTATGTAATTATGCAGCTATTATCTCCAGACACTCTCTAACCCACCTGTTGTCGTCAGCTGTTCCCAACTCCAGCTAAGATACTTAGCTCTTCCCACCCATCTTATCTCCTTAGCTCGTCCACATTCCAGTTTATACCCTCAGCTCCTCCCCACCCCACGTAATATCTTCAGTTCCTCTCCACCCCACCCAATATCCTCAGCTCCTTCACACCAAAACCTATCAACCTCAGCTCCTCCGCACCCCACCGAATATCATCAGCTCCTCCCCACACCTCCTAATACCCTCAGCTTCTCCCCACCCTGCACAATATATTCAGCTCCTCTCCACGCCACATAATATCTTTAGCTCCTCTCCACCAAAATCGAGTGTCGTTTGCGACTCCCCTCCCGGTCCAATATCCTCAGCTCCTCCCCACCAATTTTATTTCTATTGTTTTCTACTGAACGGGCCAGAAACTCCTTTCAGCGACCTTGTCACACATCAGCAGAGTTTACAACAACAATATTTACAACAACAACTACTTTTACAACAGCGACAGCAGCAGCAACCACTTAATACATATATAGAGTTACGTGATATTGGCAGTCCACCCTCGCAATCCATGAGACAAGCAGACAAGATTCGATACAGTTTTAAAATAACTTCTCTGCTTTTGATTTATAATCCTCCTGAACTGAACTCCAGTGCTTTATTTGCACTTTGATGGACTTATTAAGCTCCGTTGCTACTTTTAGTGATTTGTGTATCTGTATCCCAAAATCCCTTTGCAATTCTACCTCATTCATTTCTCAGTTTCCAAAGGTTAGATAGGGTCATTGTCCCTCCTCCCTAAATGCACCACCTCACACTTATCTATATTGAAAAGCGTTTGTCATTTAGATGCCCGTTATGCAAATGTGTTTACAGTAAAATTAATTATCAGAATTTAGTTCGTCATGTAAACACCATTTTAAAAAAACTTTCATAAATGAGTGATATATAAAAGGGTTGCATAATACTGCACTAATTCAGACCGTGACTCACAGTTATACATCTACAAACAATCCAAAATCCCAAGTTGAGCTGAAAGAGGTTCCTCTATTTGGACAATTTTTATTCATTTTAAAGTTGTCAACGTATTAGCCCATTCCCATGTCACCACAGCAATGGCTGCACAAACATCAGGAGCAGTGGCTTTCCTTTGGCGATGAGCTGGGCCCAGTTCTGGAGAGGTTGTTTCCTCTTTTTCTGCTGCAGTTCCCTCCAGCTCTCATGGACTGAGGTACAATCGCGGGCACAAAGGTTTCCCCATCTCTCATGACTTATTTTAAATAATCCATATAAACACTTCAATAAGGGGACAACATTTGGCAAAGTTTAATTGATACTCACTTTGTGACGATCAAAATCACTTCCTCGTATTTTTTACGGCTTCAAACATTTTTCAGAATTAAAAAAAAAATCCCTGTGAGCATGATATGGTTTTATTTAGCCTCCTTCCAGCGCCCATTTTACATGTGCTGTTGCTCCACTTGTGTTGTTCTGGATCAGCACAAATTTTAAATATTGGGAAGACAGAAGCCATGTTTTTGATCCCCGCCACTAACTCCGTTTCATAGCTATTGACCACATTCCTCTCCCCAACTCTTGTCTGAGGCAGTGCCAGACTGTTCGCGAACTTGGTGTCATATTGGACATTGAAATGAGATTGTGACCACGTGTCCACAGTATAATAAAACACGTATTTCCACCTCCGTAACATCACATGTGTTCACCCCTGCCTCAGTTCATCTTCTGCAGAAGAACTCATCCATGCCTTTTTTACCTCTAGACTTGACTACTGTAATGCACTCCTGGTTGGCCTCACACATTCTACCGTATGAAATTAGAGATGACCCAAAACTCGGCTGCCTTTATCCAAACACGCACCAAGTTCTGTTCACCCATCACACTCACTGACTAACATTGACTTCCTGTTAAGCAACACCTCAATATCAAAATTCTCATCCTTATTTTCAAATCCCTCCATGGCCTCGCCCCTCCCTGCCGCTGTAATCTTCTCCACCCCACAACTCCTCATGATATCTGCACTCCTCTAATTCGGCCCTCCTGTGCATCCCTGATTATAATCGCTCAATCAGAGATGGCCTGGGCCCGAGGCTCTGGATCTCCACCCCCAAATATCTCCCCCTCTCTATCCTTATTTAGGACGCTCCTTAAAGCATAGCTCTTTGAGCAAGCTATTCTTCAGCTGCACAAATTTCTACTGATGCGATTCGGTGGCAATTTTTTTTCAATCTCTTAATACACAGGTGAAGCGGTTTGGCACATTTCACTGCATTCAAGATGCCTTATAAATACAAATTTCTGTTTAGGCCCCGTGAAAAGCCTACATGAGCCTGAAACCTCACTGCTCTCTCTCTCTCTCTTTCCCTCTCTTTCGCTGTCTATCTCTCACTGCCACTCTGTCCGTCCCCTTCTGTCCCTCTCTCTATTTCCCCATCACCCTATCTTTTGCTCCCCCTCCCTCTGATTGGCCTTCTCTCTCTCTCTCTCTCTCTCTCTCTCTCCCCATCGCTGTCTTTGTCTCTCTGACTGCCTGTCTGTCTCTGTCTGTCATTCTCATTCTCTCGCTTTCTATCTGTCTGTCTCTGCCTCTGTCTCGAAATATGTGTCTGTGTCTGTCCCTGTCTCTCTCTGTCTGTATGCCTCTCTGTTTGTCTCTGTCACTGCCTCTATCTCTGTTTCTGTCCCAGTCTCTCTCTCTCTCTCAACCCAATCTTTAATTTTCTCTTGCTCTCTGTTTCCTTGCTCTCTCTCCCCCCACTATCTCTCTCTCCCAATCTCTCTCTGCCTCTCTCCCCAATCTATCTATCTCACCTCTCTTGTTTTCCCCAGTCTCTCCCTCCTCAGTTTCTCTCTCCCCTTCTTTCCATCGGTCTCTCGCAAGTCGCGCTCTCAAAGTTCCTCTCCCCAGTCTTTCTCGCTTTGCCCAGTCTCTTTGTCTTTCTCAAGTTTCTCTCTCCATATTCTTCCTCTCTCCCTCTTCAATTCTGTCTATATCCTCAATCTCTCTCTCTATCCTCCACTCTCACTCTCTCCCACTATCTCTGTGTCTTTCTGCAACTCACTATTTCCCTCTGCCTCTGTCTCTCGCTGCCCCCAGTCTCTCTCTCTCCATTCCGTCTCCAACACTTTGTGTCCCAAGTCTCTCTCTCTCTTCCACAGCCTCTCTCTCCCCTAGTCTCTCTCTCTCACTTGCCCCTCTCTATCGCTTTCTCAATTATCTCTTCCCCCCCGTCATTGCATCGCTTTCTTTCTCTCTCCCTGTCTCTCTCTCCCTGGCTTCCACTCTCTCTCACTCTCTCTCACTCTCTCTCCCAATCTATATCTCTCTGTCCCTCTCTCTCTCTCTCTCAATTTCGAATGTACCTGTCGCTCGCTTTCCCAACCTCTCATTTTTGCTCGCACTTCTTTCTCTCTCTGCCTCTGTCTGTCTCTATCTCTCGATCTGTAACTCTCTTTCTGTCAGTCTGTATTTTAGTCTGTCTCTGTATCTATCTCTGTCTCTGTCTCTGTCTCTGTTCCCTTGTCTGTCACTCTCTCCATGTCTCACTCAGTCTGTCTGTCTGTCTGTCTCTGTCCCTGTCTCTCCCTCTGTTGCTGATTCCCACTTTCTCTCTCTCTCTCTCCGCAGTCTCTCTCTCTATCCCACTCTTTGTCTCACCTCTCACTTTCGATCCCCCACTCTCTCTCTCCCGCTTTCTCGATTTTCCCCAGTTGCATTCTCCAACAATGTCTCTCTCTCTCTAATCTCTCTCCTCAACTCTCTCACTCTGCCTTTCCCAGAGGCTATCTCTGTCACTGCTCTCGCTATCCCATTCTCTCTCTCCCGGTCTCTC
This sequence comes from Pristiophorus japonicus, assembly GCF_044704955.1. Classification (NCBI taxonomy): domain Eukaryota; kingdom Metazoa; phylum Chordata; class Chondrichthyes; family Pristiophoridae; genus Pristiophorus; species Pristiophorus japonicus. Next base: position 18,813,099 of record NC_092003.1, read on the forward strand.
CATCGCTCACTTTCCCCAGCCCCTCTCTCTTTCTTTCACTCCCACAGTCTCTGCCTCCCCCAATGTTTCTGTCTTCTTTCTCTCACTCTCTCCCTTTCCCCCACTCTCTCTCCCATCTCTCTCGCTTTCCCCGGTCCCTCTCTTTCCCACTATCTCTCTCTACCTAATTTCCCTACTCCACTCTCTGTCTGGCTTTCCTCCAAGCAAACCTTCTCTTCTCTATCGCTTTCTCAATTATCTCTCCCCCCCCCTCATTACATCGCTCTCTCTCCAAAGACTCCCTCTATCACTCTCTCTTACCGAGCATTGCCTCCCTCCTCCAGTTTCTCTCACTCTTTCCCGCAGCCTCTACACTACTTTCCCCTCTCTCCATTTCTCCCTGCCTCCCTCTCCCGCAGACTCACTCTACCCACTCTCCCACTCACTCTCCTCTCGCTCTCTGCCCCCACTACCGCTGCTTCTCTCATCCACTCTCCCTCTCACTCCACCTCTCGACCTGACGCTCAGGACCTCCGAGGTTTCTTGTGTGCAGCCGCTGTTTTAAAATGCAGTGCCTTTCGCCACGGCTCGCAGCACAGTATCGGCATTCGGCAGCTGTTCACATTCTCAGGGCTCCAGGCTGTAGCGGTATCCAGGGTACAGGCACCGGAATTGGTGCAGCTCGCAGGCATTGAAATCTGCTTCAGCGGGTCCAAATAATTTGATTGTGTGATGTGATTGAAAAGAGTGCTTGCGGATTGCAGCCCGTGCGTCCAGGGCTGCATGGCAAGCAAAGCCGGGTGCTGGGCAGCATCGAGATAACTGCACAGCCGCACAACATTGGTGGACCAGTGGCTAATATAGAAACAAAAAAATATGGAAATTTACAGCGCAGAATGAGGCCATTTTGGCCCATCGTGTCCGCGCTGGCTGAGAAATAGCACACAGCCCTTGGTCAGCAGCCCTAAAGAATACATATAAACCTACGAACAATGATGGAAAGACAACGAGAACCCAGCCCAACCAGTCCGCCTCTCATAACTGCAACACCCCTGAAACTGAAAACATCGACACTCCACCCCAACCAGAACCATGTGAGCTCCGGGGAGAGGCAAAAATCAGATAAAAACCCAGGCAAATTTAGGGAGAGAAAATCTGGGAAATTTCCTCCTTGATCCATCCAGGCGATCGACACTAGTCCAGGAGATCACGCTGGCTGCATTCTATTCCCTGCAGATCTGTGCCGTCCAACAATAGGTCATCTAGTCTAATCCGAATTTGCCGCTCTTCGTCCATAACTCTGCAGTTTCTCTCACTCTTTCCGGCAGCCTCTATACCACTCGAGTCTCTCTCCCTTTCCAGTCTCTCTCTCTCTCTCTCTCTCACTCTCTCACTCTCCCACACATTATTTCACCCACTCTTTTTCACACTCTCTCACTCACTTTCCCCACATTACTCTCCCCTCTCTTCACTTCTCCCTGCCTCTCTCTCCCGCAGACTCACTCTACCCACGCTCCCACTCACCCTCCTCTCGCTCTCTGCCCTCACTCCCGCTGCTTCCCTCACCCACTCTCCCTCTCACTCCACCTCTCTACCTAACGCTCAGGACCTCCGAGGGTTCTTGTGTGTAGCCGCTGTTTTAAAATGCAGTGCCTTTTGCAACGGTTCGCAGCACAGTATCGGCATTTAAGTGCCCATCCAACCATCTCTTAAAAGTGGTGAGTGTTTATGCATCCACCACTCTTCCAGTCAGCGAGTTTCAGATCCCCACAGCCCTCTGTGTAAAGAAGCCCCGCCTCAATTCCCCTCTAAATCTTCCACCAACCACCTTAAAACTATGCCCCTTTGTAAAGGACCCCTCCACCAATGGAAATAAACCCTTACTATCCACTATGTCCAGGCGCCTCAAATTTTTGTACACCTCAATTAGGTCTCCTCTCAAGTTCCTCTTTTCCAATGAGAACAGACCCAGCCTATCCAATCTATCCTCATAACGACGAGTCTCCAGTCCAGGCAGCATCCTTGTAAATCTCCTCTGCACTCTCTCTAGTGTAATCACGTTCTTCCTATAATACGGCGACCGCAACTGCACGCAGTACTCCAGCTGTGACCCAACAAAGTATTATATATTTTAAGCATAACCTCTCTGCTCTTATATTCTATGCCTCGGCCAATAAAGGCAAGCCTTCCCTATGCCTTGTTAACCACCTTATGCACCTGGCCTTCTAATATCATGGATTTGTGGACACGTACTCCAAGGTCCAATTGTTCATCTAGTGGCCTACTGCTTAATATGTATACCTTTGCCTTATTAGCACTCCCAAAGTGTATTACATCACACTTCACTGAATTAAATTCCATTTTTTACTGCTCTGCCTGCTTGACCAGTAGATTGATATCCTCCTGCAGCCCATGACTTTCCTCTTTATTATCAGCCACACAGCCAAAGTTAGTGTCGTCTGCAAACTTCTTAATTATACTCCCTATATTCAAATCTCAATCGTTGATATATACCACAAAAAGCAAGGGCCCCAGTCCTGCGCCCTGCGGAACCCCACTGGAACCATCCTTCCTGTCACAAAAACATCCATCAATCATTATACATCCCCATAAATCACTGACGTCACTCATACTGTCAAAACCCATCCAGGTTTATCACTGACAGTCATACTGTGACGACCCATCCAGGTTTATCACAGACAGTCAAACTGTGACTACACATCCAGATTTATCACTCAGCTCACTCTTACTGACAATACCCATCCGGATTTATCACTGAGCTGATTCATACTGACAAAACCCATCCAGGTTTATCACTGACAACACCATACCACACTCATACTAGTACCACCCATCCAGATACATCCAGATACATCACTGTCGTCACTCATAGTTTCACTGCCCATCCAGGTTTAGCACTGACCTCACTCATACGGACAGAACACAGTCTGATATTGACCTCAATCATACTATCTGTACCATAAAGAGACGTCACTAACTTCACTCATACTACCCCTACCCTTCCAGGTTTATCACTGACTCACACATGCGGACACTACACATCCAGATGCATCACTGACTTCACTCAAAATGTCACGACATATCCAGGTTTATCACTGACTCACACATACGGACACTACAGATCCAGATACGTCACTGACCTCGATCATAGCTTCAGTACCCGTGCAGGTTTATCAGTCACCTCACTCTTACAGACAAAACCCACCAAGGTTTATCACTGTCCTCCCTTTTACTGAGAAAAATCACCCAGCTTTATCACTGACATCACTCCTACTGACACAGATACATCACGGACCTCACTCGTACTCATACTACCTATCCAGATACATCACTGACCTCAATCGGACTGTCACTACCCATACAGTTAATTCACTGACCTCAATTATACTATCACTACCCGTCCAGGTTTAACACTGACCTCACTCACACTGACACTACCCGTACAGATTCATCACTGACCTCACTCATACTGACACTACCCGTCCAGGTTTATCACTGACCTCACTCTTACTGACAATACCCATCCAGGTATAACACTGACCTCATCATACTGTTACTACCAATGCAGATACATAACTGACCTCACTCATAGTGTCACAACACATCCAGCTTTGTCACTGAACTCACTCTTACTTTCACTACCCATTCAAGTACATCACTGACCTCACTCATACTGTCACTTCCCATTCACGTTTATCTCTGACCTCACTCATACTGTAAGTCCCCGTCCAGATGCATCACTGATCTCACTCATACTGTCATTACCCATCCAGATACATCACTGATCTCAAACGTACTGTCATGATCCATCTGGGTTAATCACTGACCACTTTCGTATTATCACTACGTATCCAGGTTCATAACTTAACTCACTCAAAGTGGCACTACCCATCAAGGTTTATAACTGATCTCTCTCATACTTTCAACACCGATGCAGATACATCACTGACCTCACTCATACTGTCACTACCCATCGAGTTTTATCAATGACCTCACTAATCTTGTCACTACCATTCCAGATACATCAGAGGTGCACCGTTACTCCGTGCTGCTGTTTCAGATATAAGGCGCTCTCCATCACTCTTTCTGAAATCTCGCCGATCGAGGGCAGCACTGGCCAATATAAAGGAGTAGTTTATCATTCCTGTAGATTTAGTCATGAACATAATTGAATATTGAACATAGTACCGATTTTAGTTTATCTGAAAGATAATCGGGTGAGGACCTATGAAATGAATTATCAAAAAAATATAATCTTATGATTTTCCAAATTCTGTAATGTTTTGAACATTGAAATGGGGTAGTTTCGAGGTGTGAATATTAAGGCCACATCTGAGAAGTGGAAGAAATTCAATTGAATGAATTGAGTTCATCGGGTCATGGAAATTATATGAAGTCTGTAAATGAATCAACTCTCACTTCACATTATTCCTGTCAAACAGAGAGATTCGTACCATCAGTTATCCTCAATAGTTATTGAAATGATCCTACTCTCTGATTTGTGGTATATTGGTTTACATCCAATACCGGTGTCAGTATAATGTTTTACAAGGTGTCTTAAACTGATAAGGGATCCTGCTGGTTAGTGACTGTAATTACTATTACTCACCCTGGAACCAACATGTCTCTGCTACGTATTAATTACACCAGTCTTCTATTATCAGTTTTATCTCACAGAATATATTTTAAACCATTCCCCAAACTAACCCTGAGCTCAATTCAACAATTCAATCCCTATCAAGTCAATCAATAAATTCACTGATTGAATGAAGTAAGATATGTAACCATGGCCGGGAAATTAATCTGTCTTGTTTAATGCTGGCATTCAGATTCACTGTTACTGTGTAAATTTCAAAGAAATCTTGTGTTGGGCAGTATTGGCTCAGTACCAGAACACTAAAAAATATGATCCAGGTTCGCACCTCTGTAGGCATATATTCAGCGGATTCTCCCTCCCTGCAATTAATTCGTGTTGTATGGTTTATGCTCTATTTGGAAAGGTGGGGATTTCCATAATGATGCTGTAATGACTGAACTTATAAAGAGGATTACTGAAACCCTGAAAGGTGTTGTTTACATTGAAAGAATCTGTAACTGCATTTTGCAAGTTCTGAAATTACTTAGCAACGTTCCATCCAAAAGTTTGTATTTTCAATCCTGCACAGTGAACCCAATTCCTGCAGCGCAACCTCACAGTGTGAGATGAACATGGCTTCATGTTCTATACTCAGGGGATCTAATGATTCAATGATAGGAATTGATATATTGATCTGGGCAATATGCAGATCTGTAATAAGTTTTAAATATATTCCAACGTAACATGCTCTGTATAGAAGACTGTAGAACCTGTTAGCTGCATCTAACTGGAATTACTAACGAGCAGAGACAATTACTTTCCATGGAAACTAGCATTAATTTCAGTCATTGAACAGAGTAAATTAATGCGTCTGGTCCAGCAATTTAGATATTAAACATAAAGTATGTTATAATCTACGTATATAATAGACAAGTAGAAGTTCGCAACAAAAATTCACTGGCACAGCACGACCCAATGATCACTTTACACTCAGACACTGTCCCTGAACCATGGAACAGATCAGTTAACCAGTAAAATTCTCTGGTGCACCACGACCTATTGATTATTTTCGCAAATATGGCGTGTTTAGAAATTGATCTTCAGAATAATTGGATTTTCCCGATTTTCTCTCCTCGATATTTAAACATATTGAATTGTGTAGCTAAGTGCAGCGGGAATGAAGTCTGATGCTGATGTGACCAACTTATTGACACTAATATGATGCTGTAAGCTGAGAGTCTCACATCTGCAGCCAGTACCCATCCAAATATAACACCGACATCAACTGCACAGCAACTAGCCGTCCAGTTATATCCCTGCACTCCTCTTCACTCTCACTAACCAACCAGTTATATCCCTGCCCTCACCCTCACTCCCACTACCCATCCGTTTATATAGCTGCCCTCACTGTCTCTCCACTACCCATCCAGATATATCACTGACCTCACAGAGGTTTGTAAATCTGTGGAATTCTTTGCCTCAGAGAGCTGTGGAGGCAGGGTCATTGAACAAATTTAAGGTGGAGATGGACAGATTTTTGAGCGATAAGGGAATAAACGGTTAAGGGCAGCGGGCAGGGAAGTGGAGCTGAGAATATGTTGTATTGTATAGGGTTAATCACATAGGGTTAATTATGATATTTCGTCATTTACAGTGTGTTTCTGCTTCATGCCTCATGGATTGTTATTGATGCAGGGAGAGAGTGGGAGAGAGAAACCTATTTTGAGGCGCACACCAGCTTGTTTATGGAATGGTCAGCGTCTCGAGATCTCATGCTTTGTGGACGAGCAGCTGGGGCCTTACAGATTAGGAGTTGGCCAAAAGCCACATGTTTGTTCTGTAGTGTAGTATAAAGGAACGGACTGTCCAGTAGCTCTTTGAACTTCACCTTGGACCGTGATTCACGAGCAGTGCCGGGACCCTCAAGGCTTCAGGCCACTTGTCGTTGTGGAGTTCCTGACGGGCTGACGGCCGTGAGATTTGTTGCATCTTATCATACTTCTCTATTTCTTCGTAAACTGCATTATTATATTTCTTTTCTCTCAGTGAACAGTGTTTTATTCTTTACTTCATTTGTCTTGTCTCTTATTTAACATTCATCCAGATCCCGAACCTGGGTCTATTATTATCGATTCAAAACCTATGGGCGTCACGAAAAGGATCTGGTAAAATGTTAAAGAGAAAAGACAAGAAGCATTCTCCTCCTGCGGGAGAGACGTATAGAATACCAGTGTAGGGCACGAGGGATGAGGGTTTTGGCTCTCTTACCAATATGCTAGCCCATTTTGGACCCCCGCAACATGGGGATATGCCGTTATTGGAACAGAACAAAGATAGAGCCGTACACCATGCGGTACTGTCTCTCCTGGAGGAAGCGGGCTTCCCACATGATAACAATAGTTCCCCACTAATGGGATGGATTTTGTTGACAGCCTTAAGGGCGATGTGTAAACAACTTAAGTAAAGGGAGGCAGAAAACGTACAGTTAAGAACAGCTGTTAATGTTTTGGAAAGTCAAAACTCGACCTTGACTGAAGCTGTCCGCACTGCAGAAGAACAGGTGGACAAGCTCAATGAACAATCACAACCTTTACTATGCCGTCTGGCGACAGTACAAAATATAAAGGAAGCCAGATGACGGAAAGTACAGATGGTTTTGAAATATATCCTTTGTACCGCACTGATTTGCTGCTGCATGTGGTATGGACTTGCTCAATCAGATCCCAATGAGTATTTAACAGCCAATGCAAAATCATGTTGGGAATGTATACAAGCTGGAAACAATTGTGGGTGGTGTACCAAAAATATCTGGTACTCCTTTGATTCAGACTATGAGTGGACAGATGGAGAGGGGTAGGTGGACACGAGGAAACTAAAAACCCTCCCCCATACGCTCTGGGCACGGAAGCGAGACCCCTTATGACAAATAAGACGAAACAACAAGATGGGGAACAGCCGGTAGCCACTAGAAGGGTGCGTGACTTCACCACTAGTGAGTTACAAGAAATAGGGTCCCGATTTCGCCAAAAACCCGGGGAATCATTGTCAGAATGGCTAACCCGGATTTGGGACACCGAGGAGTTAACAAAAATGGGGGCTATGACTATGGACCACCTGATGACAGCAGTGCTACGGAAAGTCCAGGGCACAAGTTCGCTATGGGACATGGTTGCAACAGGGGTCCGTCAAAACTATCCCTCTGCCGTTGATTGGGAACGGGTGTTAAAACCTTGGAATACTATGGCGGAGCGTGTGATACAGTTGCGCAACATGGCAACACAGGGAGGAATATATCACCAACCATATGGAGGGCCAGATCAGGAGCTCTTTATGGCAGGAATGTGGAGCAGGCCGATGATGAGGGGTGAGCTACTCGCATTATTGGGACCAGCCCAAGTGCAGCGGGTGGGACACGCTTGCCTATTGTGAGGACGGTTAGCGGATGCAGAAGATAGTGTGCGAGAGTCGAGAACGGCTAATGTAGAAGGTGATCGGGACCAGTGACAAGTTTCAATCTCTGGGAAAGGTACAGGGTCAGGAAAGACAAAAAGAAGAATTACGCGGAGCGACATGTTCGCGGCTTTACTGAAGGCAGGGGTCCCCATGGGAAAAATTGATGGAATCCCAACAGGAATGATGTATTCCATGTTGAAGCAACACTGCGTCCCGGGAACAGGGAAGCGTGAAAGGAGGGAGGTAAAGGAGACTAAGTCGGATAGCAATAAGTCTGCGGATGTGGAGAAACCACCTCCAGCTAGCCTATACCCCAACGTAGAAGAGCTGTGGAAGGCGAGTAATTCCCTCGACGAGGGGTGCGGCTGGGATCCGGGAGTACTCCCCGTTAAAACCAGATCAACCCAAGCTCCCGGGAATCTGAGGCCACACGTTCCGATTATGATACATTGGTACGGGTGGGGGCGGGGTGGTGGAGGGCGGGGGGGGGTCATACAAAGAGATTTTGCCTTACTAGACACAGGGGCAGAAGTTACTATTATCGATGGAAATCCGAGGAAACACACAGGGACTCGTATGACCATTAATGGGTTCGGAGGGGAAGAAACTCCCGCTGTCCGAACAACTCTCAAAATGGCGTTGGGAAATGTGCCTCCGCGCTGGGTAACGGTCTTAATATCGGCAGTAAAGGAACATATAATTGGGATGGACCTTTTAAAGGGAACCACACACAACACCTCGTTTGGGCGATTCTCATTCGGGATACGGGCGATCACTGTGATTGCAGGGTAAGCAAAGTGGGAACCAATGGTAATACCACGACCATCACGTATAGTGAATATGAAACAGTACCGAATATCTGGGGGACACAAAGAAATAGGGGAAACCATACAAGGTCTATTGGAGGCGGGTATCATTAGACATGCAGTGTCCCCTTACAATAGCCCTGTTTGGCATGTGCAGAAACCCGGCAAAAGTTGCAGGATAACTGTGGACTACCAACAACTGAACAAATTTGCTCCTCCCCTGGCAACCGCTGTCCCAGATGTAATAACTATAACAGAGCGGCTGTCTGAAGAAGGTGCGGAGTGGTATGCGGTAATCGACCTGGCCAATGCATTTTTCTCCATTCCAATAGCGGAAGAATCCCAGGACCAGTTTGCATTCACTTGGGAAGGGAGGCAATACACGTTTAAACGTCTACCTCAAGGTTACCTACAAAGCCCTACCCTATGCCACGGATTGGTGGCCCGGGACCTGGACATGTGCACGTTGGTTCCTAATGTCTCACTGGCACACTACATCGATGATGTATTAATAAGGGGTCCCACCGAGACAGCGGTGTCAGAAGAACTAGTCCAACTCATACGAGACAGGGGCTGGGAGATAAACCCGAAGAAGGTGCAGGCCCTTCGCCAGACTGTCCAGATTCTGGGGTTCCAATGATCTCAGGGTGAGCGTGTCATACCCGAGCCTGTGAAGAATAAAATTCAAGAAATGGCCACCGCCACTAATAACACTGTTACACAACGGTTCGTGGGATTATTGGGTTACTGGAGGAGACACATACTTCACCTCACGATGTTATTAAAACCGCTGTATGCCGTAACATGAAAAAACGCCCACTTCGAATGGGGATAGGAACAGCAGGTTGCTTTTGCTGCAGCCATAGAAGCCGTAACTCAAGTTTTAACCATGTCCCTGCGAGTGCCTGGGCAACCTTTTGAGCTACAGGTATCCGTTACCAATGATACTGCAGTATGGAGTTTGTGGCAGGTACAACATGGAACTCGTATACCGTTAGGGTTCTTGTTTAGAAAATTGACAGATGCTGCTACTCGTTACACTGCATTTGAGAAACAATTATTGGCATGTTATTGGGTCCTAACAGAAACAGAAGGACAGACAGGGGACGACAAAGTCTGTTTAAGAGCAGACCTACTCATATTATCCTGGGTTCTCTCAGGAAATGAGACACACAAGGTCGGGCGAGTGCAGCAAAGCTCCGTAGTGCACTGGAAATGGTATATCGCAGACAGAGCAAGTAAAGGAAAAGAAGGAATCACCTGACTACATGAGCATGTGGCTGAATACCCACAAACAGCTGAGAGTGAACTTACACAGTCGTCTGTCAGTTTAAGCAAAGAGTCACCGATCTCCTTGGGCGTATCTTTTGAACAGTTACCACCTGAAGAATGTAGCCATGCTGGTTCACAGATGGCTCAGCGGTCTACATACTGACTCATGGGCAGTAACCAATGGCATGGCAAGCTAGATACGAAACTGGCATGAACATAATTGGCAAATAACTGGGAAAGACGTGTGGGGAAAGCACCGATGGGAAAAAATATGGTCCAAAGCGAAGAAGATGAAAATAACTGAATATCATGTGGACGCTCACATGAAAAACACTTCAAAGACCTCTGATTATAATAACACCATTGATAATATAGCCCGGGTACGGGCTGTCAAAGAGGTGGAAGAGGAAGAATATGGCTTTGGCAAGTGGGCCCACCACAAATCTGGACATTTGTGCATTCAGGGTACGATACAATGGGCACGAAATAGGTGGTTACATTTGACGACGGACGTTGTTAAACAGATCATAAACACCTGTGAAATTTGTCGAAAGTTGAAGCATTTTCCCTTACAACGACAACCCAGTGCCCGTATTAAGAGAGGGACTCAACCAGCACAAATATGGTAAGTTGATTATGTCGGACCTTTACCATTGCAACAACGGTTCCTATATTTGCTCATTGCTGTTGATACCTATTTTGGACTTTTGATCGCTTATCCATTGACTAAAGCGAATCAACAAAGTACGATTAAAGGATTGGAGAATTTAAGCACATACTACGGTGAGCCAGCAGAAGTACAGTCCGATAATGGGTCGCACTTCACAGGTCAAACAATGAAACAGTGGGCGGTAGACAACGGGATCTATTGGATGGTTCACATACCTTACTATCCGCAAGCTGCAGGGTTCATCGAACGTATGAATGGACTACTTAAGCAACAGATTAAAATATTAACTCCCACTAACGCATTGCACGTGTGGTTAAAGGTGTTACCACAAGCATTGCGCAATCTGGATCACGGACCATTCCGGGGGGTGGGGGGAACTCCCTTAAGCCACATGTTAGGCAAAGTTAGTGTCCCTGCTATTGAAAAAGGAAATCAGAGTCAGGACACCGTTTGTGAAAGAGGAAATGTGTGGGTGCAGTACCCCCAGAAACCCTTACAAGCAGCGGAAATCGTAGCGAAAGGAGAAGGAAACATTTATTGGGTGCTCCTGACTGGTCAAGTTATTCCTCTCTGTGTTGACAAGGGTAAGTTGACTATACGGGGTTGAATTAATATACTTACGCTTCCTCCCACAGGAATTCTGCCCAAAATGGTGACTTACCAACTCGTGCTGTCCGTCTCTGTGTTTCGTTGTCTGTGACTGTGCTGCTTCCATCCTCAAACGCAGCATGGAATGGCCGTATAGGGTGGCGGTTAGCTAAAACTGATCGTATGCAAGACAATTTTACCTGTCCTTCCAGGCAACCCTGCACGTTTGGACACTGGAGCGTCACTTGTGACGTATGCAGGTACTGGGGAGGCCCACGACAGGTGCTATTAACAGTGAGCACAGGGGCCAGCATCACGTTATCAATCAAGTGGCAAAAAGATGTGACAATTATATGCAATGTGCACTCCAATGTGTCGTTATTGCACAACGTTTCATGGTTAAGGAGTTGGGCCCGCAACATTAAGCATTCTAAGAGCCCCATGGAACATTTGCAACGACTGCACTCTACATGTACACCTGTGCTTACATCCCCACCCATATTAAACTAATATGGCAGGGGGATGGGAACCAATGCAGGGAGACAGAGGGAAACAAAAAGGAGACAAAAGCAAAAGACAGAAAGGAGATGAGGAAAAGTGGAGGGCAGAGAAACCCAAGGCAAAGAACAAAAAGGGCCACTTAACAGCAAAATTCTAAAAGGACAAAGGGTGTTAAAAAAACAAGCCTGAAGGCTTTGTGTCTTAATGCAAGAAGTATCAGTAATAAGGTGGATGAATTAACTGTGCAAATAGATGTTAACAAAGCTGATGTGATTGGGATTACAGAGACGTGGCTCAAGGATGATCAGGGCTGGGAACTCAACATCCAGGGGTATTCAACATTCAGGAAGGATAGAATAAAAGGAAAAGGAGGTGGGGTAGCATTGCTGGTTAAGGAGGAGATTAATGCAATAGTTAGGAAGGACATTAGCTTGGATGATGTGGAATCTATATGGGTAGAGCTGCAGAACACCAAAGTGCAAAAAACGTTAGTGGGAGTTGTGTACAGACCTCCAAACAGTAGTAGTGATGTTGGGGAGGGAATCAAACAGGAAATTAGGGTGCATGCAATAAAGGTGCAGCAGTTATAATGGGTGACTTTAATATGCACATAGATTGGGCTAACCAAACTGGAAGCAATACGGTGGAGGAGGATTTCTTGGAGTGCATAAGGGATGGTTATCTCGACCAATATTTCGAGGAACCAACTAGGTGGGAGGCTGGGTGTTGTGTAATGAGAGAGGATTAATTAGCAATCTCGTTGTGCGAGGCCCCTTGGGGAAGAGTGACCATAATATGGTGGAATTCTGCATTAGGATGGAGAATGAAAACAGTTAATTCAGAGACCATGGTCCAGAACTTAAAGAAGGCTAACTTTGAAGGTATGAGGCATGAATTGGCTGGGATAGATTGGCGAATGATACTTAAGGGGTTGACTGTGGATGGGCAATGGCAGACATTTAGAGACCGCATGGATGAAGTACAACAATTGTACATTCCTGTCTGGCGCAAAAATAAAAAAGGGAAGGTGGCTCAACCGTGGCTATCTAGGGAAATCAGGGATAGTATTAAAGCCAAGGAAGTGGCATAAAAATTGGCCAGAAACAGCAGCGAATCCGGGGACTGGGAGAAATTTAGAACTCAGCAGAGGAGGACAAAAGGTTTGATTCGGGCAGGGAAAATGGAGTACGAGAAGAAGCTTGCAGGGAACATTAAGACGGATTGCAAAAGTTTCTATAGATATGTAAAGTGAAAAAGGTTAGCAAAGACAAAGGTAGGTCCCCTGCAGTCAGAATCAGGGGAAGTCATAACGGGGAACAAAGAAATGGCGGACCAATTGAACAAGTACTTTGGGTCGATATTCACTAAGGAGGACACAAACAACATTCCGGATATAAAAGGGGTCAGAGGGTCTCGGAAGGAGAAGGAACTGAGATAAATCTTTATTAGTCGGGAAATTGTGTTGGGGAAATTGATGGGATTGAAGGCCGATAAATCCCCAGGGCCTGATGGACTGCATCTAAGAGTACTTAAGGAGGTGGCCTTGGAAATAGCGGATGCATTGACAGTCATTTTCCAACATTCGATTTAGTCTGGATCAGTTCCTATCGAGTGGAGGGTAGCCAATGTAAGGAGGGAGAGAGAAAACAGGGAATTATAGACCGGTAAGCCTGACATCGGTAGTGGGTAAGATGATGGAATCAATTATTAAGGATATCATAGCAGTGCTTTTGGAAAGAGGTGATATGATAGGTCCAAGTCAACATGGATTTGTGAAAGGGAAATCATGCTTGACAAATCTTCTGGAATTTTTTGAGGATGTTTCCAGTAGAGTGGACAAGGGAGAACCAGCTGATGTGGTATATTTGGACTTTCAGAAGACTTTCGACAAAGTCCCACACAAGAGATTAATGTGCAAAGTTAAAGCACATGGGATTGGGCGTAATGTGCTGACATGGATTGAGGATTGGTTGTCAGACAGGAAGCAAAGAGTAGGAGTAATTGGGGACTTTTCAGAATGGCAGGCAGTGACTAATGGCGTACTGCAAGGTTCTGTGCTGGGGCCCCAGCTGTTTACACTGTACATTAATGATTTAGACGAGGGGTGTGGAAGAAAGAATCTATGAATCTATGGCTTATGGTAAAGGAAAGTGTTAAATTATTTTTTTGCTATATTTGAAGAAATAATTGGACTAGAACAACACCAACACATTTTAGCCTTGAAACTTAGAAATGTAATTAAATGACTCTCTGGTATTAAAAGGGAGTCGACAGATATTCTGCTTATCAGACTGTGAACCGGGAGAAACTATGCAAGGACAGAGAGAGTGTGTGCCTCCTGAGACAACCTTTGTAATCACGGAACTAATGAATAATATTCCTTTTCTATTTCTGTATTCTATTTCTGTATAAAGGTAGGGACAATTTGCTTGTAGAGCAGAGTCTTCTGCCTTGGTACGGTCCAAGCAGGCTCTCCGAGATATCTCGCATTTTTTAATAAAATTCTCTCGAAGTGCAATTCTGAAAGTCTCCGCCTGAGTTAATTTGAGCTAAATATTTCCTCGACAGATTCTGGCGTAGTCAGGCAGGATCTCTAAAATAAAAACGAGATCCAAAAGAACTAAATTTAACTTTTAAAGAGAAAAGAGAAATTTTAAGGACCTTCCTAGCTGAAAGGAGGAAGGTGCCTCGGCCGTCCTAGCAAAAGGGGGACGGGCCGCCGAGATCCCCTGAAGGGTGAGGCATAATTTAAGGTAGCTACCGCAAAGAAGCTAAAATAACAAAAAGGCAAAAGGAGACCCCGAGCTGAGCAGAAAAGAAAACACCGGTGAGCGCTTTGTAAATTATTGTATATTTTGTAGGATTGTCCTCACTCTCATTTCAGAAAAGATCACGAGACGTTGCACCCAGAAGAATGGGAAACGGCTCTAGTCGAGCAGGGCGCTCGCGCCCAGCTCCTAGAAAAGGAAAGAAGGACGACCTCTCAACTGAAAGAATGAAAGTACATCCTAAATCTGACAAAAGAATCCGTAAGGTAGCAAAGCACCGAAAGAAGGTAGGAGATCCTATCGTGCCGCCCGGCTTGCTGGCGGACACTGTAATTAAAGAAACAGGAGATGACAGATATGCGGTAACGTTTAGTAACGATTTGTACGGCTGGTCTGATGGGGATTGGCCATTTGGAGGAAGTTTTAAATTGTCCTTAATTGAGGAATGGAGACAGACCACCAAAGATGGGGCAGGGGAGCCCACTTGGGATAAAGACTATATGGAGAATTGTTTTAAAAAATGGACTGAGGTGGCAAACCGGCACCAGCCCCCGAAAAATAAAAAGAAAGAGGAGGAGGGCAAGGAGAAGCCCCCTCCCTCTTACAGCCCCCCGCGTGCCCCAGTTATGACCGATTCCCATGTCGGCTTATATCCCCGTCTTCCAAACACCAAGCCGGATGATTGGCAGGAAATTATAGAAATAGTGGCCGCCCAGCTAGATCAGGCCTCCAGGCGACGAGCCCACCCACAAGACCCACCAGAAGATGAAAATGGTGAAGGGGGGGCGGATGGAGGAATCGAGAATAATGACACCCCCCCAACCCAGGAATGAGTACCAGGACCACTGTGAGGCAGGCTGATTCCACCACTATCCCCCCGTTACAGGCCCCCCGTGTCATGATCGGAACAACTGCTGTTCTGAAGCCCTGGACATCGGGGGAGGCTCGGGATATGTTATCAGCCGCCCCTAACCCTGTTAAGAAGCCAGTAGCCTTTCACAACTGGCTTGAGCAAACATTTACCATGTTTAACCCCCTCCCCGGAGATGTGAAATTATTACTGCAGGCAGCATATGGGTCCTCTTGGCAGGGGGTGAAAGACATGTTCCCTATACCCGCCGGCGAAAATGGGGATTGGCGGGAAGACAATGAGGAAAAACGAAATGAGTCCCGGGAACATTGGTTGCAACACAGGGGCAAGGATGCCATATTAAAGGGAGCTAAAAAGCACGGAGATATAGGGGAAGTCACACGCTGTCTGCAGAAAGCAGAAGAATCAATGATAGATGAACCTTTGGCAGTACAAACCTTGCTAATTTGCATGTTGCCGCAACAAGCAAGAAAATACAAAATTAAGGTCTTGGACTGGCAAGGAAAAAGTTGGAAAGAAACGATCACAGTACTGGCCAACATGGATAGGGAGGGACTATTCACCTATAAGGAAAACAAGGCTAAAACAGCAGGTCAGTACTATCAGCAAAAAGGAAGAGGACAAGCGCAAAATAATAGAGGAGGATATGCGGGACGAGGACGAGGAGGAGGGAGAGGACAGTGGCCCCAAAGAGACTGCTCTCAAGATGAGTGTAGAAATTGCGGAAGAAAAGGGCATTATGCTCGCGATTGCAGCTGCCCCCGAAACAGGGTGGAGGATTGCAAGGTGGTTTCCCCGAACCTCCACCTCCCTTGGCCCCTCAGTTTTCGTTCTCTAACCCCAACCCGCACCAATCAGCATAGGGATGCCCCGGAGGCTTAGTGGTACAGGCGCCAGCCCTCCGCTTATCAGCGGACATAGAAGAAAACCCTCTGGCAGTAGTAAAAGTAGGAGACACTTATGTGAAGTTCCTGGTGGATACCGGTGCTACTATGTCTTCTGTACCATCCTCTGTGGGATTACCTGTAAGCAACACCACCGTCTTAAGTATGGGTGTGGCCGGTATCCCCATCAAAGAATTTTTATCTGAACCTACCAAATTGGTAATTGAAGGACAACCAGTTAATGATGAGACTTTGATAGTCTCTAAAACAACACCTCTCCCTTTATTGGGAAGACAGAATTTGTGCAAACTAGGAGCCACAATTTATTGCACAAAGGAAGGAATATACATGGAGCTCCCTCCAAATTAAATTCATCAGTTCTTTAATGTGATTCAAGAAGAGAAAAGGGAGGATAACAAAGAAAAGGCTGCCCTCTATTGCTGGCAATTGAATCGCAATTTCTACTCCACTTTGATACATGAAGTTATACAAAATTTAAAAGCTAAAATCGATCCCAATACTGAAGAATTGATGTATATAATTTTGACAAGCTTTGAGGCAGTTCAGCTTCACTGTACAGCCTGGTACACTCGCCAAAGAGCTGAAACTTACCAGTGTCTGGAACAATCCTTTTTGAACAAAGAAGAAATAATAGAGGCTACGCCCCGCATTTATTTTGGACCCGAAGGATTGAGGGTAGCCATTGACTTGACACCCTTACAGCAGCAGCGGCATAGAGAAGCGAACTCGACACCCGATTTGACATTGGCTGTGAAACCGCAAGCGAAACCTAAAGATAAGGGTCCGATGATTGTAGGAATAGAAAAAGAAAAACAGCAACAAGGCTATCAACCTTGGGCAGTAATAAAACTGCAAAATGTTCAGATAGACTTTATCACCCACAACAGGGGAATTCTCCAGTGGAAAGGTAAAAATCATGCCTCCACTTTTGAAAAACAGCAACCCCGGAACAACCAAGCCCTAAGCTGCCAATGGCATTGAATCAAGTATCTTCTGAACTTTAGGCAAATCATAAGAATCATGTTGGGCAAGTTCATTCTGCAGGACCCCGTCGAGAACGCCGTGTTACCAAGCATTAGGCAGTACAGACTGCCTCCAGAGGCAGAAAATGGGATAGAGCCAGTCATTTCTGCATTGTCGGAACAAGGAGTTTTAAAAAAGACACAGAGCCCATGTAACACTCCGATACTGCACATACCAAAGGTTAATAGACCGAATGAATGGAGATTTGTGCAAGATCTGAGAGCTATTAATAAGATAGTAGTCCCTATCACCCCTGTGGTACCGGACACCAACATTATACTATCTGCTATACCACCAACAGCAACTGTCTTTACTGTGATAGACCTGTGTTCAGCTTTTTTCTCCATCCCGTGAAATCAAGAACGTCAGTATCTGTTTGCTTTCACCCACAAGAAGCAGCAGTACACATGGACCAGGTTGCCCCAAGGATGCACCGAAAGCCCCGCAGTATATGCAGCAGCCGTAAAAAGGGACCTTGAAGACTGTTCATTATCAGACCAGTCTGTGCTGTTGCAGTATGTGGACGATTTGCTTGTGGCTTCTAGCCACGGATACAGGTGCATGCAAGATTCCCTGAAACTGTTACAGCACCCATGTGAAAGAGGGCACCGAGTGTCGTTACCAAAGTTACAATTTTGTCAGACTCAAGTCCAGTACCTGTGTTTTCACATATCTCAAGAGTAGAGGCAGCTAGGACCATAAAGAATTCAGACAATTCAAAGTGCCACCATACAAAAGACAAAGAAGGATATGCTGTCATTTTTGGGGATGGTCGGGTACTGTAGACAGTGGATCCCCGATTATCGAGAATGGGATGCGATCCTAAGATCAGCTGCCCTAAATGATGCCCCACCCAAGGTGGAGTGGACGCCAGAGAGAGAGAGGAGGCATTTTAACAGTTAAAGAAAGCCATTACTAATGCTCCGGCGTTGGGACTTCCAAATTATGCTAAACCTTTTCAGATGTATGTGAACGAGAAAGAAGGATTCGCAACCACAATACTAACCCAAGAACATGGTGGGGAAAATAGACCAGTTGTTTATTATTCGGTTTTGCTGCCTCCAGTAGTAAGGGGAATGCCCGCATGTCTACGTGCTGTAGCTGCTACTGCGGCCACGGTGGAGAAGTCGGTACCTATTGTTTTGGACTATCCATGTGCTGTCATTGCAGCCCATGCTGTGTTATTACTTTTGAATTCAGCTGCCACACAACACTTTACAGCGTCTAGAAGAACAGGTTATGAAGTATTACTGCTGTCACACCCTAACTATACCTTTCGACGTGCACCGGTAGTGAACCCAGCCACCTTTCTTCCTACTTAGGAAGTAGAGAGTCCAGACCAGCATGATTGTCTGTTAACGGTGGAAATAGCCACCTTACCAAGACCAGATTTGCTCACAGAGCCCATGGACAATCCTGATCTTATTCTCTATACGGATGGATCATCGTACAGGCCGTCGGATGACTTACTGTTGGCAGGCTATGCTATTGTAAATCCCCACGAAACTGTTGAAGCATTCGCCCTGCCTCCTGGAACCTCGGCTCAGGCTGCTGAATTGTTCGCCCTCACTAGAGCATGTATAATAGCTAAAGATCAAACTGCTAATATCTATACTGATTCTAGATATGCATTCGGTGTAGTCCATGATTTTGGACAACTGTCGAAAAACAGAGGCTTTACCACCTCTGGTGGAAAGCATATTAAGCACTCTCAACTGGTGCTTAATCTATTCGATGCCATTCAGTTGCCAAGTAAGGTAGCCGTTATCAAATGTGCAGCTCACACAACCGGTGAGGATGAAGTATCAGTAGGAAATAGGAGGGCTGACGAAGCAGCCAAACAGGCCGCTTCGACACAGGCAGACTGCCTTCAAGCAGTCTCAGTTTCCCCTCCACAGGTACTTGCCATCCAACAACTTAAAACAGCCCAACAACAAGTTACTATGCAAGAAAGAAGAACTTGGGAAAACCAGGGTTGTTTTCTCAGAAACGACATCTGGTGCCACCCTGATGGGCGAACTGTTTGCCCTAGATCTCTATTTTTGCCCCTGTCTCGCCTAGCACACGGTCAGGCTCACATGGGCAGAGGAGCGATGATGCATGCTATTAATGCACAGTGGTATGCACCAGAAATAACAGTAGTAATTGAGAAAGTTGCTAGAACAAGCCAAATTTGTCAACAAAATAACAGAGGTAAAATACCTACTGAATATGATCATCTACCCCAGCCAAGTATGCCCTTTGAGAATTTGCAAATTGATTTTGTCCACATGCCTCCAGTATCACGTCTTAAGTACCTATTAGTCATAGCAGATATGTTCACAAGGTGGGTAGAAGCATACGCCACTAGGAGAGACGATGCCCGAATAGTAGTAAAAATTCTATTTAAAGAAATAGTGCCAAGATATGGGATACCTGTGGGAATGAACAGTGACAGGGGAACACACTTCACCGGAAAAATAGTGCAAAATCTTGCAGAAGCGTTAGGTTTCCTGAGGAAGTTACATATACCATATCAGCCACAGTCCTCGGGAATGGTAGAAAGAGTAAATGGGATAATAAAACCTACCCTTACCAAGGTATGTCAGGAGACTGGACTAAAGTGGCCAGATGCCTTACCATTGGTATTGTATACAATGAGAAACCAGAAAAACCGAAACACTGGTTTGACACCACATGAAGCCTTGTTGAGAAGACCAATGCCTACGGGTGTAAAACCACCGCTGGCAGCTGAAAAAATAGCATCAATTTGGAATGATGAAAAATCACTAAAGTATGCTCAGGCCATGCATGAACAAATAAAGCAGACACAGGTGCCGCCGTCAGAAGGAAATATGCACCCTTTTAGGCCTGGAGACCAAGTGTTGGTAAAAACATTAAACAAAGAATCCTTTTCTCCTAGGTGGAAAGGACCATATCAGATAATTCTCACAACACGAACCGCGCTGAAGTTGGAAAAGCATCCAAATTGGGTGCATGCAACCCGTTGTAAATATTATTTTCCCGACGAAATACAGCCAAAAGAAAAGGCAATGAACCAGGACGTACTACGATTGCCTGACTAAGGAAAAGGCCATCTTCTCGCTGAAGAACTGTGCCTGCTCTTGTACTAAATTAAATATTTGGACTTGAAAGTACTGCCCAAAAGTTCAGGAACGGATGTCAGAGCTCATTTGTGTGCCAGTTTGGGCCTTTATTATTTGGGTCACTGTTACTATCGTGAGGACGTGTTGTTATTGTAACGACTTAATTCAAGAGTGGTATAGAAACAAACAAGAAAGGAAAGATGGGAAGGGACTCTTGGAAAAATTATAAATGGACGTTAGGTATACTGATCATTTTAGCGCCAGGGAACTCCCGGCAGGAGGAAGAGGTCCTAAAAGAAGGAAGAGTATGGAAGGGAAATATGGTATGGGAAAGAAGTAATAGTGCAAGGCAGCAAGGCAATTTTATGTGCCCAGTAGGCCAAAGTTGTAAAGTAGGGAATTTTACGGCATGATGTGAGGCATGTGGAATGAAGGAAGAAAGAGGGGAATTCCAGTTTATATTGGGGAAAAGGTATCAGTTGTTCATAGAATACCAGGCCGATGTGTGGATGAAGTGTACCTGGAGCACAGGGAAAAATAAGAGATGGGGGTACATAGGAGTGCCGGACGAGAGAAAAGACGTCCTCCGTTATTCATTTACAAGTATGGTAGATGGGCAGCGGATGTTGTGCATGAATGATACCCCGGTGAATGGAGGAGACCCTTTCGTGGTAAAATGGTCAGTAAAAGAATCCGGCCACCCAAAAGACCGGGGCCCGGGACATCTAAAAAGGATACTGACCACTTGCATCCCAGTGGTAAGATCCCGAGGTGTATTAAATCTAAAAATACGAATTAAATATCCCCCAAAGAAAGAAGATGGTTGCCACACAACCAATGTTAAGGTATCTTTTGAAAAAGAAAGACCCCAAAGAAAGAAACGGGATGTATTAGAGACTGTGTTAGGTGGAGTGGGTTCAGGAATAGGAGCATTGAACTCCATGGATATCGAGACCCTACAAAATAAAATCCAGGCCGTCGGTGGACTGGTAGGGGAAGATATAAAGATCAGAAATGCCTGGGATGAAGGATTACAGCAATTACAGATATCAGGTTACGTCATAAATGAAATGACCTGGGAACAGGATGAAGGGATAGAGAAGGAAATAGAGAACCTAATGAAAGAACAACAGGGACTAAACAAGTACACCCATTGTCTGTTTAAAGAAATGATCAGACAGCTATTAAGAGCCGAGTTAGAAAGGAAAATTATCCTTCCATGCTAACACATGGGAAAGGTTGCTGGAAATTAACAAAAGGGATACGCTTCTTAATTTAACCATTAACCCTCAAAAAAGATATACCAGTTGTAATTCAAAAGGATGTAACGTTACTATGGAGATAGTAAGTAAGACACGAAAAGAAATTTGGTGTCAGTTCCAAGTAATGCCCCAGCTGTTTGGACAGAACTTCTGGTACCCAGAATTGAAAGGAGATTGGGTCGATGAGAAGAATATGACACATCACCAGAGGGGATGTGCTAGGTGGCCATTCGGAATGGTATGTCCCTATCAGACCGCCATACACGAACCATGCTCACAGCAGTTCTCCATTGGAGTATGTAAATGGGAATTAAAGCCAACAAATGACACTGATATTACGGAAATAGGACAGAATGAGATCTGTGTGACAGGAAATAAACCTGTCTATCTGGATGGAATTTTGTATAAACCCCCCATTAATAAATGTGTGAGAAGTGTCTACACCCTGTATGACCCTGAAGTAAAAATAACTTATACCTTTGGGCAGTGGCAAAATGTAGAAAAATATCTGTCTATGCACAAGATTGAACCCTTACCCCCTGGAATTAATCTGACCAGACTGCACAATTTGATACGGAATGACAAGAAAATTGAGGAAGCTCTGTCAAAGCAAGGCAGAGACATCCACCAATTTAGAGTTGAAATGAGTTACAAGAAGGGGCAACTAGTGAGAATCGCAGACGAAGTCACCTCTTTGACAGTACACCACTGGTGGGATGTGTTTACCGGATGGTCCCCAAAAGCTACAGCAGTACTGAAGCTTGCTATACACCCCATAGTAATTGTCGGCGTGGTTATGCTTGTATTATTAATAATCCTTTGCGGAATGTAGATAAAATTAAAAAATGTAATTAGTCAAGTAATAGGCCTGATCTCCAAAATAAAAAGGAAAAGTGTGTGCATGAAAGGAAGGTGAAGTCGCTGAGAGGAAAAGGTTGACGAAGACGAATATTTCAAAATGCGACCCTATCCTGAAGGGTATGAACATCCTTTTCAGCAAGAAGAGAATCTAGGAAATTGTGTTGATCTAAAAATTTTAAAAAAAGATCAACAAGGAGGTAATTGTGGAAGAAAGAATCTATGAATCTATGGCTATGGTAAAGGAAAGGGTTAAATTATTTTTTTGCTATATTTGAAGAAATAATAGGACTAGAACAACACCCACACGTTTTAGCCTTGAAACTTAGAAATGTAATTAAATGACTATCTGGTATTAAAAGGGAGTCGACAGATATTCTGCTTATCAGACTGTGAACCGGGAGAAACTATGCAAGGACAGATAGAGTGTGTGCCTCCTGAGACGACCTTTGTACTCACGGAACTAATGAATAAGATTCCTTTTCTATTTCTGTATTCTATTTCTGTATAAAGGTAGGGCCAATTTGCTTGTAGAGCAGAGTCTTCTGCCTTGGTACGGTCCAAGCAGGCTGTCCGAGATATCTCGCATTTTTTAATAAAATTCTCTCGAAGTGCAATTCTGAAAGTCTCCGCCTGAGTTAATTTAAGCTAAATATTTCCTCGACAAGGGGATTAAATGTAGTATCTCCAAATTTGCGGATGACACTAAGTTGGGTGGCAGTGTGAGCTGCGAGGAGGATGCTATGAGGCTGCAGAGCGACTTGGATAGGTTAGATGAGTGGGCAAATGCATGGCAGATGAAGTATAATGTGGATAAATGTGAGGTTATCCACTTTGGTGGTAAAAACAGAGAGACAGACTATTATCTGAATGGTGACAGATTAGGAAAAGGGGAGGTGCAACGAGAACTGGGTACATCAGTCATTGAAGGTTGGCATGCAGGTACAGCAGGCGGTTAAGAAAGCAAATGGCATGTTGGCCTTCCTAGCGAGGGGATTTGAGTACAGGGGCTGGGAGGTGTTGCTACACTTGTACAGGGCCTTGGTGAGGCCACACCTGGAGTATTGTGCACAGTTTTGGTCTCCGAACCTGACGAAGGACATTCTTGCTATTGAGGGAGTGCAGCGAAGGCTCAACAGACTGATTCCTGGGATGGCGGGACTGACCTATCAAGAAAGAGTGGATCAACTGGGCTTGTATTCACTGGAGTTGAGAAGAACGAGAGCGGACCTCATAGAAACGGTTAAAATTCTGATGGGTTTAGACAGGTTAGATGGAGGAAGAATGTTCCCAATGTTGGGGAAGTCCAGAACCAGGGGTCACATTCCAAGGATAAGGGGAAAGCCATTTAGGACCGAGATGAGGAGAAACTTCTTCACCCAGAGAGTGGTGAACCTGTGGAATTCTCTACCATAGAAAATTGTTGAGGCCAATTCACTACATATATTCAAAAAGGAGTTCGATGAAGTCCTTACTACTAGCGGGATCAAGGGGTATGGCGAGAAAGCAGGAATGGGGTACTGAAGTTGCATGTTCAGCCATGAACTCATTGAATGGCGGTGCAGGCTATAAGGGCTGAATGGCCTACTCCTGCACCTATTTTCTATGTTTCTATGTTTCTCTGTAAATCTCACACTACAAGTCTGGTATGCGGACAAGTCGTCTGACACTTGTAACATAACAACAATTGAAGCAAATTTGAAAACCTTAGTGAGGCAAAGGCGTGATTTATTAGCCACAATATTAGGAGGCGTAGGAACAGGAATAGGAGCATTAAACTCGATGGATATCGAGACCTTACACAACAAAATACAAAAGGTAGGGAGACTCACTGTAGATGCAATTTGATATGCGAAATGCATGGGACAGAAGTCTCACAGAACAGATGTTTTCTAGCTGGCTGTCGGACGTAATGCGATGGGAACACATCGGTGAAACTACTCAAGAGATAGGGAGTGTCACAGGGCGACAACAGAAATTAGGTCATCACACACACTGCATGTTTGAAGAAGTAACCCGGCAACTATTAAGGGCTGAGTTAGAACATATTGCCATGTCAGGGCATGCAGATAGTTGGAGCAAAATATTCCACTTCGGCAACAGAAATCTAGTGGTACAACCTGATATGCAACATACACATTGTGATAACCAGGTGTGTAACTTTACCATGAGAATAGTCAATATCACAAACAACAACATTTGGTGCCAGTTTATAGTGCTTCCACACCTGTATGGCCAAAATCTGTGGGTACCCGAGTTCAAGGGTGGATTGATTGATGCTCGCAATAGACCTCACCAAGCTTAAGATTGTCAAATATGGCTTTTCGGTAAGGTGTGTCCTTTGCACACACATGTGTTTGAACCATGCTCCCTACAGCATACAGCGGGAACATGTATATGGACACTTGTACCATGCAACAAAACAATTTTACATGAAATCGGACAGAATCATGTTTGTATTACTAGTGTCTATCCCATTGATCTTGACAGCGCCTGTAAAGGTCCTCCTCTAAATGCTTGCTTTAAAGATGTGTATATCATATATGATCCTCATTCTAAAAGATCATATCGATTCGAATAATGGAAAAATGTTGTGCACCATCGTACCATCCTAGGCACGACTAACCTTCTCCCACTTTAGACCTAATTCGTTTAGCTCAATTTCTAAAAGATAATACCAAGGTCACAGACGAATTGAGCAAACGAGGACGTACTCTTTATACTCTGCAAGTTGCTATTACTGATATTACTGCAAGTATGTATTCTTTGGTGTAGATTGCTGGCGTTGTTTATGGAACGGTCGGCACTTCGAGATCTCATGCTTTGTGGACGAGCAGCTGGGGCCTTACAGATTAGGAGTTGGCCATAAGCCACATGTTTGTACAATAGTATAGTATAAAGGAACGATCTGTCCAGTAGCTCTTTGAACTTCACCTTGGACAGTGATTCGTGAGCGGTGCCGGGACCCCCAAGGCTCCAGACCAGCCGTCGTTGCGGATTTCCCGACGGGCTGACGGCCGTGAACTTTGTTGCATTTTATCATACTTCTCTTTTTCTTCGTAAACTGTGTTATTATATTTCTTTTCTCTCAGTAAACGGTGTTTTATTCTTTACTTCATTTTTCTTGTCTCTTATTTAACATTCATCCAGATCCCGAACCTGGGTGTATTATTATCGATCCAAAACACATGTTCAGATCAGCCGTGATCTTATTAAATGGCGGAGCAGACTCGAGGTCCAAACGTTGTGTTCTTGATCCTATTTCTTATGTGCTTATGTTCACCTTCACACTCACTACCCATCTAGTTATAGCACTGCCCTCAACTTCACTCGCACTGCCCACCCAAATATGTCACTGACCTCCCGTTCACGACAACTACATATCCGGATACATCACTGAACTTGCCTTCACTCACATTACATATTTAAGAAAGGAGGGAAACAGAAAACAGAAAACTATTGGCCCATTAGCCTAACATCTGTCATTGGGATAATGCTGGATTCCATTTTTTAAGGAAGTAGTAGCGGGGCAATTATAAGTTCAAAGTACAGTCGAGCAGAGTCAGCATGCTTTTATGAAATATAAATTCTGTTTGACAATGTTGCTCGAATTCTTTGAGGATGTAACGCGTAGTGTGTATCAAGATGAACCAGAAGATGTGGTGTATTTGGATTTCCAGAAGGCATTCGATAAGGTGCCACATAAAAGGTCACTGCACAAGATGAGAGCTCACAGGATTGAGGGTAATATATTAGCGTGGATAGAGGATTTGCTAACTTACAGAAAAGAGAGAGTCGGGATAATTGTGTCAATGTCAGGTTGGCAAACAGTAACGAATGGGGTGCCACACGGATAAGTGCTGGGTCCGCAACATTTTACAATATATATTAATGACTTGAATGAATGGACCGAGTGTAATGTAGCCAAAATCCTGATGATACAAAGATAGATGGGAAAGCAAGTTTTGAAGATGACGTAAGAATCTACAGGGGGAACAGATAGGGTAATTGAATGGGCAAACATTTGGTAGATGGAATATAACGTGCGAAAATGTGAGGTTTTGTTCGGAAATATAAAAAAGCTAATTATTATTAAAATGGGGAGCGATTACAAAATGCTGTAGTACAGAGTGATCTGGCAGATCGGGTGAATTAAATTCAAAATGTTAGCATGCAGGTACAGCAAGTAATCAGGAAGGCAAATGGAATGCTGGCCTTTATTGCATTGAGCATAAAAGTAGAGATTACCTGCTTCAACTGTACAGGGGGTTGGTAAAACCACACCTCAAATACTGCATGCAGTTTTGGTCTCCTCAAAGAAGGATATACTTGCATTGGAGGCAGTTCAGAAACGGTGCTCCAGGTTGATTCCTTAGATGTAGGAAGAAAGGTTGTGCCTGTATACCTTGGAGTTTAGAAGATTGAGAGATAATTTTATTGAAACGTATAAGATTCTGAGGGGGTTTGACAGGGTAGATGCAGAAAGCATGTTTTCCCACATGGGGTAATTTAGAACGAGGGGACATCGTTTCGGAATAAGGAGTCGCACATATCATACAGAAATGATGAGGGAGTTCTTCTCACAGAGGGTCGTGAATCTTTGGAATTATCTAACCCAGAGAGCTGTGGAGGCTGGGTCCTTGAATATATTTAACGTGGAGATAGGATGATTTTTGAAAGATAATGCAGTCAAGGTTTATGGGGAGCAGGCGAAGAAGTGGAGTTTAGTCTACGATCTGATCAGCCATGAACTTATCGAATGGCGGGGCAGGCTTGAGGGTTCAAATGGCCGACTCCTGCTCCTAGTTATTATGTTCTTTTGTCCATAGGACAATCTTCTATTCCATCAATTACGTAGCATACATTATATACATCCAGAAATCTCAGACCGTCTCGGACTGAGATACAGCATTAATTCAATTACTACAGTATGACCTGCACGTTACATACCATTCCAATAATTTCGTAGACAATCAGACTGCGAAGCCAATGCATTCCATAAGCACAGATTGAGCTATGCATTATATACCAGTCTAAAAATCCAGAGAGTAAAATTGGTACAATGAATAAATAAATGTTGAAATAAATAAAGAAAGCACACTTACCTTGCACTCTGCCGGCGCTAAGTGGCGGCTATATCAAGCACATTTCATTCATGGGCCTCCAAATCCCTGTGCGGTATGGAAGTCCAAATGTTCAGCACCCACTGATCATCTATTCGATTAGAACACAAATAACTACATTTTAGATCACAGTTTATTAATCTCAGACAATGTCAGATTCAAATACAATATCAATTACATGAGCACAGAGAGAACTACACATTATATATCAGTCTAAAATTGCCAGGAAGTGTCAGAGTGGCATACACTTGAAATACTGTATAAATACAGTATAAATATCTGAGAACTCACTTTTAGAGTGGAAGCATGTCTTCGTCGATTTCGAATGACTGCCTATGTTGATGATGTGGCGATAATGAATACTCCACCACAGACAGAACTGCAAATTATACACCAGTCAAATTATGTCAGACTGTGTCAGACTGAGATACAGTATCAATTCCATAAGTACTGATAGAACAACCCATTATGTACCAGTCCAAAATCACATAGATTATCAGACTGAGAAACAGCATCAGGTCCATCAATTTTGTGTGAACTTGATATTATATACCAGTCACAAATTCATATATTTCGACCTCCATCTTTACTCTCGCTTCAGGTCATTCGCTGCTGAAGCCCTCAACCATGCCTTCATTATCTCTACACTTGACTATTAAAATGATCCTCCTGTTTGGCCTCCCACATTCTACCCTTCGTAAACTAGAGGTGATCCAAAGCTCGGATGCCCTTGCGCTAACTCCCAAAAATCCCGCTTAACAATCTCCCCTTTTCTTGCTGGCATACAATGGTTCCCGGTGAAGCAACGCCTCCATTTCAAAATTCTCATCATTTTTTTTCAAATCTTTACATGGCCTCGCAACCGCCCCCCCCACCGCTCCCTATTTCTGTATTCTCCTCCAACCCCACAATGAGCTCCTCTGATCCTACCCTCTTGAGCATCCCTGATAATAATCGCTGAACCATTGGTGGCCTTGTCTTCTGTTGCCTCGGCCCCTCCCACCCCCGCCCATGCTCTGGAACACCCTCCCTAAACATCTCCGCCTCTCTACCACACTCTCCAACTTCAAGACCCTCCTTAAAACCTATCTCATCACGAGCTCTCATTTCTCCATATTCGGCTCGGTGTCAAGTTAAAAAAAAATAACAATACAACTGTGAAGCGCCTTGGGATGTTTCACTATGTTCAAGGTGCCACATAATATAATTTGTTGTTGTTATTTCAAATTGCACCACTGATGTAAAGGTTAAGAGTTGTCTGATTTGCCATCATCTCTCTCGTGGATCAGCGCCAAGCACACTCGTCTCTGAGTTAAAAGTTTCAAGCCCTCCATGAATTTTAGACCTTTCAATAAGATCAACACTCATTCGTCTAAAATCGAGAACATTGGCATATTCTGCAAACTCTGTCCTGAAAGGAGAGCCTTCATATCTCACGAATCAATCAGGTGAACCTTGATTGCATCTCCTCTAAAGCACATTTATTTCCTTATGGAAGGAAACCAGAACTGTACATAATACAAATTCTCCGTTGTTTTCTCGCACCAATGGTCTTGATGAAGGGAGAGACAGCCGAAGTGTCAATGAGCCGAAGTGAATCCGAGCTACGGTTGAAACTGTATTAATTTACATCTTTAGCAACAAGATGCTGGAGAGAGTCCCGAACCAGCGAGAGATTCCCTGAAACAGATGTCGAATAGCATTAAAATCAAACATCCCTTGAACTATTTGTCTATGAATTCAGAGCGGGGGTACTGCCTGTGAAATCAGTCCAAACCTGCAAAGAAGAATACCACCAAACGAGGTTTTTAACCCCACGACTCTGAAATTAAGAGAATCATGCTCGACTGATCGATCCATGCCCAAGCCATTATCACAAACTGACGAATTGCCCATCACCTCACCCAATACATGTCAGCTGATTCATGACCCAGAAATTGACCAATTGACAATCACCGAACCTAACACATGTAAAGTGACCCAGCAGCCAGAAACTGACCAGGACATCATTATATAAACCAAAAGATGTAAACTGACTGATCACCCAGAAATTGCTCCAGTACCAATTTACTGAACCAGAAACCATAGTGTAACCCTACTCCTTAAAATGATGGCAACACTCGGTCTAATTTAGTGATCAATAAGTGTTGGCAGGAAATATTAACAGTTACATTATGGATGTTGGAAATTCAAAGCATATTCGAGTATTAATAAAGCAATTATATGGAATGAACAGTAAAAGGAAAAGAACAATGGGATTGAATGTTCAAACAGGTGTGAAAGAAGCGATCACACCGTGAGATACCTACGGACACGATTTGGGACTGACCAGAAACATCACTGACCAGAGAGGTTGAAGGCGAAAGGTAGAAACCAACGTTAGTCGTAATATCATAAAAATCTGGATGCATTTTGTGTGAGAAGTGAGTGGTGAATTCTATTATCATTGGAGATGCTGCTGATCAGTTGACCGGATGCCTGATTCGCACACAAAGGAAACCCGCACTGAGACACTCAGGTTACATTATCCTATTAGTGACAGTCAGCTCGGCACAGCAGTGTGATAGTATATTCCCGCTCATGGTGACAATAGAACAGAATATATTTAAACAGAGGTATTGAAGATGAACACTCAGAGCAACCGAATAATGGAAACAATGTCCCTTCAACCATCAAACTCCCTGTCTGGAGAACCCGAAGAACTTTGGTAAACTGCCCTGTTCAATTGAGAGTGTAAAGCTCAGTAACATACATTCTAATGGAGTAGACTTTTGTTAGAGGTGCTAATTCAACAAAGGGAACGTTAAACTGACTGTTCAAGAATGCGTGCTGGGAGTTTTGACCACATTCCCAAAATGTGATTCAAGCTGTCTGGAAAAGTACAGATAAGGAGGCGGCAAGAGACTGTGGGGAATCGCAGTCAACACTTCTTGCTGTCTGGTGGCGTCAGTCTGTATAACCATGCGCAGGGGAGAGATTCAAAGTCACTGGAAAGTGGAATGTCAATGGGTAGATGGTTCTAGTCATCTGGAATGTTCACACAGCAGCCGATCCAAAGTGACGAAAAGAACACTCTCTAGCAAGCAGTCCAGGAGACAAACAAACTGAATGGGAGCTTGAACACAGTCAAGAAAAACACTAAGGAGTTTAACGTTCCCATATCATTGGAAATATATTCTCTGCATCGACCAACGAAAACTGAGCCTTTCCTTCTCCGAGTCAGAACAATTGGCAATTCTGAGGTGTGAGTTGCACCACTCACTTAAAGGTTGGCTGAATCGCCATCTGTCTTCCGTGGCTTAGCTTGGTGCGCACTCAACTCTGAGTTTTGGAGCTACAAACCCGGTATGAATTCCAGACATAAGAACATAAGAACATAAGAAAAAGGAGCAGGAGTCGGCCATTTGGCCCCTCGAGGTTATGGCTGATCTGATCATGTTCTCAGTTCCACTCCCCTGCCGGCTCCCCATAGCCCTTAACGCTCTTATCGTTCACAAATAAAGCTATCTGCGCCTTTAATATATTCAATGACCCAGCCTCCACAGCTCTCTGGGGCAGCAAATTCCACAGATTTGCAAACCTCTCAGAGAATAAATTTCTCCTCGTCTAGGTTTGAAATGGGTGGCCCTTTATTCTAAGACTCTATCTCCTAGTTTAACATTCCGCTATCATTGGAAATATATTCTCTGCATCCACCTTGTCAAGCCCCCGCATTGTCTTATAATTTTCAATCAAAGGACCTCTCATTCGTCTGAACTTCAGTTTGTATGGGGCCCTCCTACTCAGCCTATCCTCCTCAGTCAAACCCCTCATCTCCGGGATCAACGTAGTGAACCTTCCCTGATCAGCCTCCAATGCAAGTATATCCCCCTTAAATATGGAGATCAAAGATCAGCACTCCAGGTGTGGCCTAACTAATACCCTGTTACAGTTGGAGCAGAAATTCCTTGATTTTATACTCCATCCCTCTTGCAATTAAGGCTAACCTTCCATTTGCCTTCCTGATTACTTCCTGTACCTGCATACTAAATTTTTGTGTTTCAAGCACAAGGACCCCCATATATTTCAGTTTGCCTCTCATTGTTCTGAACACCTGAGTATACAGGACGAATTAACTCAATCTCTCCTCATAGGACAGCACTCACCTCCAAGGAATCAAGCTGACGAACCTTGATTGAAATCCATTTTTATGTTTCCTGAGCGAAGGAGACCAAACTGTACACAGTACAAGCTCTTCGTTATGTTCTCGCACCAATTGGTGCTGAATGGAGACACATCCCGAAGTCCCAGTAAGCCGAACTGTCCCCGAGCTGGAGTTGAAATTGTATTAATTTGCATCTTTAGCAGCCAGATGCTGGAGAAAGTCCCGAATCAGTGACAGATTCCCTGAAACTGTTGTCGACTAGCATTTATACCAAACATCCCTTGAAATAATTGCCCTTGCATTCAGCGCAGGGGATCACCTGTGAAATCAGTCTAAAACTGCAGAGCACAAGAACGCCAAACGAGCGTTTCAACCCCACGACTCTGAAAGTAAGAGAATCATGCTCGACCGAGCCAGACAGGCCCAAGCCATTATCACAAACTGACCAATTGCCCATCATCCAACCCAACGCATGGAAGCTGTGCCATCACCCATAAACTGAACAATTAACCATCAACGAAACTAACACATCCAACGTTACCCAGCAACCAGAAACTGAGCAAGTGTTCATTACATAAACCAACACATGTAAACTGACCAATCACCGAGAAATTGGTCCAGAATCAAATAACTGAAGCAGAAATCTTAAAGTTACCCATCCCCCTAAAGTGATGCGAACACTCGGTCTAATCATCAAGTTTTGGCTGCAAAGATTAACCTGGAAACTTTGAAACATGACTGCTGTAGGAAATTCAAAGTATATTCGAGTCTGAATAAAGCAAAAACGTGGAATAAACAGTAAAAGGTGGAGAACAATGGGGCTGAATACTCAAACAGCTGTGAGAGAAGGGAGCATAACTGGAAATACAAATTTACACAATTTGGGACTGTCCAGAAAAATCACTGACCAGACAATTTGATGGCGAACGATAGAAACCAACGCTAGTCCTAATATCCATCAATTCTGGATGCATCTTATGTGAGAAGTGGTGATTTCTGTACTTTTTTGAGAGGCTGTTGATCACTTGACTGGCTGCCTGATTCTCACACAAAGGAAACCTGCCTTGAGATGCTCAGATTACCTTATCCCATCAGTACCAGTCAGCCGGGCACAGCAGTGTGAGATTTTATTCCCACTCATGCTTACAATAGAATATAATATATTTAAACGGAGTTATTGAGGGTGAACACTCAGAGCAATACATTAATTCAACAATGTCCAGTCAATTATCAAATTTCCTGTTTAGAATACCCTAAGAGATTAGGTAAACTGACTTGTTCAATTGCGAGCGTCAAGCTCAGGTAACGAAAGTCCGGTTGCCTGTATTGGTGGAAACGTTCTCAAAAACTGTTCGTCACAAGTAACGTTTTGGAATCCAAGGGAATCAAGGACTAGGGGTTTAGGTGGGAAAGTGGCGTTGATATCAAAAATCAGCCATGAACTTAATGAATAGCGAGCAGGCTCAAGTTGAGATGTGGCCTACTCCGGCTTATAATTTTTATGTCTTTATGTACTTAATGTCTCAGGGAATAAGAGTTTAACCCAAACTCCGTCTTCATTGAGCTGAAAAATTGATGAGGATTTAAAACCACGAGTAGGAACTGCAGGGAGAGCAGTCTCTGCTGGAACAGTGCCAGCTCAGTGTCAGTTACATTGCTAATCGGGGAATTGATTCTGATCTGTGTACCTGTGGCTTGAAGAGGCACCACAAATCGATGTACTGGTAATCGCATCACAACAAATATGAATAAAATGCAATGTGGGATTCCAAGTGTTAGTAACATGTTATATAACCGTAATATGCCGGAGGGTTTGATTATTCTACTGATTGACGGGTTTCTTTCCGAGTTGATGAATTTGCAGCAAATCTGAGCGGCAAGAAAGCAACGCAATAGTAATTGAGGAGATTTAATACACATTGAAGGTTGGGAGATGTGAGAATTTAAAATGTTGCACACTGCCATTATTTACCCGCTGAGGTTTGAACCTTGCTCGCAGTGGATCTACTCAGCGTTGGACAAAAAACCTGCAATAATGTGTATTATTTAATTCACTTCTCCTAGCTGGATTTTTGAAATTTCAATACCGCTTTTCTGGAAACTAAAGTATTAGTTGGAAACATGGATTATTGACATGCTAATTGACCAGATTTTGGTTAGACTTGTTAATTTAACAAAGGAAAAGTTAAACTGACTTTTGAAGAAGGTGTGCTGGGAATCTTGAGCAAATTCCTATAGTGTGATTCAGGCTATCTGGAAAGGTACCGATAACGAGGGCGGGAGAGACTGTGGAGAACCGCTGTCAACACTACTTGCGTCAGTCTGTGTAAAGATGGGGGAGAGAGAATTCAAAGGCAATGTAAAGCTGATTTCAATCAGCAGGAATTGTATCACAGCAGACGGACTAAAGTGACGAAGAGGACACTCTCCAGCAAACAGTCCTGGTGACAGACAATTTGAAGGAGAACTTGAAGACGGTCAAGATAAACACCAAGGAGGAAACTAACGAGTATTGAGCCTCTCTGTCTCGCGAAGAAGAAGATTTGGTAATACTGAGGTGCAAGTTGCTCCAATAATATAGAGATTGGCTGAATTGCCATCTGTCACAGTGACCGAGCTTGGAGCATACTCAAGTCTGAGTTTGAAGGTCCAAGCTCTCTACGAATTACATACATTGCAAACAGTTGCCTCCTATTCCTCTAAAGGCGAGAGTATACATGTCCATTTAATTCAATCTGTCCTCACGGCACTGCCGTCATATCCAAGGAATCATTCTGGTGAAACTTGATCGCACCCCCGCTAAAGCACGTTTTAAGTTTCCTGAGCTAAGGAGAACAAACTGTACAAATTCTTCGTTATTTTCTCCCACCGATTGGTCGTGAATGGAGGCACAGCCAGGTGTAGCAGTGAGCCAAACTGACCCAGAGGTGTGGGTGAAATTAAGTAAAGTTTAATCAGTCGCAGCAAGATTCTGGGGAGAATCTTGAATCAGGGAGAAGTTCCCTGAAGCTGTTATTGAACAGCATTTATAGCAAACACCCCTTGAACTATTTTCCCATGAATTCAGAGATCGGGTTCACCTGTGACCTCAGCCTAAAACTGCAAATTGCCAAAGCGACAAACGGCCGTTTAAACCCCACAGTTTTAAATTAAGAGAATCTTGCTCAGCTGAGCCAGCCAGGGCAAAGCGATTATCACAAAATGTTCAATTACCCATCACCTACCCAAACCAATGGAAGCTGATGCATCACCCCGAAACTGACCAATTGACGATAACCGAAACTAGCACATCCAACGTGATCCAGCAGCCAGAAAAGAACCAAATGATCTTTATACAAACCAACCGGTAAACTGACCGATTACACAGGAATTGGTCCAGTACCAATTAACTGAACTAGAAACCTTAAAGTTACCCATCCACTAAAATTATGCCAGCACTCGGTTTAATCATTAAGTGTTGGCTGGAAAGATTAACCTAGTTACATTACTGATGTAGGAAATTCAAAATATATTTGAATCTGAATAAAGCGATTACTCAGAATAAACAGTAAAAGGTGGAGAACAATGGAGTTGAATACTCAAAGAGGCGTGAGAGAAGCGACCATAATTGGAAATACATATTTATACAATTCGGTACTGCCCAGAAAAATCTCTGACCATACAGTTTGATGGCGAAATTCAGTCCTTACATCGATCAAATCTGAATGCATTTTCTGTGAGAAGTGCAGACTTCTGTGTTTCTTGGAGAGGCTGCTGATCACTAGACTGGATGCCTGATTCTCACACAAAAGTAAGATGCTGTTAGATGCTCAGGATCCCTTAACAAATTAGTACCAGTCAGCTGGACACAGCAATGTGAGATTTTAATCCCACTCATGCTTACAATAGAATATCATATATTACAGTATGGGGCGTGGGATATTCAAGTGTTTTACATTTCAGGGTTGTTGTGGATATCAGTGCAGTGTGGAGTATATCAGTTTGTTACTGTGTGGTTTGGTGGATATATCAGACTTTTACATTGAATGATGTACGGAATATCAGAGTTATAGTGAGGGGTGTGGTGATTATCGGAATTTTACAGTGACGTGTGTGGGGAGTGCATCAATTTTGACTTGAGGGATTTTGAGTAAATCAGCATGTTACAGTGAAGGGTGTGCACAATATCATAGTGTTACAGTGAGAGGCGTAGAATATATCAGTGTTACTGTTATGGGCGTCGATTTTGTTCAGTATTTTACATTGAGGGGTGTGGAGTATATCAGGTTTAGAATGAGGGTTATGGTGTATACTAGATTGTCACAGCAAAGTGTTTATCAGTGTGTTACAGTGAGGAATGTGGGTGATATGCTCCTTCTGTACTATGTGGAAAATCAGGGACGCCTCCAGTGTCCCTGACGACGACATGTGCGGGAAATATATCCGCCTCCAGCTCCTGACGGTCTGCGTTGCGGAATTGGAGCTGAAGGTGGATTTAGTATGGAGCATCCATGATGCTGAGAATGACGTGAGTAGCACATGTAACGAGTTGGTCTTACCGCAGGTGAAGGCTCCACAGCCAGTTAGGGAATCGAAGACCAGCAGGAAGAGCAGTGTAAGGAAGATAGTGCAGGGGTCCCCTGCGGTCATCCCCCTGCAAAACAGATACACCGCTTTGAGTTCTGTTGAGGGGCATGATTCATCAGGGGAGGGCGGCAGCAGCCAAGTTCATGGCACTGTGTTTGGCTCTGCTGCACAGGAGCGCAGGAAAAACAGTGGGAGAGCGTTAGTGAAAGGGGATTCAATTGTAAGGGGAATAGATAGGCGTTTCTGCGGCCGCAACCGAGACTCCAGGATGGTATGTTGCCTCCCTGGTGCAAGGGTCAAGGATGTCTCAGAGCGGGTGCAGGACATTCTGAAAAGGGAGGGTGAACAGCCAGTTGTCGTGGTGCACATTGGTACCAACGAAATAGGTAAAAAAAATCGATGAGGTCCTGCGAGACGAATTTAAGGAGCGAGGAGCTAACTTAAAACGTAGGACCTCACAAGTAGTAATCTCGGGATTGCTACTAATGCCACGTGCTAGTCAGAGTAGGAATCGCAGGATAGCTCAGATGAATATGTGGCTTGAGCAATGGTGCAGCAGGCAGGGATTCAAATTCCTGGGGCATTGCAATCGGTTCTGGGGGAGCTGGGACCAGCACAAACCGGACGGTCTGCAGCTGGGCAGGACCGGAACCAATGTCCTAGGGGGAGTGTTTTCTCGTGCTGTTGGGGAGGAGTTAAACTAATATGGCAGGGGGATGGGAACCAATGTAGGGAGACAGAAGGAAACAAAATGGAGACAGAAGCAAAAGACAGAAAGGAGATGAGTAAAAGTGGAGGGCAGAGAAACCCAAGGCAAAAAGCAAAAAGGGCCACTGTACAGCAAAATTTTAAAGGGTCAAAGTGTAATAAAATGGCAAGCATGAATGCTCGGTGCCTCAATGCAATGAGTATTCGAACCCAGAAGACGGCTCTGAGCTAGTTAGAGTGGGTGAGAGCTCAGATTAACAGGACCCCAAGAAAGAATACAAAGGCAGGAGGCAACAAAAGGCAGAGTAGCACTGGGGTAAGTGTAAACCACAAGGTGAAAGAAAGGGACAATATGTATGAATATATAGGGGCTGCAGAGGGGTGAAAACTCAAAGTCATGGTTTAAAAACTAGTATTAAAACACTCTACATAAACGCAGGCAGCATTCGAAAAAAAGTAAATGAGTTGATGGCACAAATAATTACAAATGGGTATGATTTTGGTGGCCATTACACAAACGTGGTTACAGGGTGCCCACGACTGGGAATTAAACATACAGAGGTATGTGACAATTCGGAAAGATAGACAAGAAGCGAAAGGAGGTGGTGTAGCTCTGTTAATAAAGGATTGTGAGAGACGATATTGACTCGAATGAACAAAATGTTGAATAAATGTGGGTGGAGATTAAAGATAGTAAGGGGCGTAGTTTATCGGCCCCCAAATAATAACTTCACGGTGGGGCGGGCAATGATCAAGGGAATAATGGAGGCATGTGAAAAAGGAACGGCAGTAATCATGGGGGATTTTAACCTACATATCGATTTGTCAAATCAAATTGCACGGGGTAGCCTGGAGGAGGAATTCATAGAATGCATACGGGATTGTTTCTTAGAACAGTATGTTACAAGACCTACAAGGGAGCAAGCTGTCTTAGATCTGGTCCTGTGTAATGAGACAGGAATAATAAACGATCTTCGAGTAAAAGATCCTCTCGGAAAGAGTGATCAGAGTATGGTTGAATTTGTAATACAGATTGAGGGTGAGGAAGTAGTGTCTCAAACGAGCGTACTATGCTTAAACAAAGGGGACTACAGTGGGATGAGGGCAGAGTTAGCTAAAGTAGACTGGAAACACAGACTAAACGGTGGCACAATTGAGGAACAGTGGAGGACTTTTAAAGAGCTCTTTCATAGTGCTCAACAAAATATATTCCAGTGAAAAAGAATGGCGGTAAGCAAAAGGATAACCAGCCATGGATAACCAAGGAAATTATGGAGAGTATCAAATTAAAAACCAATGCGTATAAGGTGGCCAAGGTTAGTGGGAAACCAGCAGATTGGGATAATTTTAAACGACATCAAAGAATGACTAAGAAAGCAATAAAGAAAGGAAAGATACATTATGAAAGTAAACTTGCGCAAAACGTAAAAACAGATAGTAAAAGCTTTTACCGATATATAAAACGGAAAAGTATGACTAAAGTAAATGTTCGTCCCTTAGATGATGAGAAGGGGGATTGAATAATGGGAAATATGGAAATGGCTGAGACCTGAAACAATTATTTTGCTTCGGTTTTCACAGTGGAAGACACAAAAGCCATGCTAATAATTGCGGGTCACGGGAATATGGGAAGGGAGGAACTTGAGATAATCACTATCACTAGCGGGGTAGTGCTGGACAGGCTAATTGGACTCAAGGTAGACAAGTCCCCTGGTCCTGATGAAATGCATCGTAGGGTATTAAAAGAGATGACGGAAGTTATAGCAGATGCATTCGTTATAATCTACCAAAATTCTCTGGACTCTGGGGAGCTACCAGCAGATTGGAAAGCAACTAATGTAATGTCACTGTTTAAAAAGAGGGGCAGGCAAAAGGCAGGTAACTAAAGGCCGGTTAATTTAACATCTATAGTGGGGAAAATGCTTGAAGCTATCATTAAGGAAGAAATAGCGGACATCTAGATAGGAATAGTGCAATCAAGCAGACAAAACATGGATTCATGAAGGGGAAATCATGTTTAACTAATTTACTGGAATTCTTTGAGGATATAACGAGCATGGTGGACAGAGGTGTACCGATGGATGTGGTGTATTTAGATTTCCAAAAGGCATTCGTTAAGGTGCCACACAAAAGGTTACTGCAGAAGATAAAGTAGGCGGAGTCAGAGGAAATGTATTAGCATGCATAGAGAATTGGCTGGCGAACAGAAAGCAGAGAGTCGGGATAAATGGGTCCTTTTCGGGTTGGAAATCGGTGGTTAATGGTGTGCCACAGGGCTCGGTGCTGGGACCACAACTGTTTACAATATACATAGATGACCTGGAGGAGGGGACAGAGTGCAGTGTAACAAAATTTGCAGATGACACAAAGATTAGTGGGATAGCGGGTTGTGTAGAGGACTCAGAGAGGCTGCAAAGAGATTTAGATAGGTTAAGCGAATGGGCTTAGGTTTGGCAGATGGAATACAATATCGGAAAGTGTGAGTTCATCCACCTTGGAAAAAAAAAACAGTAAAAGGGAATATTATTTGAATGGGGAGAAATTACAACATGCTGCGGTGCAGAGGGACCTGGGGGTCCTTGTGCATGAATCCCATAAAGTTAGTTTGCAGGTGCAGCAGGTAATCAGGAAGGCGAATGGAATGTTGGCCTTCATTGCGAGAGGGATGGAGTACAAAAGCAGGGAGGTCCTGCTGCAACTGTATAGGGTATTGGTGAGGCCGCACCTGGAGTATTGCATGCAGTTTTGGTCACCTTTCTTAAGGAAGGATATACTAGTTTTGGAGTGGTACAGAGACGATTAACGAGGCTGATTCCGGAGATGAGGGGGTTACCTTATGATGATAGATTGAGTAGACTGGGTCTTTACTCGTTGGAGTTCAGAAGGATGAGGGGTGATCTTTTAGAAACATTTAAAATAATGAAAGAGATAGACAAGATAGAGACAGAGAGGTTGTTTCCACTGGTCGGGGAGACTAGAACTAGGGGACACAGCCTCAATATACGGGGGAGCCAATTTAAAACCGAGTTGAGACGGAATTTCTTCTCCCAGAGGGTTATGAATCTGTGGAATTCTCTGCCCAAGGAAGCAGTTGAGGCTAGCTCATTGAATGCATTCAAATCACAGATAGATAGATTTTTAACCAATAAGGGAATTAAGGGTTACGGGGAGCGGACGTGTAAGTGGAGCCGAGTCCAAGGCCAGATCAGCCATGATCTTGTTGAATGGCAGAGCAGGCTCGAGGGGCTTGATGGCCTTCTCCTGTTCCTAATTCTTATGTTCTATGTTCTTGTATCAATATTACCTTGAGGTGTGTGGCGTATATCAGAGTTGCAGTGAGGATTTTGGGTATATCAGTCTTAAAATAAGTGGTGTGGTGTGAATCAGTATTACAGTGAAGGATCAGGTTTGTGTCAGTGTGATATAGTGTGGAGTTTGGGATATATCCTAGCGTTACAGTGAGGGGTGTGGGGTATATCAGACTGTTACTCTACGGTGTTGGGTGTACATCAGTGACACAGTGAGATGTGTCGGGTGGATCACAGCGTTACAGTGTGGGGTGTGGGTTACGTCTGTGTTACAGTGTGGGCTGTATCAGCACGTTAACATGTGCGGTGTGTTGCACGTCAGAGTGTTACAGTTTCGGGTGCAGAATATATCAGTTTATTGGAGTGAGGTGTATGAGTGATATCAGTGTGTTAGAATTAGAGCCGTGGTATATATCAGTGAGTTACATTGAGGTATGTGGTGTATATCCGAGTGTTACAGTGAGGGGTGTGGGGTTATTGATGTTTTACAGTGCGGTATGTGGGGTATATCTGTATTAAAGTGAGGGATGTGGTTTATATCAGAGTATTAGTTAGGGTTGTGAGGTAAATTCGAACATTACAGTTTGGAATGCGATGCATATCCCTTTACAACACATCGGAGATGAGAAAATGACGGATAATTTGTATTTTGTACAGCATTGGTCTCCTTGCCGATTGTAGGAGATATATGCTTTAGTGGTGCTGCAACG
This sequence comes from Pristiophorus japonicus, assembly GCF_044704955.1. NCBI lineage: Eukaryota > Metazoa > Chordata > Chondrichthyes > Pristiophoridae > Pristiophorus > Pristiophorus japonicus. Next base: position 18,854,297 of record NC_092003.1, read on the forward strand.
AAGGTTTACAAGATTGATGACTTGGATATGAGAGCTGTCCGCTGAGGTCACAATGTGTAAAATGTGGGTATATTCTATGGTGGTTAGAAGAATGAGAGGTGATCTCCTTGAAACATATAACATTAGTTGAAGTATTGAAACTTCTAAGCCAGAGGTGAGTGATGTCCCAGCTGAGTCACGGCAGACAGATGGCGATTCAGACAACATTTTAGTCAGTGGTGCAACTCGAACCTCAGAATATCCAATTCTTCAGGTTCGGGAGACGGAGAGATTCATTGTTTTTCATGTCCTCCTTGATGTTTCTCATGACACTCCCGATTGTCTGTCTCCTGGACTGTGGGGTCGGGTGTGTTCTCTTTTTCACGTTAGAACAGCTGGTCTGATACCATTCCTGCAAACAAAAAACAAGCTTCCATTGACTTTCTATGCTCTTTCCCCCATGGTCACACAGACTGACACGACCAGACAGCAACTTGTGTTAAAAGCGGTTGCCACAGTCCAACGAGGCTTCCTTCTCTGTCGCTTGCCAGACAAGCTGAATCACAGTTTGGGAATTTGGTCAAGATTCCCAGCATGACTTTTTGAACAGTCAGTTTAACATTTCCTTTGTTGAATTAATACCTTTTCCTTAACTCAACTCCATTAGCAGGTCAGTCATCCTGTTTTTCAGCCCATCCTTGGTGCCCTAAGAAGCGGTATTGCAATGTCCAAAATCCTGCAAGTGGAAGCGGATTAAAGAAGGCATACGATTTTGTCCAAAAATGAGCAGATCCGCTGCGAGCAAGGTTCAAACCCACTCGGGTTAGCAATGGCGGCGCCCAACATTTTAAATACTCAAATCTCCCACACTGCAGTGAGGTAAATTGCCTCATTGACTATTGCGCGGTTTTCATGATGTTCAATTTGCTTCAAATTCACCAAATTGAAAGGAAACGGAGCGATCAGTAAAACAATTTAATCCTTTCGATATTTAACGTTAGATATAACATATTGAGAACAGTTGATATCACAAGCTGCATTTTATTCGAATTTGTTGTGATGCGATTTCCAGTACTGCGATTTGTGGTACTTCTTTAAGCCACATGTGCACAGATGTGAATCTATATACCTATTCTGAAAGAATCTGACACTGAGCGGACACTGTTCTAGCAGAGACCGCTCGCCCTGCTGCTCTTACTCGGGCGTTTAAATCTTCATCAATTTTTCAGTTCAATAAAGACTGAGTTTGGGTAAAAATCCTATTCCCTGAGACATTAAGAACATAAAGACAGAAGAATTAGGAGCAGGAGTACGCCACATATTTCACCGAGATAGCTCGGCTATTCATTAAGACCATGGCTGATGTTGGACCTCAACTCCACTTTCCAACCCGAACTGCTTGTCCTTGATTCCATTGAAGTCCAAAACATTACTATTGATGAAGAGTTTCTGAGAACTTTTCCAGCAATGCAGACAATCAATTCTTCGTTATTGAGCCTGACTCTCGCAGTTAAACATGTCAGCTTATCTGTCATAGTCTGATCTACATCTACTAGTGTTATCGAGACACAGAATTTGAGAACTGAAGGGTCGTTGTTTTATTGATTGAATCGCTCTGAGTGTTCTCCCTTCATAGCTGCACTTTAATAGATTCTGTTCTATTCTTTAGACCGAGTGCTGGCATCAGTTAAGGGGGATAGGTAATTTTAAGCTTTCTGTTTCAGTTAATTGGTACTGGACCAATTTCTGGGTGATCGGCCAGGTTAACTGTTGGTTTATAAAATGATCACTTGATCAGTTTCTGGCTGCTGGGTCACTTTGGATGTGTTTGTTTCGGTGATTGTGAATTGGTCAGTTTCTGGGTGAAGGTGCAGCTTACATGTGTTGGATAATTGGTCAGTTTGTCTTGATGGCTTGGCCCTGGCTGGCTCAGCCGAGAATATTCTCTTAATTTAACATTGTGGGGTTTAAGCGCCCGTTTGGCAGTTTTGTGCTTTGCATTTTTAGACAATTTCCCAGCTCAATAAGGACAGATTTTGGGTAAAAATCGGATTCCCTGAGACAGTAAGAATATAAAGACGTAAGAATGAGGAGCCAGAGTACGCCATCTTTTCCATCGAGACTGCACTGCTATTCAGTATGACTTTGACTGATTTTTGACATTAACTGCACTTTTCAACCCGAACAGCTTGACCTTCATTCCTTTTGAGTCCAAAACATTATTATTGATGAAAAGTTTCTGAGATCTTTTCCACCAATACAAAAAATCGAATCTTCGTTACTGAGCCTGACTCCAGCAGTTAACATATCAGTTTAACTGCCGTAGTCTGATCTACATCTACGAGGGTTATTGAAGCAGGGAGTTTGACGATTGAAGTGATGTTGTTTTATTGATTGGATTGCTCTGAGTCTTCATCCTTAATAGAACTATTTAAAGATATACTGTTCTATTCTCACATGAGTGAGAGTGAACTCTCACGTTGCGATACCCAACTGACTGGCACTAATGGGATAATGTAACGTGAGCATCCAAGAGCTGGTTTTCATTTGTGTAAGAATCAGGCATCCATCAAGTGATCAGCAGCTTCGTCAAGAAAACAGAATGCACCACTTCTCACGGAAAATTCAGCCTGATATGATCGATATTAGCAATGATGTTGGGTTCAACCTTTCGGCATCAAGCTGTCTAGTCAGTGAAGTCTTTGGACAGTCCCTAATTTTGTCAATATGCATCTCACAGTACGATCGCTTCTCTCACGGCAGTTTGAGCATTAACCACATTGCTACATATCTTTTACTGGGTGATCGGTCAGTTTACATGTATTGGTTTATGTAATGATCACTTAATCAGTTTCTGGCAGCTGGATCAGTTCACATGTGTTGTGTTTGGTAATATCCTCCCAGTATTTAACGGGGACTTGGCCTGGAGGGTGGTGCACGGAGCAGTTCCGTGCAATAAATTTTTAAGTCATTTCACGGACTCCCAGGCCGCCTGCAATTCCTGCGGTCTGGAAGAGTCCGTGTTCCATGTTTTTATGGAGTGTGCGAGGTTGCAGCCCCTGTTTCATTATTTAAAGGGGCTGCTCCTCAATTTCTGGCTGCACTTCAGTCCCACACTCCTGATCTTTGGGCACCCTGTGCGGAGGGAAGCGGGTACGTCCGAGGGCCTCCACATAGGACTGCTCCTGGGCATGGCCAAAGGTGCCATCAGCGGGTCCAGGCAGCGGGCGGTCGAGGGGGTCGTTCAGCCTGACTGCCTGCCTCTCTACCGCGCCTACATCCGGGCCAGGGTCACCTTAGAGATGGAGCACGTGGTGTCCACCGGTACGCTCGCGGCCTTCCACGAGAGGTGGGAGCCAGAGGGACTGGAGTGCATCATCACCCCCGGCAACCAAATTTTAATTTGACTTTATATGTTTTAAGGTTTAATTTGTTTTAATTGCCGGGTTTTTGGTGTCCCCCTCCCCTTTTATAGGGGGCACTTGTAAAATAAACGATTGTAATGCCCCCAAAAAAGCTACAAAAATACAAAAAAAAATAAAATACAAAAAAGGTCATTGGAAAATGTTTGGAGTGGCCCCTCAGATTGGGGGCTACTTGATTTAAATGTTTTATTTTGTCTCCTCTAAAAGAGTTGTGTTAGGTAATAAGCAATTATTCAGCTTGTGATGATGGCTTGGGCATGTCTGCCTCTGTTGAACATGATTCTCTTAATTTTAGCATTGTGGGGTTTAAACTCCCGTTTGGCGGTTTTCTTCTTTGCAGTTTTAGGCAGATTTCACAGGCCATCCCGAACTGTTAATTCATGGGCAGATAGTTCAAGGGATGTTTGATGTAATTGCTATTCGACAACACTTTCAGAGTATTACTCCCTGATTCGAGATTAACTCCAGAGTCTTGCTGCTAATGATTGAATATTATTTAATTTCACCCACAGCTCGAGGTCAGTTCGGCTCACTGTGTCTTCGGATTGTGTTGTGAATGTATGTGGAAGAATCGTGAAAGTGTTAATAAAATGGTTCTAGGAATCAATAAGAAAATAAGAAAAGACAGACTTAGTTTCCCGTGAGAAAATAGTGGGCAAAGTAGGTGTGTGACCATCACTGATAAACAAGGGTCTATGGCCATGACTCGATAAGGTGCACATCTGCTTCGCGTGATTGAGCTAAGCTATCTTAGCATGTAGGAGGTCTTGGTGGCCTTGAGCAATTCTGCTTGTTGCAATGAGTGATATATTATAAACAGGCTATTAATTCATGAAGCCCTAGTAACAAACTGTGATTGATAAAGCGGGCCATACCTCCTGCGGTTTGTAAGAATAAAAGGATGCGTCTGTAAGGATAAGCAGACCTTTTGTCTGCCTGCCCCGGAATCTGTAGACTCTGTGCTGGCGGTTGGGCAACAGGTCCGAAGCCGCTTCAATAAAGACGTAAAGATTGAAGGTGTCTGACTCGATGATTGCCGAATGCAGCTGACCACCCGAACTAGGACTTAACATTTGGTGTCAGAAGTGGGATCCCAAAAACTCTCGATTGGAAGTGGCTGAATCATTGATATCTACAGATGGGACGCGGCAGAGGAAACGGGCCCCAAAGTGAGTATATTTAGTTCAATTGCCACTTTGTTTTCCTCCTGTTGTAAGTTCTTGTTGCGGATCTTTCACCACTGTTCAATTAATTGTTGACGGGATCGCCCGTGGTCAGTTGTCAGATTACCGCAGGAAAAGATAAATTTGGAATTGTCCACCATGGTGGTCCGTTAAAATGACGAAGGAGTAGGTTGATCTGGAAATTGTCGACCACAAGTAGTCCGTCAAACGTTAAAACAGTAAGATAAAGAGAAAAGGAAGTTGTGGGTGCCCACCACGGTGGTGGGTTAAAAGATAACTGATTTGAAATTGTCTCGCTTAATGAGTCCATCAAAACGTTGAATACATACGTTAAGATAAGTTACATCATGGGTAATATACTTGATACAACGACAGGCTCAAGTATCGTTTTGCAGAAGTTGTGTGATAAACACCCAGATAAAAACGAGCAACTCAGACAATTGTCGGGCGGTTTGAATCAGAAATTAGGTTCAGACATATGACCATCAGGGGGTTCAAGCGATTTAGAAACAATTAAACGCGCCCAAAAATTGATTGAAATTTGGTGCCGACATTGTCAAGATGAAAAAGATAAGAATATTCTGGCGAGTTGGCAGGAGAATGCTCTCAAGGCAGGAATTAAATTAACCGATGCGGGAATCCCTAAGCCATTGGAAATTTTAAGAAAGGAATGTGCACAGGAAAAGAGAAATAGAACAAACAAGGAATCTTTAACTGAACTACATAGTTCAATGGCTGGTCTTGGCATGAATGGGGCTGACGATGACGATGACGATGAATGGGATAATTGGAATATGACTCCAGGGGCTCCCCCACCTCGTCCGACGTCGCAACCAGATGTTAATGCCTTGGCTGACGCGGCTGTGGCAGTAAATGTGCCGGTGGCGAATCCACCGACGAACGGAGATCACCCACCCCCTTATTCCGGTCCTAATCTCCCAACAGCGGGCGCAACTGCTGCGACAACACTCATTTATCCCAGCTTAGACGATGTGTCTAATATAGAACGACAGTCTCGGGGAACTAGGTCTGATGATGAGGTTTGCTCTCGATCAATCGCAGAAGGGACTAGAAGCCATGCTCAAAGACGGCGTCAACTTGAACAGGAAATAAGGAGATTACAACAGCTTGAAAGAAATTAACGACGTAGTTGTAAAGGGAAAAAGGGGAAATCAACCCCTATGGATGAGGATGATGTGATAGTGTCAGGGTCAGATACTGGGACAGATTCAGAGTCGGGATGAGTTGACGTTGTTGAAGGGGACAATGATGGGGAGACACCAAGACCCCTGAAGAAACGCGCGCCGAAACAGTTGCCCATCAGAACTGTCCCCATTCCTCGCGCGTTGGCACCAGCAGCGACTATTGTGGATGGGGACCCGAATGTGCCACCACCTGCTATGATACAAGTGTGGTTACCTTGGAAACCCCATGAATTAATGTCCATATTAACCAGCGCCCCGAATAAAAATACCTGTCCTCAACGGTTCATAGAATTTTTGTCACGAACCATCAGAGTCTATCAAGCAGACTCAAGGGACCTTTGGTCTCTGGTACAACAGGTACTTACTGGTCCTGAATGGACCAGATTTAAGGAAGCCTTAGGACATCAAACTCACGAAGCCTTAGAAGCAGCGCACGCGAATAACGAGAACAGAGAGATGATGCTTCTGGATGCTGTACACGTAGTTCTGCGAAAACCTGTCGACATTACCAAAGTCTTGGACATGAAACCAAAGAAGGGCGAGACAGCCGAGGAATTTTTAGAGAGATTTAAAGAAGTATATGGAACCCAGTCAGGAGACCAGGCGTTTTCGAGGAGACAACCCTCTCCTCAGTTTTGTTCTATGTTAATAAACTGCCTTCCTGGATCAGTTGCAACTGCAATAAGGACCAATAATCTTGACTGATGTGACTCCACAACTCAGGCGATGTCTCGAGCGATAAAAGCTTTTTGGAAGGACGGTCCGACGGTTGAGCTAAAAGATGAATTGCTGACTAAAGTAAAGACAGAATATGTTGTTAAGGACAAACCTCAAACCTCAGATGTCGTGGCATACCAAATGGAACCTCAGTTTTGTTCACCTGGATGGGTGGACGTACTCGGACAAGGATACCTGACTCACCCTGACGGGCCAAGAGCCCCCAGTTACGGACCCCCATATGCTCCACCCGCCTATTACCAGGGATGGGGAGGACTAGCTCAACAAAGTCAGAGGACAGGAGCTATCTGTTATGGTTGCGGCGGCATTGGACACTTTAGGCGAGATTGTTCTGCTGCTGGCGGAAGCCGCAACGGAGACCCACCAATGAGGGGACCATGGGGGGGAAGAGGACGAGGGGGTATGAGAGGAGGAGGAAGAGGAGGATCCGGTGCCTACAGTGACTTCTCTGGATCCAACCCCTACCAGATGTGACTGAAAAGCCTAGTTGTGGGATCCAATCTGGATATTCCCGAACCCCTCATCCAATTAAAACTCCTTAACACCTGGTACCCCTTTTTCGTTGACACTAGGGCGTCAATTCCCTCCGTTCAGTCTTCCTTGGGTCTGCCCCATTCTAACAAAAAACAACGTCTCTCCGGGTTCGAGGGAAGGACGAAAGAATATCCGGTATCGGAACCCGTTAATGTCGAATTTCAGGAACTCACCATTAAACATCAATTTATTATCACAACTGGACTAGATTGGAATCTCTTGGGAAGGGACCTTATGTGTGCTCTCAGACTGGCTTTAAGATGCGATGCCGAAGGAGTGACCATTCAGAATCAACCAGTCCTTCGCCAATGTTATGTTATGCATACGCCACAATGGTGGACTCTAGATTTAGTTGGGACCTCATACCACATCACTCTAGCCTACGATCGCAGTGGTAGGAACATAGAATTAACGAATTTGTTTCAAAACGAAGTAGGTACTCGATGGGATATCCAACTACTAGCCACAGTCACCGGACCAGAAGGGGAAGCAGAATTTGCAGGGATACCATCCCAGCTATGGAAGCAGGGGACTTCGGTGGCGCCGCATGTTACAAAAAAGGTCAACCGACCCTATCATGCTAAAGACTTGGGTCCGATGGTGAAGCGAGCCACAGAACACTCTGACCCTATTCTTCACCAATCACACACCCTCCCTGGAGGAATAACCATCCAATATTATACAGAACCGGAAACCCAATCTGTTATCTTGCGTCACCACTGTAGAAAGGATATTGTCGAATAAGCTAATCCTCAAGTATGGGCCGATGATCCAACCCACGTAGGGAAGACCGACGTAACTCCAGTCAAGGTACAACTCAGGCCAGGTGCGGTCCTCCCGTCAATTCGCCAGTACACCTTAAAATATCAGGCAATTCCCAGCCTTCACGCCCTAATACAGGGTTTGCTCCAACAGGGTATTCTAGTCCCATGTTATTCTAAATGTAACACTCCCATCCTGGCAGTTCCAAAGCAAGGTAAACGCAATCAGTATTGGCTTGTCCAAGATCTCCGAGCCCTGAATGCTGTCACCGAACCACTCCACGCTTTAGTCCCAAACCCAACCCACATCCTTTCCGCCATCCCTGCCTCCTCTCGGGTTTTGGCCACTATTGATTTACAACACGCCTTCTTCGCAATACCCCTTCATGAGGAAAGCCAATACCTCTTCGTCTTTACCTATGATGGCCAGCAGTATACCTGGACCCGTCTGCCCCAAGGTTTCATCAACTCTCCCACCCTCTTCTTCCGTTGCCTCCAACAACAGTTACAACGGTTCTCTTTTCTATATGGCTCTACCTTGATTCAGTATGTTGATGACCTTCTCGTCGCTAGCAACGACGAACCAAGCAATCGGGAAGATTTCATTCTGCTCCTCAACTTCCTCCAAATATTAGGGTACGTTGTGTCGCCCGACAAGATACAAGTTGCCCAGACAGAGGTTAAATTTCTTGAAATTCTTATGTCAGCCGAGACTCGGAAGTTAGAGGCAAAAAGGATTGAACCAATCTTTGCTACTCCTGTTCCACGAACCGCTAAACAAGTTCGGCAATGGCTAGGGATGGTCAATTACATAGCCATTGCCGATGTCGCAACCCTAACGAATAAATAAACCCCGTACACCAGTCATGAAGGAGATTTCACGCTGTCACCAGAGGCGACAGATGCCTTCCAACAGTTGAAGCTTTGCCTCACACAAGCACCAGCCTTGGGAAGACCCCTCTACGATCGCCCGTTCCAGTTATATTGTACTGTTCTCCAAGAATGTGTTACTTCGGTTCTGACTCAGAAGCATGGAGATAGACAACGACCAGTTGCATATTTTTCCTCAACATTAGACCGTGTCGCCCTTGGATATCTCCACTGTACACAGATTCTGGCTGCCATTTATGATAGCTTGCAATCCGCTGCTAATATGACTCTGCAGCAAGAGATTGTGGTCTATAGCTCCCACGCTGTTGTAGCCTTGCTCGGTCAACTTCAAACTCAGCACTTGACCTCAGCCCGACAGAACAGATACGAGATCTACCTCCTTAATAATCCACACCTCACCTTCAGACACTGTACCACGCTAAACCCGGCAATTTTTATTGAAAGTCCACCTCTTGTTATTGAGAAGCCGGATCATGACTGTCTGCACTCAGTCCTCGAGGACACGAGCCCTCGCTCCGGCCTTTCAGAAAACCTTCTGTAAACCCTGACGTCGTTATGTTCACTGATGGCAGTTCCTCCATCAACAAGGAGGGAACCCGCATCTCCGGTTATGCTGTTGTCAGTCAAGAAGGAACGACTTTCGAGTCTGGAGCCTTCCCGGTTCCCCTTTCCGCTCAGCAAACGGAACTTTTTGCCCTCACCCGTGCGTGTATTTTAGGAGAGGATCTCCGAGTAGTGATGTTGGGGAGGGCATCAAACAGGAAATTAGGGGTGCGTGCAATAAAGGTGCAGCAGTTATAATGGGTGACTTTAATATGCACATAGATTGGGCTAACCAAACTGGAAGCAATACGGTGGAGGAGGATTTTCTGGAGTGCATAAGGGATGGTTTTTTAGACCAATATGTCGAGGAACCAACTAGGGGGGAGGCCATCTTAGACTGGGTGTTATGTAATGAGAAAGGATTAATTAGCAATCTCGTTGTGCGAGGCCCCTTGGGGAAGAGTGACCATAATATGGTGGAATTCTGCATTAGGATGGAGAATGAAACAGTTAATTCAGAGACCATGGTCCAGAACTTAAAGAAGGCTAACTTTGAAGGTATGAGGCGTGAATTGGCTGAGATGGATTGGCGAATGATACTTAAGGGGTTGACTGTGGATGGGCAATGGCAGACATTTAGAGACCGCATGGATGAACTACAACAATTGTACATTCCTGTCTGGCATAGAAATAAAAAAGGGAAGGTGGCTCAACCGTGGCTATCAAGGGAAATCAGGGATAGTATTAAAGCCAAGGAAGTGGCATACAAATTGGCCAGAAATAGCAGCGAACCTGGGGACTGGGAGAAATTTAGAACTCAGCAGAGGAGGACAAAGGGTTTGATTAGGGCAGGGAAAATGGAGTATGAGAAGAAGCTTGCAGGGAATATTAAGACGGATTGCAAAAGTTTCTATAGATATGTAAAGAGAAAAAGGTTAGTAAAGACAAATGTAGGTCCCCTTCAGTCAGAATCAGGGGAAGTCATAACGGGGAACAAAGAAATGGCGGACCAACTGAACAAGTACTTTGGTTCGGTATTCACGAAGGAGGACACGAACAACCTTCCGGTTATAAAAGGGGTCGGGGGGTCTAGTAAGGAGGAGGAACTGAGGGAAATCCTTATTAGCCGGGAAATTGTGTTGGGGAAATTGATGGGATTGAAGGCCGATAAATCCCCAGGGCCTGATGGACTGCATCCCAGAGTACTTAAGGAGGTGGCCTTGGAAATAGTGGATGCGTTGACAGTCATTTTCCAACATTCCATTGACTCTGGATCAGTTCCAATGGAGTGGAGGGTAGCCAATGTAACCCCACTTTTTAAAAAAGGAGGGAGAGAGAAAACAGGGAATTATAGACCGGTCAGCCTGACATCGGTAGTGGATAAAATGATGGAATCAATTATTAAGGATGTCATAGCAGTGCATTTGGAAAGAGGTGACATGATAGGTCCAAGTCAGCATGGATTTGTGAAAGGGAAATCATGCTTGACAAATCTTCTGGAAATTTTTTGAGGATGTTTCCAGTAGAGTGGATAAGGGAGAACCAGTTGATGTGGTATATTTGGACTTTCAGAAGGCGTTCGACAAGGTCCCACACAAGAGATTGATGTGCAAAGTTAGAGCACATGGGATTGGGGGTAGTGTACTGACATGGATTGAGAACTGGTTGTCAGACAGGAAGCAAAGAGTAGGAGTAAATGGGTACTTTTCAGAATGGCAGGCAGTGACTAGTGGGGTACCGCAAGGTTCTGTGCTGGGGCCCCAGCTGTTTACACTGTACATTAATGATTTAGATGAGGGGATTAAATGTAGTATCTCCAAATTTGCGGATGACACTAAGTTGGGTGGCAGTGTGTGCTGCGAGGAGGATGCTGTGAGGCTGCAGAGCGACTTGGATAGATTGGGTGAGTGGGCAAATGCATGGCAGATGAAGTATAATGTGGATAAATGTGAGGTTATCCACTTTGGTGGTAAAAACATAGAGACAGACTATTATCTGAATGGTGACAGATTAGGAAAAGGGGAGGTGCAAAGAGACCTGGGTGTCATGGTACATCAGTCATTGAAGGTTGGCATGCAGGTGCAGCAGGCGGTTAAGAAAGCAAATGGCATGTTGGCCTTCATAGCAAGGGGATTTGAGTACAGGGGCAGGGAGGTGTTGCTACAGTTGTACAGGGCATTGGTGAGGCCACACCTGGAGTATTGTGTACAGTTTTGGTCTCCTAACCTGAGGAAGGACATTCTTGCTATTGAGGGAGTGCAGCGAAGGTTCACCAGACTGATTCCCGGGATGGCGGGACTGACCTATCAAGAAAGACTGGATCAACTGGGCTTGTATTCACTGGAGTTCAGAAGAATGAGAGGGGACCTCATAGAAACATATAAAATTCTGACAGGGTTAGACAGGTTAGATGCAGGAAGAATGTTCCCAATGTTGGGGAAGTCCAGAACCAGGGGTCACAGTCTAAGGAAAAGGGGTAAGCCATTTAGGACCGAGATGCGGAGGAACTTCTTCACCCAGAGAGTGGTGAACCTGTGGAATTCTCTACCACAGAAAGTTGTTGAGGCCAATTCACTAAATATATTCAAAAAGGAGTTAGATGAGGTCCTTACTGCTAGGGGGATCAAGGGGTATGGCGAGAAAGCAGGAATGGGGTACTGAAGTTGAATGTTCAGCCATGAACTCATTGAATGGCGGTGCAGGCTAGAAGGGCCGAATGGCCTACTCCTGCACCTATTTTCTATGTTTCTATGTTTCTAATACCTACACTGACTCCCGTTACACCTTTGGGGTTGTCCACGACTTCGGCCAGCTCTGGAAAAACCGAGGATTCCTAACTTCAACCGGTACGCCAATCTCGAACCAAGTGCTTTTGTCTGACCTATTACTTGCTCTTCTGCTCCCTCGACAAATCGCTGTTCTTAAATGTTCCGCTCATACTGCTGGTTCCTCTCCAATCGACATCGGAAACCACCGTGCTGACGAGGCGGCTAAGTGTGCTGCAAGGAGTAAGCAGATTGTTATGCCCCGAATGATGAGGCAGACGTCCAGCTCTAAACCGAGCTTGTCGGCCCCTGAAAAGCCAATGCCATCCATCAAAGAAGTACTTTTCCTACAGGAGGACGCTCCTGCTGTACAAAAACAACTTTGGAACGATCTTGATTGTAAATATGAAAGTGCCTCCGCTGGTCAAACTTGGATGTCCGATGAATTGGCCCTTTGCCTAATTGAATGTGTTCATTATGCCACGCATTGTGGAGCAAAAGCCACTAGTGACCTGCTCCTCCAGACATGGTGGCATCCTAGCCTCCAAATTGCACAGAATATTAATTCTCGTTGCCTTACCTGCCAACGCCATAATCCTGGAAGGGGGTGCACCATGTTTATTAGGTAAAACACCCTTGCAGCCGGACCCTTCGAGACTTTGCAGATGGACTATATAGAATTGCCACGCTGTCAGTGTTATAAATATGTGTTGGTTATTGTTGATGTTTTTAGTAAATGGATTGAAGCTTATCCTACTACGTATAATAGAGCCTGTACTGTTGTTAAGATATTGCTGAAGGAAATTATCCCTCGCTTCGGGGTTCCCGGTCGTCTTAGTTCAGATAACGGACCCCATTTCATTGCAGCTGTAAACAAGGAATTGTGCCAACAGTTAGGGATACATCAACAACTCCATTGTGCCTATCGCCCCCAGGCGGCGGGTCTGGTCGAGAGAACCAACCAGACTCTTAAAACCAAGTTTGCTAAACTGACCTCTCAAACAGGGTCGACTTGGTTAAAATTGTTACCTGTAGCTCTTTTTCAGATTCGCTCCACCCCCGCAGGGACGACGCGTCTCACCCCGGCCGAGATCGTGTACGGCAGACCTCTTCGCACCCCTTGGGACCACCATTCTCCAGTTGCCGTTCACTTTCATCACATGACTGAGGAGATGAATACCTATGTGTTAGCGCTAACTAAGGCATTGCGAGCCTCTCATTCACATGTTCGCTCCGCTTATGATTACCGTCCTTCGTCTCACGGATCATCCCCTATCGAGCCCGGATCCTTCGTCCTCATTAAAAATTGGACGCGACGTCATCTCCAGCCCCGAGGGGATGGTCCATTTCAGGTCTTAGTCACCACCCCCACTGCTGTAAAGGTGGAAGGTAGAGACGCGTGGGTGCACATGCATCATTGCAAATTGATTACCAGCGGTAATCAAAAGGGGGGAGTGGAGATAGACGTGGACTAATAATTGAAGTGCCATAATACGTTCATTCCCGTCGTTCCGTAACCGTTTTAGCCGTAATTTTAAGCCATCATTTTAATTAATCTAATTATCATATGATTGCTTGTCCTGCTTTTAGATATTTAGGCATAACATGAGTCCTTGGTAGCCATGATAGTAACATGACGGTTTGCAAGCCCTTTTGTCTTTCAGGATTGAAAGAATGCACGGAACCCTGCTGCTAGAAGTCGTGATCCTGATGATAACAGTAACAAAAACAGAGGGACGACGACTCAGCTGCCCAACCGACGGCTCACGAGAGCAAATTCTCCGCCTCTGTATGGGAGATATCGTACAATGTGGAACCAGGACACCAGACGATCTCGAATCATGGACCATGACTAAAATAAAATCCCTTCCGGGTATACTCTCACAGGTTGATCAACAGGTGACTCTACAGGGCAAAGACTGATGGAATTTGCCATGCCGGTTCAGGGAATGTGAGATGGACTTTGTTTGCCCTGATCAACCTGAAGATGACTTAGTTGATTCAAAGGACCAAGCCCTGGAATCAGTAACAGGGCAAAGGAGGAAAAGGAACGTGCAAGGGCAACTGGGGAACGATCATAATATATTCCTGAGGACTCATAAGATCTTGTTCGCGCCAGAGTCGGTTGTATGCTACCCTGTTACGTCGGTCACCGAATTGTTTACCCCAACCCCGGTTATTTACATACGAGGATACAATGATACCCCGCCCGCCGAAAACATTACCTTCACATATTCCGATGGCCGAGGTCCCCCGGCCACCTACGTAAACACCACAGGATCTGGGAAGGATGGGTACCCACAGTGTTGGAATGGTACAGGATTCGGGTGCGCAGATTTGGACGTGCCCGTTAACCAAACCTGTCTTACAAAGCAGTCCAATTATTCCTGTCTTCACGACGCAAACACGGTCATCACCTCTTGCCAGAGTGTGGATACCTGTGTAGAAGTAAGACAAGGGACCCACATTTTGTGCGGATCTACGAATAAAACACATCTCACGGTAGAAGGGGCAGCATTCGCCAGAAGGTCAAATTTCGGACCAGATGGGACCTCCCTAGAGCCCTACCTATACCCTCTGGTTTGTAAGGTCGATGAGTCATTTTCCCCTTGTGACAACAGTTGGGGACAGGGAACCCCAGCCGAGGGCAGAACGCCAGCGGTACTCTATACCAAGCCCGAGTACTTTTTCCTAAGCAAGGGTAAAGGAAGTAACATCTTGATTCCCGGTGCACCAGAAACCCCGTACCAAGTAGCAGTTGGATTTCTCACGCCTACCACAGTCCCTTGTCCTACTCAGTGGCGGTCTGGGCCGAGGAGAGGAAGGAAAAAGAGGACCATGAGTGAGGAATTTTGTGCAAACTGGGAGGCACCCAATGCAATAGGAAGTACAGGTCTCTCTGTAGGGTGGGGAGTATTGAGCGCCCTGTCACTAGGAGGATCGGCTGGAGCCATGGCTGCCAATAAACGGAACGACTTGGTATGTGGGCGAACAATATTGGGCAATCAGACGAAAAGTGCGATTAAAACAATCAAGGGTGGATTGTCAGATATTAGACTTCATACCCGACAGAATCGTTCCGCCTTGGACTATATACTAGCGAGAGAAGGAGGTGTGTGTGCAATAGTGCAGGGAAGAGGGAAAGGTAAATGTGTCATGGGAATAAAAGATAGAACTCAGGAACTAGAGGAAATAGAGAAAGGATTATAACATTGGTTGAATGGGATGAACGAAGGACTTATTTTGGGAAACTGGGGTTTCGGTGGATGGAGGGATTGGTTTATTAACATTGCGAAATACCTTGCCATTATAGCCTTGTGCATTTTCGTTGCGATTGGTGTCGTTAAATGCTTGTTATCACGACTGATGGCCATGATAAGTGGACTGGGGAAAACACAAAGAATGACGTTACAACGACTTGAGATTTCGAGGGAAGAAGAAATAGAACCGATGTTAGGTGAAGGAACAACTGAACGGGTAAATGACAGAATAATGATAGAACTTGAGGAGGAGGAATGTCAAAGACAATTGAGAGTCAACATTTATGAATGAGAAGTTATCATGAAATGATAAAAGGGGGGAATGAGAATGTATGTGGAAGAATCGTGAAAGTGTAAATAAAAAGATTCTCGGAATCAATTAGAAAATAAGAAAAGACAGACTTAGTTTCCCGTGACAAAGTAGTGGGCAAAGTAGCTTGTGTGACCATCACTGATAAACAAGGGTCTATGGCCATGACTCGATAAGGTGCATATCTGCTTCGTGTGATTAAGCTAAGCTATCTTAGCACGTAGGAGGTCTTGGTGGCCTTGAGCAATTCTGCTTGTTGCAATGAGTGATATATTATAAACAGGCTATTAATTCATGAAGTCCGAGTAACACACTGTGATTGATTATGCGGGCCATACCTCCTGCGGTTTGTACGAATAAAAGGATGCATCTGTGAGGATAAGCAGACCTTTTGTCTGCCTGCCCCGGAATCTGTAGAATCTGTGCTGGCGGTTTGGCAACAGGTCCGAAGCCGCTTCAATAAAGACGTAAAGATTGAAGGTTTCTGACTCGATTATTGTCAAATGCAGCTGACCACCCGAACTAGGACATAACAGTTTCACCATTCAGGACGCATCGATACGAGAAATCAGGGAATAATTTGTATTGTCTGCATTTTTCGTCTTCATAGCTCAGGAAACTTAACACGTGCTTTCGAGGCGGTGCAATCAAAGTTCAACAGATCGATTCCTTGTATGTGAGGGCTGTGCTATGAGGGGAGATTGAGTTCATTGGACTTGTATGATCAGGTATTTAAAAAATGAGAGACAAACTGATTGAAACGTATGGGGGTCCTTGTGCATGACACAGAAACGGTTCATATGTAGGTACAGCAAGTAATCAGGTAGGCAAATGGAATTTTGGCCTTTTATTACAAGGGGGATGGCGTATAAAAGCAGATAAGTCCTGCTACAACTGTACAGGTTATTGGTGAGGTCACACCGGGAGTACTGCGTATTACAGTCAAATCCTGACTGTAATACTCAGATGT
Source organism: Pristiophorus japonicus (assembly GCF_044704955.1). Taxonomy (NCBI): domain Eukaryota; kingdom Metazoa; phylum Chordata; class Chondrichthyes; family Pristiophoridae; genus Pristiophorus; species Pristiophorus japonicus. Next base: position 18,870,862 of record NC_092003.1, read on the forward strand.
ACCCCTCACCCCTCACTGTCACACACTGATTCACCACAAACCCCACACAGTAGCGTTGATATACATTACACACGTCACAGTAACACTCAAATATACGCCAAACCCCTCTCTGAAACATTCCAATACACTTATATATCCCATAATCCTCATTATATCACTGATATATTCCGCTCCCTTCATTGTAATACACTGATACACATCGCATCCCTCACCCTGGCACTGATATACTCCACACCCCTCACGGCAACAATGATATACTGCACACCGCTCACTGTAATACTCTGAAATTCAACATACCATTCACTGTAAACTCTGAAATACCCTACACCCCTCACTGTAAAACGCTGATATAAGCCATAATCCTCATTATAACACTGATACACTCCACAACACCATTTATTGTAATACTCTGATATATATCACAACCCTCAGGTTCATACTCTGATATATCCCATACCCCGCCCTGAAACACTCTAATATTGCCCACTACCTCAATGTAAATGTCTAAGATACCATACAACCCTCACAGTAACATACTGATATAATCAAGACACATAACTGTAATACTGTAATACCCCACACACGACCCTGCAGCAATCTGATGTATGCCACACCCCTCACAGTAACACACTGATTCACCACAAATCCCACACACTCACTGTAAAAATCTAATATAACCCATAATCCTCATTATAACAATGATATACACCACACCCTTCACTGTCGCAATCAGATACACAACAAGGCACACACAGCAACACACTGAAATGGTACACACCCCACACTGTAACACTCAGATATAAATCCACACTCCTCACTGTAACAATGATAACATATCAGCCCTGACATTATCGCAATGATATACCCGACACCCCTCTCCAACACACTGACATAACCCTCACCCCTCACTCTAAAACCCTAATATACCCCGAAATCCTCATTGCAACTCTGATAACACCACACCCCTGAAGTTAACACCCTGATATACCCCACAAACCCCACTGTAACACTCAAACATACACCACACCCATCACTGTAACACTGATATACCCCTCACTGTGTCACAGATATACCCCACAAACTTCACGGTAACCGTCTGAAATACGCCACACCTCTCAGTGTAAAATACTGATACAACCCACACCCTCACTGTATCACACTGATATACGCCTCAACCCTCACTGTAACACTGATATGCCCCACTCCCCTCACTATAGCATTGCTACAACTCGCACCACAAACCCCTCACTGCAACATAGATATACACAACACCCTTCACTGTAACACTTTAAGATACATAACTCCCCTCACAGTACCACACTGATGTAAGCCACATCCCTCACTGTAACAATCTAACATAATCTACGCCCTTTACTATACACTCTGATATAACCCTCGCCCCTCAGAGTAATACTCTGATATACCCCACACCCTCACTGAAATACACTGACGTTCTCCACACCGTCACTATAACAAGCATTTATACTGCACACCTCGAACTGTAACACTGATATCCCCCACACGTCTCACTGTAACACTCTGATATAATACACGCCTCATGTAACACACTGATATATACAACACACCGCAATGTAAAACAGTGAGATATCCCACGCCCCTCACTTTAACATACTGATATTTCCCGCACTCGCTACTGTAACACTGATATACACAACATCATTAGTGGGTTAGTGAGAAAACATATGGGCTCAGAGGATCAAGATGTTGAAACAGTTTGTGTGGAGATAACGAATAATAAAGGGAAAACGTCGCTGGTGGGCAAAGTCTATAGGCCCACCTATCAATAGCTACACTATTGGACGGAGTATAAATCAGGAAATAATGGACGCTTGAAATAAAGTTACAGCAATAAATATGGGCGTTTTTAACATTTGTGTTGATCGGACAAAGCAAACTGGTCAGGAAATCCTTGAGGAAGAGTTCATATAGTGTATCCGGGAGAGGTTCCTTGAACGGAACATTGCTGAACCCATCAGGGAGCAGGCTATCTTAGATCTGAGTAAGGAGGCAGGATTAATAAATGATCTCGTAGTAAAGGATCCTCTCAGAATGAGTGACCATAACATGGTTGAATTTCAAATTCAGTTAGAAGGTGAGAAAGTTGATTGTCAAACCAGGGTCCTAAGCTTAAATCAGGAGACTACACAGTTATGAGGCCAGAGCTGGCTAAAGTGTACGGTTGATGAGCAGTGGCAAATATTTAAGGAGATAGTATATAACTCGCAATAAAATATATCTCAATGAGAAGAAAAGACTGCAAGTGAAGCGACAACCATCCATGGCTAATTAAGGAAATAATAGATGGTATTAAATTAAAAACAAGGGCGTACAATGTGGCTAATTCTAGCAGGAGGCCAGAGGATTGGGGAATTGTTAAAAGGCAGCAAAGAGCGACTAAAAACATGATAAAGAGAGGGAAGATAGATTATGAAAGCAAACTCGCAAAAAATATAAAAAAGCAGACGGCAAAATTTTGTACAGGTGCATCAAAAGGAAAAGAGTTGCTGAAGTAAATGTTGTTCATCTAGAGGATGAGGCTGGGTAATAAATAATGGAGAACAGGGAAATGGCAGAGATGTTGAACAAATATTTTGCATCGGTCTTCATGGTGGAAGACACTAAACATATCCCAATAGAAGATAATCAAGGGATTAAAGGGAGGGAGGAACTTAATACAATCATTAATCATTTTCCGATTGGCAAAGAGTGACGAGTGGGCTGCCGTCGGGATCGGTTCGGGGTCCTTAAATATTTACAATCGATATTAATGACGTGGATGAAGGGGCCGAGTGTATTGTAGCTAAGTTTTCTGATGATGGGTGAGAAAAAAAATTGTGAGAAGGACACAAAAAATCTGCAAAGCGATAAAGGCAGGCTAAGTGAATGGGAAAAAAACTTGGCAGGTCGAGGATAAAATGGGAAAATGTCAGTTTGTCCACTTTGGCAGAAATAATAGAAAAGCAAATTATAATGTAAATGGATTAAAATTTCAAAGTCCTGTAATATAGAGGGACATGGGGGCCCTTGTGCATGAAACACATAAAGTTAGTGTGAAGGTACAGCAAGTAATCAGAAAGGCAAATGGAATGTTGGCTTCTATGGCAAGGGGGATCGAGTATAAAAGCAAATAATCCTGTGACAACTGCACAAGGTATTGTTCAGGCCAGACCTGGAGTATTGCGTTCAGTTTTTGTCTCCGTATTTAAGGAGGGATATACATGCATTGGTGACTTTTCAGATAAGTGTCACTAGGTTGATTCCGGAGAAGAGAGGGTTGACTGAAAAAGAAAGGTTGAGTAGGTTGGGCATGCACATTGGAGTTCAGAAGAACAAAAGGTGATCTGATTGAAACAAAAAAGATAATGAGGGGCCTCGACAAGGTGGATGCAGAGAGGATATTTTCACTCACAGGGGAAACTAAATCTAGGGGACATTGTCTCAGAATAAGGGAAAGCCCATTTAAAACTGAAATGAGGTGGAACTATTTCTCTCAGAGAGTTGTAAATCTTTGGAATTCTCTGCCCACAGAGCTCTGGAGGCTCGGTCATTGAATATATTTAACGCGTATTTAGACAGATTTTTGAGCGATAAAGAAAAAAGGGTTAAGGGGACAGGCAGGGAAGCGGAGCTGAGTCCATGTCAGTTCTGCCATTACCTTATTGAATGGCAGAGCAGGCTCGAGAGGCCAAATGGCATACTCCTGCTCCACCTTCTTAGGTTCTTATTATGCCTCTAACACTGGCATCCCCACAACCACTCAGCAAAATTTTGATATAACATATGCCCCTCGGTGTAACACACTGATATACCCCACACCCCTCAGTGAAACACATTGACATATTCCAAAGCCTTCACTTTAAAAAACAGATATACTCCACACCCCTAACTGTGAAACTCTGCGATGCCAACAAAGCTTGCTGTAAATCTCTGATATAAACCGCACCCCTCAATTTAACACTGATATACCCCACATCCTTCACGGCAAAATTCTGATATAACACATGTCACTCATTGTAAAACAGTGTTATACCACACACACCACACTGTAACATTCTGATCGAGCCCACACCGTTCACAGTAACACAGATATGGACCACACACCTCATTCACAATTCTCACTGTAACACTTTGATATAGCCCACATTCCTCACTTTAACACACTGAAATATACCACTGTAGCACTGATATGCCCATACCCCTCTCTGTAACACGCTGACATATCCAACACACGTGACAAGGACAGTCCGATGTACATCACACCCATCACTGAAACACTCTGTTATATACCACAGCCCTCAATGTAGCACTGATTTAACCCACCCACCCTGATAGTAGCACTAATATACACAAACGTCCTCACTGTAACACTCTGACATACCTGACACCCCAAACTGTAACACTGATGTAACCAACATCCGTCACAGTAACACACTGATTTACACCACACCCCTCAATGGAGTCGTCTGATATGCGCCACACCCCTCACTTTAATACTCTGATTTACATATCTGCACTGACCGGTTATCCAGTCTAAAGCCAATTACTAGCTCTAGAACTGTAACCCCGCATGTTACGGCATTTTCAGTGCCCGTCCAACCATCTCTTAAAAGTGGTGAGGGTTTCTGCATCCACTACTCTTCTCGGCAGTGAGTTCCAGTTTCCCACAAACCTCTGCTTAAAGAATCCCCCCCTCAAATGCACTCTAAGCATTCCACCCACCAGTGTTAAACTATGGCCCTTGTAATGGACCCCTACACCAAAGGAAAACACCCTTAATATCCACTCTGTCCAGGCCTCTCAGTATTTTGAACACCCAATAAGTTCTCCTCCCAACCTCTTCTGTTCCAATGAGAACACACCCAGCCTATCCAATCTGTCCTTATAACGAAGATTCTCCATTCATTGCAGCATCCGAGTAAGTATCCTCTGCATCCTCTCGAGTGCAATCACGTCCTTCCTAAAATAGTGACCAGACCTGCATGCAGTAATGCCGCTGTGGCCTCAACAAAGAATTGTACAATTGAAGCATAACCTCCCTGCTTTTCTATTCTATGTCTCGGCCAATAAAGGCAAGCATTCCATATGCCTTCTCAACTACCTTATCCACCTGGCCTGTTATTTTCAGGGGATCTGTGGACCAATGGTGAAGCTTTGGAGGCGTGGCCTATTCAGTTGGAGCTGTGCTGCTGAGCGAGAAGGAACTCCCTGCTTTGCTCCTGCCTGGAAGGCCGAGAGTGAGCCCTGAGACCAGCCCAGGAAGAGGAGGAGAGGGCTGGCTTGCTGCAGTTCAACGTCCAGAGGGAGAGGAGGAGAGCTAAAAAATTCAACAACTTTATTTACTTCTACAAAGAGTTGGAGAGAGGGGGAAAAGAGCAACAACCTGTGTGAAGGAGGGAGATTCTACGACATTCTACAGGTGGGTATTGGTGCATTTCCTGAAAGACATTGTTTTATTGGTGGGGGGGAGAAAATAATATTTTCTTCGAGGCCCGGAATATCGCGGGGTGTGTGTGTGTGTGTGGAAGTGTGTGTGGGGGTCTTGCTAACAGCTAGGCCCCACACACCACTGAAGCACCCCTCCCCCATTGCCTAGCCCGGGATAGCTGGAGCTACCTGGCTGAAGATTTACTAATCACCATATTAAACATCGTTGGGAGTGTGTGCCTGGGTGGCTCCAGCTGTCCCTGGTGAAGACATCTTCTCCTCCCGCCCGAAGACCATCCCATAAGACTGTGCCTTGCTTTATTTTCCATCATCTAGGGAGTGTGCCCCAGAAAAACACCCACCAATCGCTGTGAGAGGAGACCTGACCTCACAGCTTCCCTCTTTCCCAACCCCGCTGTCTCTCACTCTGTCACTCACTCTGTCTCTCCCCTCTCTCTCTGAGAGCTCCTTTCCTCATTAATTGGAAAAACAATTAAGACAACTGAGCAGAGGGAGCAAGGCCCCTCCCCAATTGTCAACTAGGGGAGAGGTGTGCCTCATTGAGAGCTCATCTGCTCATAAATTCAAACGAGGCCAATTTAAGAAAATTAAGGCCTGTGACTCTGGGGTGGGTGTAGCCCTGAAAGGGACCCCGTGATGGCGACTCCATCCACGCTGGTGGCAGGGCCAGCTAAGACTTATGCACAGGCGGTGTCCACATCCACGCCGCCTCCTGCGATACCTGCTACCCTGCCACCATTCAGACTAATTACAAAGAAAAACGGGATGAAGAGCTACACTCACCCCACAATGAGCATCGAGGAGTGCGTGCGGGCAGTCATTGTCCTGCTGCCGAAGAAGTGCGATCTCCGCCTCCTTAAGAAATGGCGCCCGGTCTCCCTCCTCAGCATGGACTACAAAATCTTTGCCAGGGCGATGTCTTGGCGCCGTGCTGGACCACATGATCCACCCCGACCTGTCCTACACGGTCCCGGGCCGGACAATCCACGATAACATGCATCTGGTCCGGGACCTCATCCATCATTCCCAGGAGGCTGGTCTGTCGGTCGCCTTCCTATCTCTTGACCAAGAGAATGCGTTCGACAGGGTGGATTACGCCTATCTGTTCGGAACGCTGCGTGCTTTCGGGTTCGGGATGCATTTCGTCGCCCGGATTCGACTTTTGTGCACGGCCGCGGAGTGTCGAATCAAGGTTAACGGGTCCTTGACGGCGCCCCTTTGCTTTGGGAGAGGGGTACGCCAGGGATGCCGCATGTTCGGCCAGTTATTTCCCATCTGCGTGGAGCCTTTCCTACGCCTCCTGTGGACGAGGTTGACGGGACTGGCCCTGCAAGGGCCGCACGTGGAGGTCATCCTCTCGGCTTACGCTGATGATGTGCTCCTCGCGGTAGAGGATCCCGCTTACCTGCGGAGGATGCGTGAGTGCCAGGAGATTTACTCGGCCGCCTCCTCTGCCAGGATCAACTGGGAGAAATGTTCCGGACTCCTGGTGGGTCAGTGGCGGGTGGACTCCCTGCCGGAGGAGATCAGGCCTTTTGCCTGGAGCACGACCCATCTCCTCTATCTGGGAGTCTACCTTAGCCCCGACGAGGAAGCCTGGCCGGCGAACTGGCAAGAGCTGGAGGCCAAGTTCGCCGCTCGCCTAGGGCGCTGGACAGCACTGCTCCGAGTGCTATCCTACAGGGGTCGAGCGCTAGTCATAAACCAGCTGGTGGCCGCCATGTTGTGGTACCGGATGGTCACTTTGACCCCTCCCCCTGCGTTTGTCACCAAGATACAGAAGAAGCTGGTGGGCTTCTTCTAGAACAACAGGAAGCACTGGGTCTCTGCCGCTGTCTTGAGTCTCCTGCTTGGGGAGGACGGTCAGTCATTGGTGTGCGTCAGCACCCAGCTCCCGACTTTCCATATTCAGACCCTGCAGAGATACCTTTACGTCGAGCCCCCTCCGAGGTGGCGTGCTCTGGCGACTTATTTCTTCCGCCAGCAGCACGGCCTCAACTACGACACGCAGCTCCTGTTTGTGATCTTGCAGGGCGTCAGGTCCGCCTTTCAGGAGCTGCCTGTCTTTTGCAAGGAACTCCCCAGGGTCTGGAACAAAGTTTGCACCAAGCGCGCTCTCCATCGGCTGGAGTGGCGGCTGTCCTGCAGGAGCCGCTGCTCGGGAATCCGTACCTCCACGACCGAGGATTTAGGTGGCGGTCGGACGAGAGGGCTGTGGCTGGTGAGGTGACCAGGGTCAGGGACCTGCTCGATGGTGGAGGAGCGGGCTGGATGGCGCCAGAAACGCTGGCTTGGCGCCTAAATTCCACCAACGTCCGCCGCGCGGCCGATGCCGTCGAGTCGCAAAAAACTGCTCTGGGCCCTGACTCCGTTAGGTGCATCGAGGAGGCTCAAGCACGTGGGGAGATCGCATCCGAACTGAATCCCGTCCGGACGGAATTCCTCATCGGCGCCAAACCCCGGAACCTCCCTCGGGAGCCGGCTCGAAGAAATCTCCTCCGTGCCTTTCAGTTCAGCCGGAGGGGTTTCCTGAATGGGCTGCTCCTGCACACTCTCAACTTTGCCATCCTCGCCTGCCATCCGCGCACGCCATGGCGTAACTTATTGCCGTCCGGAGGAGGCGGGGGTCCCCGATGGAGGGCACTCTCGGCGGGAGTCCTCCCAGTATTTATCGGGTACTTGGCCTGGAGGGTGGTGCACGGAGCAGTGCCGTGCAATAAATTTTTAAGCCGGTTCACGGGCTCCCAGGCCGCCTGCAATTTCTGCGGTCTGGAAAAGTCCGTGTTCCATGTTTTTATCGAATGCACAAGGTTGCAGCCCCTGTTTCATTATTTAAAGGGGCTGCTCCTGAAATTCTGGCTGCACTTCAGTCCCACACTCCTGATCTTTGGGCACCCTGTGTGGAGGGGAGCGGGTAGGTCCGAGGGCCTTCTCGTAGGACTGCTCCTGGGACGGCCATGGGTGCCGTCAGCCGGTCCTGGCAGCGGGCGGTCGAGGGGGTCATTCAATCTGACTGCCTGCCTCTCTTTTGCGCGTACATCCGTGCCAGGGTGTCCTTGGCTCCTTGGAGATGGAGCACACGGTGTCCACCGGTACGCTCGCGGCCTTCCGCGAGAGGTGGGCACCGGAGGTACTGGAGTACATCGTCATGCCCGGCAACCACATTTTAATTTGATTTAATGTTTTAAAGTTTAATTTGTTTTAATTGCCGGTGTTTTTTTAGTGTCCCCCTCCTCTTTTTTAAGGGCCACTTGGAGAAAAAAAAAGAAAAATAAATAATAATAATGATTTTAGTGCCCAAAAGAAAACGTTAAAAAAAACAAAAACAAAAAAGACAAAAAAAAAACACAGAAAAAGGGCCTTGGAAATGTTTGGTGCGCCCCCAGATCGGGGGGACACGATTTAATGATGTAATGTTTTAATTTTCTGACAAAAAGAGTTCTGTGGCCCAATGGTGGAGCTTTGGAGGCGTGGCCTATTCAGTTGGAGCTGTGCTGCTGTGAGAGATCAAACTCCGTGCTGAACTCCTGTCTGGGAGGCCTGGAGTGAACCCTGAGACCAGCCCAGGAAGAGGAGGAAAGGGCTGGCTTAATGCAGTTCAACATCCGGAGGGAGAGAAGGAGAGCAGAAAATTTATCAACTTTATTACTGCCACAGAGAGTTGGAGAGAGGGGGAAAAGAACATCCTGAGAAAACACCATCCAGTGTGGAAGGAGGGAGAGCCGTTTGTACAATCTTCGACAGGTGGGTATGTTTTGGTGCATTCCCCGAAAGACTTTGTTGTATCGGTGGGGGGAGGAAAGAAGTCCTTTCGAGGGCCGGAACATCGCGGTGGGTGTGTGTGTGTGGAAGTGTGTGTGGGGGTCTTGCTTACAGCTAGGCCCCACACACCACTGAAGCACCCCTCCCCCATTGCCTAGCCTGGGATAGCTGGAGCTACCTGGCTGAAGTAGTACTAATTACCCTATTAAACATCGTTGGGAATGTGTGCCTGGGTGGCTCCAGCTGCCCCAGGTGAAGACATCTTTTCCCCCCACCCGAAGTCCATCTACAAGGACTGTGTCTTGATTTTTTCCATCATCTGGGGAGTGCACCCCAGAAAAACGCCCACCCATCGCTGTGAGGGGAGACCTGCCCTCGCAGCTTCCCTCTTTCCCACCCCCTTCACTCTTTCTCTCTCTCTCTGTCTCTCCCCTCTCTCTCTGAGAGCTCTTTCCTCCTAATTGTAAAAACAATTAAGACAACTGAGCAGAGCGAGCAAGGCCCCTCCCCATTCATTAACTAGGGGAGAGGTGTGCCCCATTAAGAGCTCCCTCTGCTCAAAACACCAACGAGGCCAATTAAAGACCATTAAGGCTTGTGACGTTGGGGTGGGTGTATCCCTTAATGGGACCCCGTGATGGCGACCCCATCCACGCTGGTGGCAGGGCCAGCTAGGACATATGCGCAGGCGGCGTCCACATCTATGGCGCCTCCTGCGCCTCCTGCTGCACTGCCACCATTCAGACTGATAACAAAAAAACACGGTCTCAAGAGCTACACTCACCCCACAATGAGCATTGAGGAGTGCGTGCGGGCGATGGCTGGGGTAGTCAGCTCCTCGGCCATTGTCGCGGCCTTCAAGATATCTGGGAAGGCTGTGTTCTTCCTGGGGTCGGAGTGGACGGTGTCCATGAACCTCTCCAAGCCACCCCGCAGAGGGTCATCCTTTCAAACGTCCGGCTCTTTGTTCCCGCTGGGCTCCTCCTCCCTCACCTACATCAATTGGGGGAGGTAAGGTCGGGGATCAACCCCACCGGCCTCAGGGAGAACAGCCTGCGGCATGTGTTCTCCTTCCGCCGCCAGCTCTTTGTCCGGCTGACGCGGGAGGAGATGACGGAGGGCAATTTAAATGTGGTGCACGAGGGGACTGCCTACCACATCTTTTCGACGTCGGACGGCGTGCCTGCATGGAGGTGGGGCACGTTCGCAAGAACTGCCCCGCATCCAAGGCCGCCAAACCACCGAATACGGCCAAGGCTGGCACCGCCGCCACCCCTCCCCCCATTTGCGTCCGCGTGCCGGGAGCTGTCGATGCGCGGGCATCGTCGGGGGCCTTTGTTTTCACGGCCTCCGGCGGGGGGGAGGGAGAACGTCCGATCGGAAAGAAGGCGCGGAGGAAGGAGAAACATCTTGAGGCGGGTCCCCTCAGTGCGCCAGGCAGTCTGATCATCACGCTCAGCCCAACCCTGTCACCGGCGGGGGCGGGGTGCCCTGAGCCCGTGCCCGAGCCCTTGACCAATATCACAGAGGGGCTCAGGCGTGGGCAAGATAAGAAAAAGGGGGAGTGGAGCGGGAGGCCTCGGCAGACATGGAGGTCTCCCTGCTTCCGTGCCTTTACAGGAACAAAAGGAGGCGCCGCTCCAATGAGGCGGAGGGGTAACAACATCCCTCCGCGGAGGAGTCGGTGCCTGCCGCGTCCCCCGCGTCCTCCACCAGTGCCCCCAAGCTGCGCTGTAGGCGAGAGCAGTCTGTCCCCCGGGAGGGTGAGACAGTCGAGGCTGCCCAGCCTCTGCCTCCCGTGGATGGCGTGGAAGATCTGCCTGTCGTGGGGGGCGTGGGGCCAGCGGAGGAATGCGTAGCCGCCGGGTCGAGCGTGCTGGGGACTGAGGCGGGCAGGGCTGAAAAGGCCGAAACTGAGCCCGTCCAGCCAATATCCAACTTCCCCAAGGATTTGCTCAACTCGGCAGAAACTGAAAATGATAATAATTTCACAGAACATCCACACGCTGGGCCGGTGGGTGGCGGCGGGGAGGGGGTAGAACAACAACCCTGGCACCCTACTTTGGAGCTGGGGTATTTGGAGGACCTGGTACATTTCTTTGACCAGATCTCTCCGCCTTCCCCAGCTCCTGGGGCGGAGGAGGAACCCCTTCCGCTGTCGCTTCCTGACCCACCACCACTTTTAAAAGATCCCAGTGGGGACTCCTCTGCCGACGATCCTGGGGGTGGGAGCGGGGCAGAGCCAGGGTTGGATGGAGCGGCCTGGCCGTTTTCCGTACCTCGTGCGGTCGACGGACCGGCTGCTGGCGGCGACCTCCCGGAGGGGGACGGGGACTCGGTGGGGGACGAGGGAGACGATCTCGAGTCCATCACCAGTGAGGTGGTGGATCTCCTCATGCCCGCCGCTGAGTCCCCCCTCATTCCTGCAAAGGAACTTCGGGACTTTTTGGTCCAGAGCCAGGGTCGCCGCAACCGTGCCCATCTGGCCCTTGAAAGATGGTCCGAGCCGGGGCTGCTCGTCGTGTCCGTCCGCGCCGCCGCAAAAACCATGGCCGCGGGTGGGCCCTTATCAAAGGCGCAAGGCCTTAAGCTGCGCCAGCTCAAAGGGTTCCTCGCTGGGCTGCTGAAGGAGTGGATGTCAACAAACGACTCCACTCCCTCCCCCACAATAAGTTAGGTAGAGGTTGCACTCTGCTTTTGTCATGAAGATAACCATAGCCAGCCCCAACATCAACGGCGGCAGAGAGTTACACCGTTGATTTAACAATTTTTTCGCTCCTGCAGGAGGGGAAATATGCGGTGTGCTTCCTGCAAAAAACCCACACCGTTCCGGGAGACGAAGCCATGTGGCTCCTGGAATGTCAAGGAGTGATCCGCATGAGCCACCTCACGACCACTTCTTGTGGGGTGGCCATCTTGTTGGCCCCGCATTTTCAGCCGGAGAAATTGGGGGTTGAGGAGCCCATGCCAGACCGCTTGCTGCACGTCCCGGTTCGCCTGGGGGATGTGCCGCTCCATCTGGTGAACGTGTACGCCCCTCAGCCCGGACCGCAGCAGACGCGCTTCTGAGAAGAGGTGTCCGCTCTTCTTGGCTCCGTCGACGTCGGCGACGCATTGTCCTCGGGGGGGATTTTAACTGCACCGTCGAGGAGAGCGACCGCTCCGGTGCCCCGCAGAGCATGACGGCGATGGAGAAGTTGAGGGACCTGGTCGGGTCCTTCGACTTGGTGGACGTCTGGCGAAATCTCCATCCCGACTCCAGTGCCTTTACTTGGGTGAGGCCTGGAGTAGGTTGGTCCAGAGTCGACCGCCTTTACGTGTCTCGGCCGTACGTTTCCTGTGTCCCAGCGGCCTCCATGCGACCGGTGCTGTGTTCGGACCACCACTTGGTGTGGGCGGAGCTCGCTTCGCTCTGCGCGAGGACGGGGTTCGCGTACTGGCATTTTAACAACCAGCTGCTGGATGACGTGCGTTTCCAGGACTCGTTCCATCGTTTCTAGGCCGACTGGAGAAGGAAGCAGGGGGGCTTCCCCTCCTTGAGGCTGTGGTGAGACGTGGGCAAGGCTCACGTCCACGTCTTCTTTCAAGAGTACGCGAGGGGGTCGACCAAGAGGCGGGCGGCCAGGGTCGGGCGCCTAGAAAAAAGAGGTGCTCGAACTGGAGTCCCGACTCGGTCAAGTCGCCGAGGACCCGGCACTGCACAAAGTGTACGAAGCGAAGAAGGCCGCGCTGAAGCTCGTCGGGTCCCGAGGCGCGTTCGTGAGGTCGCGGATCCAGTTCCTGCGGGATCTGGACCGCGGCTCCCCTTTCTTCTACTCGCTGGAAAAAAGACAGAGTGACCGTAAGCAGCTCTTGACGCTGCTAACCGACGACCGCTCTCTCGTCTCGGATCCACATCCACGGCGCCTCCTGTGCCTCCTGCTGCCCTGCCACCATTCAGACTCATAACAAAAAAACCCGGGGTCAAGAGCTACACTCACCCCACAATGAGCATCGAGGACTGCGTGCGGGCGATGGCTGGGGTAGTCGGCCACTCGGCCATTGTCGCGGCCTCCAAGATGTCTGGGAAGGCTGTATTCTTCCTGGGGTCAAAGCGGGCGGTGTCCCTGGCCCTCAAAAAGTGGCTCACGGTGGGCGGGACGTTCCTGTCGGTGGACCCTCTCGAGGCCACAGCGCAGAGTGTCATCATTTCTAACGTCCTGCCCTTTTTCCCGCTGGGCTCCTCCTCCCTCACCTACACCAACTGGGGGAGGTAAGGTCAGGGATTAACCCCATACCGCTCGGCCTCAGGGAGAGCAACCTGCGCCACGTCTTCTTCTTCCGCCGCCAGCTCTTTGTCCGGCTGGCGTGGGAGGAGACCACGGAGGGATGTTTTAACGTGGTGCACGAGGGGACTGCCTACTGCATCTTTTGGATGTTGGACAGTGTACGGTGCCATGCCTGCAGGGAGGTGGGGCACGTTCGCAAGAAATGTCCCGCCTGCAAGGCCGCCAAACCACCGAAGGCGGCCAGGGCTGGCGCCGCCGCCACCCCTCCCACTATTTGCGTCCGCGTGCCGGAAGCTGTAGGTGCGTGGGCATCGTCGGAGGCCTTTGTTTTCACGGTCTCCGGCGGGGGGGGGGGTGGGAGAACGTCCGATCGGAAAGAAGGCGCGGCGGAAGGCGAAACATCTAAGGCGGGTCCCCTCAGTGCGCCAGGCAATTTGTTTCCCGCGCTTAGCCCAACCCCGTCACCGGCGAGCGCGGAGTGTCCTGAGCCCGTGCCCGAGCCCTTGACCAATACTGCAGAGGGATTCGGGCCCGGGCAAGATAAGAAAAATGGGGGAGTGGAGCGGGATGCCTCGGCAGACATGGAGGTCTCCCTGCCTCCGTGCCCCTCCAGGAACAAAAGGAGGCGCCGCTCCAATGAGGAGGAGGGGGAAAAACATCCCTCCGCGGAGGAGTCGGTGCCCGACGCGTGACCCGCGTCCCCCACCAGCGCCCCCAAAGTGCGCCGTAAGCAGGAGGAATCTTTCCCCGGGGAGGGTGAGGCACTCGAGGCTGCCCAGCCTCTGCCTCCCGGGGATGGCGTGGAAGATCTGCCTCTCGTGGGGGGCGCGGGTCCAGCGGAGGAATGCGTTGCCGGTGGGTCGAGCGTCCCGGGGACTGAGGCGGGCGGGGCCGAAAAGGCCGAACCTGAGCCCGCCCAGCTGTACACCAACTTCCCCCGGGAGTCGCTCGGCCCGGAAGAAACGGAAAATATGAACAATTTTAACGATTCTGTGCATGCTGGGCCGGGGGGTGGCGGCGGGGAGGGGGAAGAACAACAACCCTCGGCCCCTACTTTGGAGCTGGGGTACTTGGAGGACCTGGAACATTACTTTGGCCAGGTCTTTCCGCGTTCCCTGGTACCTTGGGTGGAGGAGGAACCCCTTCCGCTGTCGCTTCCTGACCCATCACCGCTTTTAAAAGAGCCCAGTGGGGACTCCTCTGCCGACGATCCTGTGGGTGGGATCGGGGCAGAGCCAGGGTCGGATGGAGCGGCCGGGCCGTTTGCCGTACCTCGTGCGGTCGACGGGCCGGCTGCTGGCGGCGATCTCCCGGAGGGGGACGGGGACTTGGTGGGGGACGAAGGAAAAGATCTCGAGTCCATCGCCAGTGAGGCGGTGGATCTCCTCGTGCCCGCGCTGAGTCCCCCTCATTCCTGCAAATGAACTCCAGGACTTTTTGGTCCAGAGCCAGAGTCGCCGCAACCGAGCCCATCTGGCCCTGGAAAGATGGTCCGTGCCGGGGCTGCTCGTCGCGTCCGTCCGCGCCGCCGCTAAAACCATGGCTGCGGGCGGGCCCTTATCAAAGGCACAAGTCCTTGAGCTGCGCCGGCTCAAAAGGTTCCTCGCTGGGCTGATGAAGGAGTGGAGGTCAACAAACGACTCCACTCCCCCCCCACAATAAGTTAGGTAGAGGTTGCACTATGCTTTTGTCATGAAGATAACTATAGCCAGCCTCAACATCAACGGCGGGAGAGAGGCACGCCGTAGATTTACCAATTTTTCGCTCCTGCAGGAGGGGAAACATGCAGTGTGCTTCCTGCAAGAAACCCACACCGTCCCGGGCGACGAAGCCACGTGGCTCCTGGAATGGCAAGGAGAGGTCCGCATGAGCCACCTCACTGCCACTTCTTGTGGGGATGGCCATCTTGTTGGCCCCGCATTTTCAGCCGGAGATCTTGGCGTTCGAGGAGCCCATGCCAGGCCGCTTGCTCCATCTCATGATTGTGTACGCCCCTCAGCCCGGCCCGCAGCAAACGCGCTTCTTCGAAGAAATGTCCGCTCTTCTTGGCTCCGTCGACGTCGGCGACTGCATTGTCTTCAGGGATGATTTTAACTGCGCCCTCTAGGCAAGGGACCGCTCCGGTGCCCCGCAGAGCATGACGGCGATGGAGAGTTTGAGGGTCCTGGTCGGGTCCTTCGACTTGGTGGACGTCTGACGAAATCTCCATCCCGACTCCAGCGCCTTTACTTGGGTGAGGCCTGGAGAAGGATGGTCCAGAGTCGACCGCCTTTACATGTCTCGGGCGTACGTTTCCTGCATCCCGGCGGCATCCTTGCGGCCGGTGCCATGTTCGGACCACCACCTGGTGTGGGCGGAGCTCGCTTCGATCCGCGCGAGGCCGGTGTCCGCGAACTGGCATTTTAACAACCAGTTGCTGGAGGACGTGCGGTTCCAGGATTCATTCCATCGTTTCTGGGCCGAATGGAGAAGGAAGCAGGGGGGCTTCCCCTCCTTGAGGCTATGGTGGGATGTGGGCAAGGCTCACGTCCGCGTCTTCTGTCAAAAGTACGCGATTGGGTTGACCAAGAGGCGGGCGGCCAGGTCGGGCGCCTAGAAAAAGAGGTGCTCGACCTGCAGTCCCGTCTCGGTCAAGTCGTCGAGGACCCGGCTCTGCGGACGGTGTACGAAGC
This sequence comes from Pristiophorus japonicus, assembly GCF_044704955.1. NCBI lineage: Eukaryota > Metazoa > Chordata > Chondrichthyes > Pristiophoridae > Pristiophorus > Pristiophorus japonicus. The sequence continues at coordinate 18,887,030 of NC_092003.1, forward strand.
GAGGAAGGCCGCGTTGAAGGACCTGCAGCTCGTCGGGTCCCGAGGCGCGTTCGTGAGGTCGCGGATCCAGTTCCTGCGGGATCTGGACCGCGGCTCCCCCTTCTTCTACTCGCTGGAAAAAAGACAGAGTGTCTGTAAGCAGCTCTTGGCGCTTCTGGCCGACGACGGCTCTTTCGTCTCGGATCCGGAGGGCGTCAACAACAGGGCCCGTGAATATTGCGGGAATCTGTTCTCTCCAGAGCCGTCCAGCGAGGAGGCGCGTACAGTTTTGTGGGAGGACCTGCCGAAGGTCAGCGCAGAGCGCGCCGAAAATCTGGAAGCTCTGCTAAGCCTGGCTGAGCTGACCGGCGCCCTCGACCGGCTCTCGAGGTGAAAAGCCCCAGGGCTGGACGGGCTGACCGTGGAGTTCCACAGGGCATTCTGGGACATCCTGGGGAGCGACTATGCGCGGATCCTGGGGGAAAGTCTGGCGACCGGGGAGATGCCCCTCTCTTGGCGCAGGGCAGTCATCATCCTGCTGCCTAAGATGGGCGATCTCCACCTCCTTAAACACTGGCGCCCGGTCTCCGTCCTCAGCACGGACTACAAAATCTTTGCCAGGGCGATGTCTGCTCGCCTTGGGGCCGTGCTGGACCACATGATCCACCCCGACCAGTCCTACACGGTCCCGGGCCGTACAATCCATGATAACATCCATCTGATCCGGGACCTCATCCATCATTCCCAGGTCTGTCGGTCGCCTTCCTATCCCTCGACCAAGAGAAGGCTTTCGACAGGGTGGATTGCGACTACCTGTTCGGGACTGTGCGCGCTTTCGGGATCGGGGTGCATTTCGTCGCCCGGATCCGATTTTTGTATGCCGCCATGGAGTGTCTGATAAAGGTTAACGGGTCCTTGACGGCGCCCCTTCGCTTTGGGAGAGGGGTGCGCCAGGGATGCCCCATGTCCGTCCAGTTATATGCCATCTGCGTGGAGCCTTTCCTGCGCCTCCTGCGGACCAGGTTGACGGGACTGGCTCTGCAAGGGCTGGGCGTGGAGCTCGTCCTCTCCGCTTATGCCGATGACGTGCTCCTCGCGGTAGAGGATCCCGCTGACCTGCGGAGGATGCGTGAGTGCCAGGAGATTTACTGGGCCACATCCTCCGCCAGAATCAATAGGGAGAAATGTTCCGGACTCCTGGTGGGTCAGTGGTGGGAGGACACCTGCCGGAGGAGCTCAGGCCTTTTTCCTGAAGCACGACCCAGCTCCTATATCTGGGTGTCTACCTTAGACCCGACGAGGAAGCCTGGCCGGCGAACTGGCTCCAAGTGCTGTCCTACAGGGGTCGAGCACTAGTCATAAACCCTCCCCTCCCCCTGCGTTTGTCACCAAGATACAGAAGAAGCTGGTGGACTTCTTCTGGAACAACAGGAAGCACTGGGTCTCTGCCACAGTCTTGAGCCTCGTGCTAGGGGAGGGTGGTCAGTCGTTGGTGTGCGTCAGGACCCAGCTCGCAACTTTCCGTCTTCAGACCCTGCAGAGATACCTTTACATCGAGCCCCCTACGAGGTGGCGTGCTCTGGCGACGTATTTCTTCCGCCAGCAGCATGGCCTCAAATACGGCACGCAGCTCCTGTTTCTGAGCATGGGGGGCATCAGGACCGCCTTCCAGGAGCTGCCTGTCTTTTACAAGGAACTCACCAGGGTCTGGAACAAAGTCTCCACCAAGCGCAGCTCACCACCGGCTGGAGTGGTGGCTGTCCTGCAGGAGCCGCTGCTCGGGAATCCGTACCTCCACGAACGAGGTTTTAGGTGGTTGTCGGACGAGAGGGCTGTGGCTGGTGAGGTGACCAGGGTCAGGGACCTGCTCGATGGCGGAGGAGCGGGCTGGATGGCACTAGACACGCTGGCGCGGCGCCTAAATACGGCCGACGTCTGCCGCGCGACCGATGCCATCGAGTCGCTAAAAACAGCTCTGGGCCCTGACTCCATTAGGTGCATTGAGGAGGCTCAAGCACGTGGGGAGATCCCGTCCGAACTGACCCCCGTCCGGACGGAATTCCTCATCGGCGCCAAACCCCGGAACCTCCCTCGGGAGCCGGCGCATCACAACTTGAGCCGCCTCGGGGAAATCCCCTCCGTGCCTTTCAGTTCCGCGCGGAGGGGTTTCCTGTACGGGCTGCTCCTGCACACCCTCAAATTTGCCATTCTCGCCTGCCGTCCGGACACGCCATGGCGTACCATCTTGCTGTCCGGAGGAGGCGGAGGTCCCCGATGGAGGGCACTCTACGCGGGAGTCCTCCCAGTATTTATCGGGGACTTGGCCTGGAGGGTGGTGCACGGAGCAGTGCCGTGCAATAAATCTTTAAGCCGGTTCACGGGCTCCCAGGCCGCCTGCAATTTCTGCGGTCTGGAAGAGTCCGTGTTCCATGTTTTTATCGAATGCACAAGGTTGCAGTCCCTGTTTTATTATTTAAAGGAGCTGCTCCTGAAATTCTGGTTGCACTTCAGTCCCACACTCCTGATCTTTGGGCACCCTGTGCGGAGGGGAGCGGGTAGTTCCGAGGGCCTCCTCGTACGACTGCTCCTGGGCACAGCCAAGGGTGCCATCAGCCGGTCCAGGCAGCCGGCGGTCGAGGGGGTCGTTCAACCTGACTGCCTGCATCTCTTCCGTGCGTACATCCGCGCCAGGGTGTCCTTGGAGATGGAACACGCGGTGTCCACCGGTACACTCGTGGCCTTCCGCGAGAGGTGGGCACCGTAAGGACTGGAGTGCATCATCACCACTGGCAATCAAATTTTAAGTTGATTTTATGTTTTCAAGTTTAATTTCTTTTCATTGCCGGTGTTTTTAGTGTCCCCCTCCCCTTTTATAGGGGGCACTTGGAGAAAAAATCTGATTTTAGTGCCCCAAAAAAAAAACTTAAAAAAAAACACACAAACAAAAAAGAGCCTTGTAAATGTTTAGTGCGTCCCCCAGATCGGGGGGCCACGATTTAATGTTTTCGTTTCCTCCCAAATGAGTTGTGTGAACAAGCATTCCAAGGTCCATTTGTACATCGACACTATTAAGTAGGCTACTGCTTAATGTGTGTAACCTTTCATTATTAGATCTCCCAAAGTTTATTACCTCACACGTCTCTCAATTAAGTTTAATTGAACACTGCTCTGCCCACCTAAGCAGTACATTAATATTCTCCTGCAGCCCATGATTTTCCAATTCATTTGAACCATCCAGCCACTTTTAGTGTCGTCTGCAAACTTCTTAATCTTATCTCGATATATTGAAATCTAAATCATTGATATATACCACAGAAAGCAAGGAACCCAGTACTGAACCCTGCGAGATCCCACTGGAAATATTCTGCCTGTCAAAATAAACCATCCCTCAACCATTACCCTTTGCTTCCTGCCTCAAACCATATTTGGATCCAACTTACCAGTTTGCCCTTGAGCACATGGGCTTTAACCTTTTTGATCAGTCTACCATGTTGGACCTTTGCAAAAGCGTTGCTAAAGTCCATATACACTACATCGTAAGCACTACCCTAATCGACCGGCTTGGTTTCCTCCTCCAAAAATTCTATCATGTTAGTCAAACACGATCTTCCCTGAACAAATCCGTGCTGTCTGTCCCTATTTAATCCTTGCCTTTCCAAATGTAGATTTCTCCTGTCTTTCAGGATTTTTTCCAATAACTTTCCCACCACTGAGGTTAGGCTGACAAGCCTGTCATTACTCGGCCTATCCCTTTCTCCCTTCTTAAACAAGGGTACTATTTCAGCAGTCCTTCAATCTTCCGGCACTATCCCCAAATCCAAAGATGACTAGAAAATGATGGTCAAGGCCTCAGCTATTTCCTCGTTCACTTCGCTCAACAGCCTGGGATGCTGTTGATCCGGGGCTGGGGCACATCTACTTTCAAAGCTGCTAAACTCCTTATTACTTCCTCTCTCACCATATTTATTTCATCCAGAATATCACACTCCTCCTCCATAGCAGTATCTGCATTGCCCCTTTCCTTTGTGAAAAAAGATTCAAACTATTCGTTAAGAACATTACCAACATCTTCCGCCTCCACACAGAGACTACACGCAAGGTCTCTAATAGGCCCTGCCCTTTCTTTAGTTACCCTCTTACTCTTGATATATTTAGAGATCATCTTAGGGGTTTCCTAAATTTCATGCCAAGAATTGTTCTTGCTCACACTTAGCATTCCAAATATCGTTTTTAATTTTGCCTCTTACCTTTCTATATTCCTCTAAAGATTCTACAGTAAGTAGCTCTTGGAAAAGGACATGAGCGTCCCTTTTTTGCTTTTTCCTCCACTGTAAGTCCTTAGATATCCGGGGGCTCTCGACGTATTATTCCCACCCTTTTTCTTTTAGGGCACGTGTTTGGCCTGAGTCTTCCGGATCTCCTCCTTGAATGCCTCCCACTGTTCCAACACTTATTTACCCACAAGTAGCTATTTCCAATCCACTGTGGCTAAATCACTCCTTAAATTAGCAAAATTAGCTTTTCCCCAATTCGGGAATTTTATTTCAGGCCGATCCTTGTCCTTATCCATTACCATCTTCAATCTGACTGAATTATGGTCACTCGCACCTAAGTGCTCTCCCACAATACCCCTTCAACCTGCCCAGCTTCATTCCCCAAAACGAAATTCATAACCACCCTCTCTCGTGTTGCAGTTGCTGCAGACTGACAAAAAATTTTCTCTTGAATGCATTTCATGTATTCCGCACTCTCTGTACACTTCACACTAAATTTGTCCCAATCAATATTTGGATAGTTAAAATCGACCATTACTACCCTATTGTTTTTGGACATCACAGACATTTGCCTACATATTTGCTCCTCTATCTTCCTCCTATTGTTTGGAGGTCTATATTCCACGCACAGCAGTGTGATCGACCTTTTTTTTATTTTTCAATTCGACACATTTGGCTTCATTTGATGATCCCTCGAACACATCATCCCTCCTCACCGTTGTAATAGTTATTTAATCAGTAACGGGAAACCCCTGCCTTATTTACCACGCTCCCCCACACCCCGCCGGACCCCGCCTCTCTGTCTTGTCTAAAAGTCCTGTAACCAGGAATATTGTTCTGCAAAACCAGCCCCTCTTTCAGCCATATTTCTGTTATCGTTTAAAAGTCATACTCCCAAATATCTACCTGTGATCATGCGTCGTATTCGCTATAGTCCTTGGATTAAAGTATATACCAATTAGCAGAGGAAGTCCTCCTTGATTACTGCTTACTAACTATTGTTTCCTCTGTCTTACAGATTCATTTTCTTAATTTTTGCTCTCCACTTTCTGCTTACTTCGTTCCCTATTGAATTTGTTCTCAGGTTCCCATCCCCCTGCCAAGCCAGTGTAAACTCTCCCCAAAATCACTGGCAAAACTCCCCGCGAGGATATTGGTCCGGGAGTTGTTGAGGTGCAAGCCGACAGGTTTTTACAGGTACCATCTCCCCCGGACGGTCCCAATTCCTCAGGAATATAAACCCCTCCCGACTACACCAACTCTCCTGCCACGTGCTCTTCGTTTCTATTCTCATATTCTAGTATTCTTCAGCAGGTGGCACTGGTTGTAACTCTGAGATTTCTACCTTTGATGTCCGACCCTTTAATTTTCTGACCTGCTCCCTGAATTCTGTCTGTCGTCCCTCATCCCTATCTTTACCTGTATCGCTGGTCCCAATAGTGACCACGACCTCTAGCTGCTTAACCTCTCCCCCCAAAAGGCCCTGCATCAGCTCTGTGACATCCTTCACCCTGGCACCAGGGTGGCACCATAACATTCTGGAGTCATGTATACGGCCACAGAAACTCCTGTCTGTTCCCTTGGCTGCAGAATCTCTTATCACTAGCGCTCTTTTATTCTTCGTCTCTCTCCCACTGTGCAGCTGAGCTACTCGTGTTACCTTGGAATTTGTTCTGGCTGCACTCTACAGAGGCATCATCGCCCTCAACGATACTCAGAAGAAAATATCGGTTGGAAAGCGAGATAGATTCACGGGAGGACTCCTGCACTACCTGCCTAGCATGCTTACCACGTCTGGTGTTCACCCACTGCTCCCGTGCCCACACACTTTTAAGCTGCGGGGTGACCACCTCCTGAAACATGTTATCCAAGCAGATCTCAGCCTCGCGGATGCGTCGTATTGACTCCGGCCGCCGCACCAGCTACAAAACGTGGAGCTCGAGTCTTTGAAGCTGCAGATACCTTCTGCACACATGGTTGCCCAGGACGTCTGAAACATCCAGGAATTCCCACATGCCGCAGGATGTACACTCCAAGGGACCAAGCTGCCCTGCCATCCCTCTAGTTAGCCTTAGCTAGTTTAAAATCTAATTCAAAAGAAAAAAGAGATATACTTACCAACTCTCCGACCTCTGTGGCCTCCCAACCTCATCGACCTCTCGACCTCCCGACTCCCGACCTCTGAACAGCAGACCTCCGAACTCCCGACCCCATGAACTCCCGCCCTCTGAACACCCGACCTCCGAACTCCCGACCTCCCGACTCCCGACCTCTGAACACCCGACCTCCGAACTCCCGACCTCCCGACTCCCGACCTCTGAACACCAGACCTCCGAACTCCCGACCCCATGAACTCCCGCCCTCTGAACACCCGATCTCCGAACTCCCGACCTCCCGACTCCCGACCTCTGAACATCCGACCTCCGAACTCCCGACCTCCCGACTCCCGACCTCCCGACTCCCGACCTCTGAACACCCGACCTCCGAACTCGCGGACTTCTCGAAATCCCAGCCTTTCGATCTCCCAACCTCTCAGATCTCCGAACACCCGACTTTGCGAACTCCCAACATCGCGGATCTCTGATCTCCCGAACTCTCGAACTCCCGACATCTCGAACTTCCGACCTCTCGGTCCTCTCCAACTCCCGACCTCCGAACTCACGACACCTCGGACCTCTCGAACTCCCGACCTCTCGGATCTCCAAACTCAACACCTCTCGGACCTCTCGAACTCCCGACCTCTCGGAACTCTCGATCTCCCAATCTCCAAACTCACGACCTCTCAGACCTTTGAACTCCCGAACTCTCGAACTCAGAACTCCTGACCTCTTGAACTCCAAACTCCCGAACTCTCGAACTCCTGACCTCTCGAACTCCGTATTCCCGACCTCTCGAACTCCGAACTCCCGACCTCTTGAACTCCCGAACTCTCGAACTCCGAACTCCCGGACCTCCCGGTTCTCCGAACTCCCGAACTCTCGAACTCCGAACTCCCGACCTCTTGGACCTCCGAACTCCCTCCTGACTTGGAAATATATCGGCCGTTCCTTCATCGTCGCTGGGTCAAAATACTGGAGCTCCCTCCCTAACAGTACCGTGGGAGCACCTTTACCACACGGGACTGCATCAGTTCAAGAAGGCGGCTCACCACCTAAGGGTGATGAGGGATGGGCAACACATGCTGGGCCTGGGCAGCGACGCCCATGCAAAATCATAAAATTAAACAGCACAGAAGGAGACCGTTGTCCCCATCGTGATTGTGCTGGCTCTTTGGTTGAGCTATTCAATCAGTCCCTTCCTTTTCCCCAACGCCCTGCAAATGTCTTTCTTCCACGATCCCGAAATTGAATAATAAATGTATTTAAAAAAATCTGGGTCACAATTGGAAAACCAGCTGAGAAATCGGCCCGTCGTGCCTGCGTTTGTGGTAATGTTACAGTTACTGCCCTGTTTAAATCATCACCAACAACAATGTCTTTAACGTAGTAACACGTCGCAATGCAGCAGCGTTAACAAACAAAATTGACTCCGAGCCACATATTCGGACAGAGGACCAAAATCTTGGTGTTATGGAACATGTTAAAGGAGGATAGAGTGGCGGGGAGGTTTAGACAGGGAATTCCAGAGTTTAGTTCCCGGGCAGCAGAAGGTACGGCCGCCAATGGTGGAGCGATGGAAATCGGGCGGATGTGAAAGTGGCCAGGTTTGGAGGAGTGCAGACACCAGCTAGTGCATTGCGTGTAAAATCTGTCTCTTCCGCGTGTCCTGTGCTCCACCTCAGGGACAGTTGATGGATGGCAGACTGCGACATTTCACTCTGTTCCTCCTTGTGCCTGTTTCCTCTGATCTGGGCTGGGGATATTGGATTCTGTACCCCGAGCAAATTACCGTGATAGCCTTGCACTGCCACCAGGACGGACTCCTCTCCAGTTCGCAGACCCACATGGTAGCTTTTAGCCGCGTTGGCTAGATTTCCATCTCGGGCGCGGGGGCAAGATAGGCGGTATCGGCCCGGCCGCCCAGTGAACGTGATAGACCTGAACATCAGGCGCTGCGTAGAACGGGCAGGGAATCCCAAACCGCCCATTTTGCGAAACCGTCGGGACCGCTTTATAGCGCCAAGTTGTTTGTCCACAAGCCAACCGTCACGGGGTTAACCCGGAATCGGTCAGCCTGCCTTGTCACAGATGGTGAGTGCAAATTCTGTGAGCGACCGGGAGAAATAAATCTGAGTGTGACACAATTTAAGCCCCAGCTGTGTCTTTACAGGAACACTCCCAGATGCGTCTGATCTACGTTTGTACTCCTGTTCCAGATATGTGTGACTATTCTTGTACCCCATTGCCAGATGTGAGACTGTGTCTCGGCACTATTGCACTCAGATGTGTGACTGTCTGGGCACTAGTTCTCCAAGATGTGTGACTGTGTCTGCGTACTAATGCACCCAGATGTGTGACTGTGTCTTGGCAGTAATGCTCCCAGATCTGTGGCTGTGTCTGGGCACTAATGCTTCCAGATGCGTGACGTTCAGTGCAGCGCTGCACCCAGGGTGAGTTACTCTGTCGGCGCACCAATGCCCGCAGATGTGTGTGATAATGTTGTTGCAGTAATGCTTCAGATGCGATACTCTGTCCATGAACTAACGCTACCAGTTGCAACTCCAGCTGTACACGAATGCTTGCCATTATGTTATGCCACCGATGCGTGAATTCACGTGTATATGAGTCACTGTCTGCAATAATGCTCGCAGGCATGTGTGATTCTCTCTGCGTAGAAATGCACCCAGATGTGAGTTAGTCTCGCTGTGCATTAACACTTCTAGATGTTTGACTGCGCCTGTGCACAGACATATCCTGATGTGTGACTCATTCTGTGTAATAATCATAGCAGCATAGAAATGTGCAGCACAGAATAAGGCAATTTCCGCCCATCATGCCCAGTCGATAAAGTACTATTCGGCCTAATCCCACTTTCCAGTTGTCAGTCCGGAGCCCTGAAGGTTACGGCACTTCACGTGCACATGCAAGCAATATTTAAATGTGGGGAGTGTTTCTGCCTTCATCACCCTTTCAGGCAGTCAATTCCAGACCCCACCACTCTCTGGGTGAAGGAATTTCCCCTCAAATCCCCGTTAAACCTCCCCCCAATAACTCTAAATCTATCTACTCTGTTTCGACTAATCTGCAAAGGGAAAGAGGTCCTTCCTATTCATTCCATCGAGGCCGCTCATAATTTTATACATGTGAATCACGTCTCCCTCAGCCTCCTCTGTTCCAAAGAATAAAACCAAGCCTATCCAATTTTTCCCCACAGCTAAAATTCTCCAGTCCAGGCAATATTCTTGTAAATCTCTTCTATACCTCTCCAGTCCAATCACGTCCTTCCTATAATGTGGTGACCAGAACTGCAAACAGTGCTCCAGCTGTGGCCTAATTAGTGTTTTATACTGTTTCAGCTTAACCTCCCTGCTCTTCTATTCTCTGCCTCGGCTAATAAAGCAAATATTCCGTATGGCTTCTTAACCACTTTATCTACCTGACCTGCTACGTTCAGCAATCTTTAGACCTGCACTCCAAAGTCCATTTGCTCCTCTGCACTTTCAGTATCCTACCTTTTAATGTGTATTCCCTTGCCTTGTTCGCCCTCCCCAAATGCATTACCTCACACTTATCCAGATTGAATTCCATTCGTCACTGTTCTGCCCAGCCGCCCAGTTGATTGATATATTTCTCCAATCCTCAGCTCTCTTCTTCATTATCAACCACACAGCCAATTTTTGTTTCGTCTGCAAACGTCTTAATTATAACCCCTATATTCAAGTCTAATACATTGATATTTACCAGAACAAGCAAGGGACCCAGCACTGAGCCCTGTGGAATCCCGCTGGTACAGTTTTGCAGTCACAAAATCACCCATCAACCATTACCCTTTGCTTCCTGCCTCTGAGCCAATTTTGGATCCAACTTGCCACTTTGATAATAATGCACCCAGATTGTGAGTCTGTGTAGAGATGAATCCAGATCTGAGTTATTCTTTTCTGTCCACTATAGCTCCAAGACGTGCCTGATTCTGTCTGTCCACTAAAGCTCCCAGGCATGTTTATATATCTGTTCAGTGAGTTAGCCAGATGTGTGAGGACTCTTTCTGTAAAGATGCATTCAGGTATGAATTATTCTTTCTGTGCACGAATGCTCCCAGATGTGAATGGTGCTGTCTCCGCATGAATGCCCCCAGGTGTGTTATTCTATGACTTATTCTATCTATGCTCCCAGATGTTGATGCCTCTTTCTACACACTCACGCTCCCCAATGTGCGATTCTGTCAAAGCACGACCGCTCCAATATGTACAATATTGTCCACGCACTAATTCACCCAGATGTGTGGCTCTGTCTTTATGGAAGTGCACGCAAATGAGGCATATCCTGTCTTCGCACTACCCATCACAAATGTTTCAATCCCAGAGCTTTACTCGAACCTGTGCTGTCCCTGCCCTGGGAATGTTGATGGGATCGTGCAGAGGGAGAATTACTCTGTATCTTACTCGTGCTGTACTTGTTCTGGGAGTGTTTCATGGGACAGTGCAGAGGGAGTTTTATTCTGTATCTAACCCATGCTGTCCCTGCCCTGGGAATGTTTGATGGGACAGAGTAGAGCGAGCTTTACTCTGTATCTAACCCGTGCAATGCCTGCCTTTGGAGTGTTTGTTGGGACAGTGTAGAAGGATCTTTTACTCTGTATCAAACCTGTGCTGTACCTGCCCTGGGACTGGTTGATGGGGCAGTGTAGAGGGAGCTTCACTCTGTATCCTACCGTGCTGTGCCTGCCTTGGGAGTGATAGATTGGACAGGGTCGAGGGAGCTTTAATGACTATCTAACCCGTGCTGTACCTTCCTTGAGAGTGATGATGGGACAGTATCGAGGGAGTTTTGCCTTGTATCTAACCCGTGCTGTACCTGCCCTGGGAGTGATTGATCGGACAGTGTAGAGGGAGCTTTACCCTCTATCTAACCCGCGCTTTACCTGCCTTGTGAATGTTTGGTGGGACAGTTTAGAGGGAGCTTTACACCGTATCGAGACTGTGCTGTACCTGCCCTGGGAGTGATTGATCGGACAGTGTCGAGGGAGATTTACCCTGTATCTAACCCGTGCTGTACCTGCCTTGTGAATGTTTGATGTAATATTGTAGATGATTCAATGAAATTTGTAGAAACATAACATTTGTCCGAATGCCAATTCGGTGGACTGCCCCATGTGAAAGAGTTTGGAAATAAGGATATGAGGAGGCCATTCAGCCCCTCGAACCTGTTCGTCCCATTCAATATTATTGTGGCTGATGTGTACCTCAACTCCATCAACACACCTTAGTTCCGTATCCTTCAATCCCCTTACCCATCTAAAGTTATCAATCTCAGTTTTGACATTTACAATTGCCCTCCCACCCACGGCCTCAACAGATGTTTGGGGAGAGATATCCAGACTCTTATCACCTTGTGTGTGAAGAAGTGCTTCCTGACATCACCCCAAAACGGTCTGGCTCTGATTTTAAAGTTATTCCCCTTGTTCTGGACTCACCCCACCCGAGGGCAAAGTTTCTCTCTCTCCCTACCCTGTCGAATCTTTTAATCAGCTTAAACACCTCAAATAGATCGTCCCTTAATCTTCTACATATAATAGGAATACAAGGCAACTTGTTCCCATAATTTAACCCCGGTATCTTTGTGGTGTATCTGCGCTGCTCCCTCTCCGAGGCCGATATGTCATTCCTGAGGCACGGGGCCCAGAGCTGGATGCGGTCAATAAGGTGCGAACTGAGTTTCTGCAGCAAGGCAGGATTTCTGCCGTTGGTGGTGTTTGTGGTTCTGAGTAATGTTCATACTTTGGGCCCCACAGAGGAGCTGCTGTAAGGCAGTGAAGACGGTTTGGATCCCGATTGTGCACGTGGATGAAGATTTGTCCTTGGTAACGACCAACATTCCCCTGACCGAGGAATGTGGCTGGTAGCTGGAGGAGGAAGCAGCCGGATCGCGAGTGTGCAACATGTCTCCTCTTCACATTAACAAGACTATTCCAAATATCTGTATTCCCACCCCCTGGACCATGCCAGGAGATTGAGCAACAATGTTTCCCAGTAGATTTCTGGGATGGAGGAGTGAACTTTGGTGATCAGGTGTGTTAGTGCGTTTGGAGAGTTCGTTTGTTTTATTATAGCTGTTGGGTGGGAGGAGTGGAGTGTGGAGGAGGGGTTGGGGCGAGGGGGAGGTCGGTGCGGGGGTGGGGGTTGGGTTGGGGAGGAGGAGGGTGGGGAGGGGGAGGAGGGTGCGGGAGAGTGTGGCGTGGGCATGGTTGAGAGGGGGAGGGTGTGAAGGAGGGGGAATGAGGGGTGGGGAGGCGGGGGAGTTTTATGTCAATGAACATCTATGGTGCGCCTTAAGAGATATCTGCTCATTGTCTCAGTGTAATTATTTTACAAGTTGAAATGCAGAAGCAAAATTAAAACTCTCTGCATTTGCAGAAGGGGAAACTTTAACTGGTCTCCTGTACAGCAGGGCTCAGTGATCTGGCACCCCCACCTCTACCCTCCCCCCGCTCACCCCCTCCCCGTCCCGCCTCTCCACCTCCGCCGCGACGTTCCCCAACTCCCCATCACCCTGCTCTCCCCCCTCACTCCGCTCTCCGCTTCCCGCTCTTCCCCTCATCCCGCTCTTCCCCTTCGCCCCCTCTCCCACGCCTCCCTCTCCCCCTCACCCATGTCTCTTCCATGCTCCCCGCTCCCATCCTCCTCCAGTTCTCCCCGTCCCTGCACTCTACCCCTCCCGCCGCTCTCTCCCTCCTCCCGCACTCAACCTGCCTCTCTCAAGCGCTCCCACCATCCCCCTTTCCTTCTCCCGCTTTCCCCGTCACCGCAATCTTCCCCTACCCCCGCTCTTCCCTTCCCGCTCTCCCCCTGCCCCCGCTCTCCCGCTCACTCCGCTCTCCCCCTCCTCCCACTGTCCTCCACACCCCGCTCTCCCCCTCCTGTTCTCCCCCTCACCCCACTCTCCCCCACTCCCCCTCACCCCGCTACCTCACATTCCGCCATCCCCCTCGCTCTCCCCCTCACCCCCACGCTCTCCCCATCACCCTGCTCTCCCCCTCACTCCGCCATCCCCCCCGCTCTCCCTCTCACCCCGCTTTCCCACTCACCACGCTCTCCCGCTCACCCCGCTGCTCCCCACCAACTCGCACTCTGCCCTCCCACCCACATACTGCAGCCATCTCTACCCCCTTCGTTCGTCACATCCCCCATTTCCTTCCTTTCCCTGTGAGCAGTGGGGAAAGTAGTTCATAATCATGCAGTTTTGCGACCAATAATGGATTTGCAGAATGAGACTACAGAAGATGAACGTGCAAGCTATCACAAGGAGAAATCGATCCTTTTTTCTTTGTCTTAATTTGCAAACATGAAAACAATCCTTTTTGGCATTCTATTGTATGTGTTTAATCACATATGGTTAATTATGATATTTAGTCATTCATACTGTGTCTCTGCTCCCATGCCCCGTAGAATGATGTTGCCATTTCGAGAAAGAGAGAGGGAAGCGACCTTGGAACGCACACCAGCTTGTTATGAGACAGTCCGCGGCTCGAGTTTTCATGCTTTGTGGACAAGCACCTGGGGCCACTTGCACTCATGTTTTGTTCAATAGTATGTTTATTAGATAGTATAAAGGTACAGCATTGTTCCGTAGCTCTTTGAACTTCTCCTTGGACCGTGATTCATGAGCGGTGCTCGGTCCCACAATGCTCCAGACCAGCCGTCTCTTGTGGAGTTCCCGACGGCCGGAAGGCCGTGAGCGTTGTTGCATCTTTTCATACTTATATTTTCTTCGTAAACTGTATTATTAATGTTTCTTTTCTCTCAGTAAACGGTATCTTATTCTTTACTTCATTTGTCTTGTCTCTTATTTAACAGATCCCATACCTGGGTCTATTATTATTGATCGAAAACATCTTGGCATCACGCAATGGATCTGGTAAAATGTTAAAGAAAAAAGACAAGAAGCAGTCTCCTGCTGCGGGAGAGAAGTATAGAATACCAGGGTGGGGCATGATGGATGAGGGTTTTGGTTCTCTTGCCAAGGTGCTAGCCCGGTTTCGACCCCCGCGACATTGGAACAGAACAAAGATAGAGCCGTACCCTACTCGGTACTGTCTCTCCTGGAGCAAGCGGGCTTCCCACAGGAGCAAAATATTCCCCCACAAATGGGGTGGATTTTGTCAACAGCCTTAAGGGCGATGTGTAAACAACTTAAGGAAAGTAAGGCAGAAAACCTTCAGTTAAAAACAGCTGCCAAAGGTTTTGGAAAGTCAAAACTCGACTCTGACTGAAGCACAAGAGTGGACGGTCAAGGTCAGTGAACAATGAGAAATTTTAATCTGTCGTCTGGCGACAGTACAAAATAAAAATAAAACCAGACGATGGAAATTACAGATGGATTTGAAATATATCCTTTGTACTGCACTGATTTGCTGATTTGTACTTGCTCAATTAGATCCCAGTGAGTATTTAAAAGCCAATGCAAAATCATATGGGGAATGTATACAAGCTGGAAAAAATGGGGAGAGGTGGGAACGGGAGGAAACTAAAGACCCTCCCCCATACGCTCCGAGCACGGAAGCTAGACCCCCTATGACAAATAAGAAGAAACAGAAAGATGGGGAACAGCCGGTAACCACTAGACGGGTGCGTGACTTCAGCACGAATGAGTTACAAGAAAAGATTACTTTTGGGTTCCGACAAAAATATCCCTCTGCCGTTGATTGGGAAGGGGAGGTAAAACCTTGGAATACTATGGCGGAGGGTGCGATACAGTTGTGCAACATGGCAACACAGGGAGGAATATATCACCAACAATCTGGTGGGGGCAGATCAGGAGCCCTTTACGGCAGGAATGCGGAGCAGCCTGATGAAGAGTGGCCCTCCTGTGATGAGGGGTGCGCTACTCGCATTATTGGGACCAGCCCAAGGGCAGCGGGTGGGGCACGCCTGCCTATTGCTAGAACAATTAGAGGATTTAGAAGATCCCCTCGACTAGAGGTGTGGCCGGGATCTTGGAGCACTCCCCATTAGAACCACATCAACCCAAGCTCCCGGGGATCTGAGGGCACACATTCCGATTACTTACCTGGCAGGGGAGAAACCATACTGAGCTTTGTTGAATGAACAAAGATTTTGTAAATGTCTGTCTGTGAAAGAAAGCGTTGTTGTGAATTTTTGACTGCGGAATGAAATTTTCATGTGTCTGAAAGCCTGTTTGGAAAAATAGTGGAGCTGCCTTTTGGATTTAGCTCCACCCACTTTTTCAAAGAGAGTGAAGGTTTTTGTTAACACTTCGTAGTGTTGTCCTGTATGTGGGAATTCTGAACCTTACAGGGGAAACCATACAAGGGCTCTTGGGGGTGGGTATCATTAGACATGCGGTGTCCCCCTACGATAGCCCTGTTTGGCCTGTGCAGAAACTCGACAAAGGTTGGAGGATGACTGTGCACTACCGACAACTGAACAAATTTGCCCCTGCCCTGGCAACCGCTGTCCCAGATGTAGTAACTATAACAGAGCGGCTGTCTGAAGAAGGTGCAGAGCGGTATGCGGAAATTGACCTGACCAATGATACACACAAGGTCGGGCGAGCGCAGCAAAGGTCCATAATGCGCTGGAGATGAAATATAGCAGACAGAGCAAGTAAAGGAAAAGAAGGAATCACCCGACTACATGAGCATGAGGCTGAATACCCACAAACAGCTGACAGTGAACTTACACAGTTGTCTGTCAGTTTAACCAAAGAGTCACCGATCTCCTGGGGCGTGTATTTTGAACAGTTAATACCTGAAGAACGTAGCCATGCCTGGTTCACAGATGGCTCAGCGGCCTGGTGAAACGGCCTTCGGTGATGGCGAGTCGCTGCCTTCAATCTAAAAACCCAGACAATTGTGCATGATGTGGGCGTGCGAGGCTCCAGCCAGCTGGCAGAACTAGCAGCTGTAGTCCTTGCGTTAGAAGAGGAACAGCAACAAGTACACATATATACTGACTCATGGGCAGCAGCCAATGGCATGGCGAGCTGGATGCGAAACTGGCATGAACATAACTGTCAAATAACTGCAAAAGACTTGTGGGGAAAGCACCTATGTGAACAAATATGGTCCAAAGCCCAGAAGATGAAAATAAATGTATATCATGTGGAGGCTCACATGAAAAACACTTCAAAGACCTCTGAATATTATATAGCCTGGGTACGGGCTGTCAAAGGGGCGGAAGAGGAAGAATATGGCATAGGCAAGTGGGCCCACCACAAATCTGGACATTTGGGCATTCAGGGTACGATACAATGGGCACGAAATAGGGGGTTACATTTGACTACGGATGGTGTTAAACAGATCATAAACAGCTGTGAAATTTGTCAAAAGGTGAAGCATTTTCCCCTACAACGACAACCCGGTGCCCATATTAAGAGAGGGACTCAACCAGCACAAATATGGCAAGTTGATTATGTCGGACCTTTACGATTGCAACATCGGTTCCAATATTTGCTCACTGCTGTTGACACCTATTCTGGACTTTTGATAGCTCATCCAGTGACTAAAGCGAATCAACAAAGTACGATTAAAGGACTGGAGAACCTAATCACATACTACGGTGAGCCAGCAGAAGTACAGTCTAATGATGGGTCGCACTTCACAGGTCAAACAGTGCAACAGTGGGCGGTAGACAACGGGACCTTTTGGATATTTCACATACCGTAATATCCGCAAGCTGCATGGTTAATCGAACGCATGAATGGACTACTTAAGCAACAGATTAAAATATTAACTCCCACTAACACATTGCAAGGGTGATTAAAGGTCTTACCACAAGCAGTGCGCAATTTGAATAACCGACCATTGCGGGGGGGGAACTTCCATAAGCCACATGTTAGGCAAAGTTAGTGTCCCTACTATTGAAAAAGAAAATCAGACTGAGAACACAATTTGTGTTTGTGAAGGAGGAAAAGTGTGGAGCAGTCTCCCCAGAAACCCTTACAAGCAGGGGAATTCTGAGCGAAAGGAGAAGGAAACACTTATTGGGTGCCCCTGACTGGTCAATATATTCCTCTCTGTGTTGACAAGAGTAAATTGACGAAACGGGGCTGAATTAACATACCTATGCTTCCTCCCACAGGAATTCTGCCCAAAATGGCGACTTACCCACTCGTGCTGGCCAGTCTCTGTGTCTCGTTATCTGTGACTGTGCAACGCCCATCCTCAAACACAGCATGGGATGGCCATATCGGGTGCCGGTTCGCTAACACTAATTGTACGCAAGACAATTACTAACCTTCCTTCCACTGTAGACTGAACTCGCTTAGCTCAATTTCTAAAAGTTAACAGTGATCATTGTTTTACTCGTCGCGTTATTACTGATATCACTGCTTGTATGTATTCTTAGATGTAGATTGCGGGCGTTTCGTGCGCATACTCAACGTGTAACTGATGCATTACGCCTTCAACTTGATTATATTACTTAGACTGTCTAAATATCAAGGGTGGATTGTATTGTATGAGGTTAATCACATCTGGTTGACTAGGATATTTAGTCATTCATAGGGTGTCTCTGCTCCCATGCCCCGTAGAATGTTGTTGCTATTTCGAGAGAGAGAGAGAGGGAAGCGACCTTGGGACGCACACCAACTTGTCCGCGGCTCGAGGACTCATGCTTTGTGGACAAGCACCTGGGGCCTTACAGATTAGGAGTTGGCCATAAACTTTTGTTCAATAGGATGTTTATTTGATAGTATAAAGGTACAGCACTGTCCCGTCGCTCTTTGAACTTCACCTTGGACCGTGATTCGCGAGCGGTGCTGGGACATACAATGCTCCAGACCAGCCGTCGTTTGTGGAGTTCGCGATGGGCGGAAAGCCGTGAGCGTTGTTGCATCTTATCATAGTTCTCTTTTCTTCGTAAACTGTATTATTAATGTTTCCTTTCTCTCAGTAAAAGGCATCTTATTCTTTACTTTATTTGTCTTGTCTCTTATTTAACATTCATCCAGATCCCGAACCTGGGTCTATTATTATTGATCCAAAACATGCCTAGTTCTCACATTGCATGAACGTCCTTTCACCCCTCCCTCCAGCGTCATCCGTCACGTCCTGGTCGTTCAGTTGCAATATCTACTCGAAACGGGCACCAGTAAATGATTGTAAAATGAAGCACAGCTAGATTATGAGCAGCGGGAGCCAATGAATGAAGAATAGGGAACAAGCCAGGTCTAGATTTTTCAGGAACAGAAATTGTGTCTTAGAGCAATAGACCGTTTTTTACCCCAAAATAACCTGTCTTGTTACTTTGAAAAGATTAGAAATTCTCGTTTCGGTTCAGTGACGATGCCTCCCAGGTGTGAGGAGAAGTAGCATCACGTGTCCAGACTGAACTTTCCCAGCCTGTGAAGCGCTTCCAAAATAAAAAGGACACAACAAACCTGCAAAAGGACATAAACAGGCGAAGTGAGTGCGCAAATAGTTGACAGATAGAGTATAATGTTGGAAAGTGTGAGGTCATGCACTTTGGCAGAAAAAAAAAAGCAATTTATTATTTAGATGGAGAAAGATTCCAAAGTGTCGCAGTACAGCTTGACCTCGGGGTCCTGGTGCATTAAACACAAAAGAATAGTATGCAGGTACAGCAAGTGATCATGAAGGCCAATGGTATCTTGGCCTTTATTGCAAAGGGAATGGAGTAGAAAAGCAGGGAATTATTGCTCGAGATATACAGGACACTGGTGAATACTGCGTACAGCGTTGGTTTCCCTATTTAAGAAAGGATATAGTTGCTTTGGAAGCAGTTCAGCGAAGGTTCACTAGGTTGATTCCAGAGAGGAGGGGATCGACGCATGAGCAAATGTTGAGTAGGTTGGGCCTCTAGTCATTGGAATATAGAAAAATGAGAGGTGATCTTATCGAAACGTATACGATTATGAGGAGGCTTGAAAAAGTGGATGTAGAGAGGATGTTTCCACTGATAGGGGAGACTCGAACTAGAGTTCATTAAGTTAGAGTAAGGGGCCTCCCAATTAAAACTGAAAGGAGGAATGTCTTCTCTCAGAGGGTTCTAAATCTGTGGAATTCGCTGCTTCAGAGAGCTGTGGAAGCTGGGTCATTGAATAAATTTAAGACTGTTTCTTAACCGATAAGGGATTAACGGGTTATGGGGAGCTCGCAGGGAAGTGGATCTGATTCCATCACCGGATCAGCCATGATCATTTTAAATGGTGGAGCAGGCTCGAGTGGCCATATGGCCTACTTTTCCTCCTGTTTCTTATGTTCTTATATACAACGACATGGTTGATATCCCCAGCAAGGATGGCAGTCGGGCTGGACATTCCCGACGTGGCTTCAGCATTGTCATTACCCCGGATCATGGCCTTTGCTTGATTCTTTGTCCAGTTCCCTGGCTCCCAGCTCGTGAGTTTTAACTGACTGGGTCCTGCTGGGATCCCAGCTCCCCTGCAGGAAAACTGAAGCTACTGCAGTGGCCTGTGGAGTTCTCTTCAATCCAATATCCCGAATCTAGGGCCCAAGTTCAAGCCGCCTCTGGCCATTCGCTGCGTGTGTAGCCAATCGCCCCTCCCCGATCAACAGAAATACACCAGTGACCAAAGTACCACACTCCTCCCCTCACCACACCAATATTCCCAATGGCAATGTTCAACCTCACTGCCCGATTTTCTTCTTTGGCAGTCCCTCGGAGTCGAGGATGACTTGCTTCCACACGAACATGAATTCTCAGGTGACTGATGAGGCCAATGCGGGATCTACAGTCTCTGTTCCAGGTGGGGCAGGGTTGGGTTGTTGGCACGGGTGGGTGGGGTCTTGGGTTGTCGTGTGCTCCATCCATTGTTTGTACCTGGCTTCCGTGTGCTCCCGGCGAAGAGACTCGAGGTGTTCGGTGCCTTCCCGGATGCTTCTCCTCTATTTTGAGCGGTCTTGGGCCAGGGAATCCCTGGTGCCGGTGGGGATGTTGCATTTTTTTCAAGCAGGCTTGAGGGTTTCCTCAAAGCATTTCCTCTCCCCTCCATGAGCTCACTTGCCGTGATTTAGCTCGGAGTAGAATGCTTGTTTTGGGTGTCTAGTATTGGGCATGCGGACGTTGTGGCTCGTCCATCTGAGCTGATCGAGCATGGACATTGCCTCGAAATATTTTGTATCGGTCTTCACGTTAGAAGACACTAAAAGCATCCCGAATGGATAATCAAGGGGCTATAGGGAGGGAGAAACTTAACACAGTCTCTATCCCTAATGCAGCAGTAATGGTAAAATAATTGGACAAAAGGTGGACAAGTCCGCTGGACCTGAAGCCATATATCCTCGCGACTTAAAATACGTGGCTGCAGAGATAGCGGATGCATTGCTTGTGACCAACAAAAATGCCCTGGGTTCTGGTGCGGTCCCATCTGATTGGAAAAGCGGAAATATAACGCCCCTATGTAAAAAAGGAGGCAGACAAAAAGCAAGAAACTGTGGATCATTAGCCTAACATTTGTGATTGGGAGAATGCTAGAGTCCATTAATAAGGAACTGTAGCGGGACACTTGGAAAAGCATGATTCAATCAAGCAGAGTCAGCATGGATTTATGAAAAGGAAATCATGTTTGACAAATTATAACTTAAATGGAGAAAAATTGCAAAGTGCTGCAGTATCGAGGGACATGGGAGTGTTTGTGCATGAATCACAAAAATGTAGTATACAGGTACAGCATGTAATCAGGAAGGCAAATGGAATGTTGGCCTTTATTGCTGCTCATATTTCTGATGTTGTTTTTCCTCAGTGGTAACTTTCACACACCCTCTCTGTAACACATTGATATAACCCATGCCCCTCGGTGTAACACTCTGACATAATTCACACCCATCACTGAAAAGCACTTACATGCTCCACAGCCCTCACTGTGACAAACAGCTATGCTCCACACCCTCACTGCAAAACTCTGATATATCGCACACCACTCACTGAAACACCCTGATATATCTCACAGCTCACTCGATAAGACCCTGATTTAGCCCACACCCCTCACAGTAACACAGAAAAACACCACACCCTTAACAGAAAGACAGATATACCCCACACCTCTCACAGCAACACGGATATGCACCACAGCCTTCGTTGTCACACACTGATACACCCCTAACAGTAACACTGATATACACCACATCCCTCACAGTAACACTAACATACACGACACCCCTCACAGTAAGACAGGTATACCCGACACCCCTCACAGTAACACTGATATACCCGGCATCATTCACAGTAAGACTGATATACCCCACACCCCTCACATTAAAACGTATGTGCATTTCAGCCCTCGCTGCAAAAGTCTGATAAACCCCACATCCCTCAGTGTAAAACACAGATATACCCCACCCCCTCCCTCTAACACTCTGATGTACCCCACACCTCTCACTGCAACACTGATATACCGCACATCCCTCAATATAAAACTGCAATACACCACACCCCACGAAACTCAAAGTAACACGCTGCAATACCCTACACTCCATCACTATAACACTGATAAAAACAACATCCATCACTGTAAAATATTGAGTTACACCACACCCCTCAATGGAGCAATCTGATGTGCCCCACACCCCTTATCTTGACACTGATATATCCCACAACTACCACTGTAATAGTCTGATATACTCCATACCCCTCACCTTAATACTCTGATATAACCCACACAGCTGAATTCAAAACTGATATACCCCATACTGCACATTAACCCGCACATTAATATTGATATATCCCACACCGCTCACTGTAAGACTCTGCTATACCCCACACCCCTCAGTGTAACAGTCTGATCTACCCCACGCCCCTCACAGTAACACTGATATACCACATCCCTCAGTGCAATACTGATATACAACACACCCCTCACAGTAACACTGATATACACCTCAACCCTCGCTATAACACACGAATATACCCCAAACCCTCACAGTAATATTGATATACCCCACAACCTTCACCGTAACACACTGATATACACCTCACCCGTCACTGTAAGACTCTGGTATGCCCCACACCCCTCATTGTAACACCCTTATATACCCCACACACTATAGTGTAACACACTGATAAACTCCACAACCCTCACTGTAATACTGATAAACTCCACAAACATCACTCTAACGCTGATATACCGCACACCCCTCATTATAACACCGCATTAGCCCACACCCCACTAACCTCAAGATAACACGCTGCTATATGCTACACCCCTCACTGTAACACTAATATAACTCACACCCCTCACTGTAACACTGATATAACAAGCATCGCTCCCTGTATAATAATGATTTTCTCCAAACGCATCAATGGAGCACTCCATTATACCCTACACCACTCACCTTTACACTGATATTCCCCACACACCTCACTTGAGCACTAAGATACACCCCACACCACTCAATGTAACGCTCTGATATACCCTATACCCCTCACGGTAACACACTGATATACCCACACCCCACACTGTAACACTCGATATGCCACACGACCCTCATTGAAAACTCAGATATAGTCCACACCTCTCACTGTAACAGTCTGATGTACCTCACACCACTCAGTGTAACGCTGGTATGCTCCGCACCCCACATTGTAACAGTTGATATCACACACACCACTCACTGTAAACCTCTGATATACCTGAATCCCCACAATGTAACACTCTGATGCATCCCACAAGGCCCACTGTGTCACCGATATACCGCACCGGCCTCACTCCTCAGTATAAAACTGCAATACCGCACGCTCCACTAAACTCAAAGTAACACACAGCTACACTGTAAATACCATCACTGTAACGCAAATAAAACTAACATCAATGTGTTACAGTGAGGCGTATGATATGTCCCATAACCCTCACTTTAGCACTGATATAACACATACCCCGCACTATAACACACTGTTATACTGCACTCTCAAAAATGCTGCTGTATCCCAAACACGTTTCTGAAAAGCAGTGATACACTCCACATCCTTCATTGTAACACTGATATAATCTAGGACCCTCAATGTAACACTGGAATACTCCACGCTGCTCAATGTAACACATTGCTATACCCCACAGCTCTCATTGTAACAATGATATAATCCACGACACTCAAAATAATACTCTGATATACCCCACAACCCTCACTGTAACGTGCTAATGTAGCTCCACCCCTCACTGTAACACGAATATATCGCACACCCCTCAATGTAACAAATATATACCTCACACCCGACAATGTTATACTCTGGTATACCCCACACCCCTCACTGTAAAACACTGATGCATCCCACACTCCTGTAAAACTGATTTAACCCACACTCCTCACTGTAACATTGATACAATCCACACCCCTCACTGCAACAATCTGGTATACCCCACACACCTCACTGTAACACACTGATATACCTCATACCCCTTACTGTCGCACTGATATATCCCACACCGCTCACTGCAATACTGATATAGCCCAGACACCTCACTTTGACACACTGAAATACACCACACACCTCAGTGTGACACACTGATATACCCCACACACCCGACTGTAGCATTCTGATATTCCCCACGCACCTCACCATAGCACACTGATATACCTCATACCAATCTCTGTAACATTCAGATATAACCCCTCACACCTCACTGTAACACACTCATTAACCTTTCACTCTAACACTGATATACTCCACACACTTCACTGTAAAACACTCATTAACCCCTCACTGGAACACTGATATACCCCGCACATTTCATTGTAACACACTCAAATACCCCTCACTGTAACACTGATAGACCCCACACACCTAATTGTAACACACTGATATACCACTGATCTTTCTGAAATCCCTTACTGTAACACAGATTAACCCCACACCGCTCACTATAACACTGATATAGCCTCACCCGTCACTGTAACACTCTCTTATACCACACACCACTCACAGTAACACACTGACATACAACACATCCCTCACTGTAACACTGATATGGACTACATCCCTCACTGTCAAACCGCTGTATACCATTTCACTCACTGTAGCATTCTGATATACCCACACACCCTCGCTGTAACATTCTGATATACACCACACCCCTCACTTTAACACGGATATATCCCACACCCCTCACTGTAACATTCTGATATATCTCACATCCCTTACTGGAACCCTGATATAGCCCATAACCATCACAGTAAAACTGATATATCCCATACCCATCACTGTGACTCTCTGGTATACCCCACACACCTCACTGTAGCACACTGATATAACCCACACCCTCTCTGTCACATTCTGATATACCCCACACACCTCACTGTAACATGTTGATATACTCCTCACTGTAACACTGATATAACCCACACAGCTCAATGTAACACACTAATATACCATTCGCCCCACATATAAAACTCTGATAAAACGCACACCCCTCAGTTTAACACTCTGATATAATTACAACCCTCATTGATATACCCCACACACCTCATGGCAACATTCTGATGTACGCCACACCTCTCAATTTAACACTCATCTACCCCACATACCTCACTGTAACACTGTTATACCTCACACACCACATTAAAACTCTCTGATATGCCCACACACCTCATTTTAACAAAGTGATATGTCCCTCACTGAAACGCACCGATACGTCCTACATCACTATCTGTAACACTCTGATAAAAATCAAAACCCTTCATATAAGACTGATATATCTCACACCAATCACTGTAAAACTGATATAGCCCAGACCCCTCACTGTGACACGCTGATATACACCACCCATCTTACTGTAACATTCTAATATAGCCCACACATCTCACTGTAACACACTGATATACACCACACATCTCACTGTAACACTCTGATCCAGTCCACTCCCCTTAATGTAACACTGATGTACCTGTCTCTGTCACATTTTGATATACCCCACACACCTCACTGTAAGACAATGATATACCACTCAGCCCACAGAGTAATACCCTGATAAAACTCACAACCACAGTATATCACTCTGTTATACATACAACCCTCGCTGTAATACTGTTATACCCCACACTCCTCATGGTAACATTTTGTTGTATGTCACACCCCTTAATGTAACACTCATACACCCCACACCCCTCACGGTAACACACCAATATACCCCACACCCCTCACTGTAACACATTGATATACCCCACACGCCTCACTGGAACATTGATATACCCCACACCTCTCACCATTACATTCTGATAGACGCCACCCCCTCAATATAACACTCATAATGCTCACACCCATCACTGTAACACAGTGATATACCCCACACCCCTCACTGTAGCATACTGATATATCCCACACAACAACATTTAATTCTCTGATGTGCCCACACCCCTCACTTCAACCCACTGATACACCCCACAATCCTCACTATAACACTCTGATAAAAACACACCCCTTACTGTAACATTGATATAGCCCACACTCCTCACTATAAAACACTGATATACCCCACACCCCTCAATCTAAAACTGATATCTCCCACACCCCTCACTGTAACAGTCTGATGTACTCCACACCGCTTATTGTAAAATTCTAATATACCCCACACCCCTCACTGTAACATACTGATATATCCCACAACACTTACTGTAACACTGATATACCCCACGCCACTCACTATAACATGATAAGTTTCCCCACACCACTCATATAACACACTAATACACCCAATACCCGTTAATGTAACACTGTTATATCCAACACCCCTCACTGTAACACGGATATGTCCCACAGCCCTCAATATAATAATGATATACGCCACACCACACATTGTAACATTCTGATGTACCTCGCGCCACTCACTGTAACACTGATATACCCAGCAGCCGATACTTTTATACCTTGGTATACCCCACACCCCTCACTGTAATACACTGAAATACCGCACAGCCCTCACTGTAACACTGATATAACAAACACCCCTCACTGTAACACTCTGCTATACCCCACACACCTTACTGTAATACTCTGATATATCCCATGCCCCTTACTGTAACACTGATATATCCGACATCCCACTGTAGCACTGATATAGCTCAGACCAATCATTGTGACATGCTGATACACCCCACACAACTCACTGTAACATTCTGATAAACCCCACACACCACACTGCAACACACTAATATTCCACGCACACCTCAGTGTAACACACTGATATACCCCACACACCTCTCTGTAACACTGATAAACACCACACCCCTCACTGTAACACTGATATACCCCACACACTCACTGTAACACTCTGATATAGCCCACACCGCTCATTGTAACACTGATATACCCCACACCCCTCACTCTAACACACTGATATCTCCCAAACCCCTCACTGTAACTGTCTGATGAACCTCACACCACTCACCGTACCACTCTGATATACACCGCACCACTCACTGTAGGACACTGATATGCCCCATGCCCCTCACATAAACACATTGATATACCCCACACCACTCACTGTAACACACTTATATCTCACAACCCTCACTCTAACACACTGATATACTCCACACCGCTCACTGTAACACACTGATATACTCCACATCCATTCTACACCCATCACTGTTAGCACACTAAAAAAGACAGCTGGCTCCCTGCACCGCCATCTTAGTGCAGTGACCCAGAGCCGCCATCTTAATGCAGGCAATCTGAGGCAGCAAAATCTTCGCTTTTTCTCATGGTTTAATGAATTTTACAATCAGAGTAAATGCATTTTTCCCCATATTCTTCAAATGCTCTCTGAACTTAGTCTGTGTTACGGCATAAATACCCGTGTTTGTGCAGCAACTCAGGAGCTGCAGCATTATTCCCAGTTCCTTTAGAAATGAAGGTAGATATATATCTCTATTTACAGATAACTGCGTGTCATAAAACACCCGTTGCCATATGTGAAACAACGTTAACAACGCCCATAACAGGATGAAATTGCCGGAGATAATGAACATTGAAATGATGGATTTCCTGCGGCTCTCCATCTCGAGGTCTCTAGGACGCTCCCCACTGCTGGGACCCTGTAGCCTCCTGCGAACTCTGCTGGACACTAAAATGTGTCTGACGGTGAGAGCATTGAGCAGCAGGATCAGAACAAATGGGACACATGGGTTGAGAATATAATGAAGGAGCTCGAGTACTGCAAAGACTAATGAAGTGTGGGCTTCCAATGTCCCAACACAAAACCACATGTAGGTCGACAATGCATACCAACCGGTGAACATAAAATACCAGAAAATGTTCTTTAAGCCGCTCAGCACAGTTACTGTTCCCAGAACCGCAGCCGCTGTTCTCTTGGTGCAATATTTAGTTTTCAACTTCTGGCAACAAATGGCCACAAATCGATCAAAGGTAAAAGTGACGGTGAACCATACAGAGCAGTCCGTGACTGCATAAAGCAGGACAGCGTGGTAATTACACACGGGCACGAAGGCCGAAAAACGAAACTGGTCCTTATAACGAATCGGAATCTGCTTCAATATCAAGTCGAAGATAACGACAATTAGATCCGCTGCTGCCATGGCCACCAGGTACCAAGTGACACATTTGGAGAGACCGCACTTTCCCCGGGACAGGATCAGAATCGTCACTAAATTCACTGTGAGGAAGGGAAATAAACAGGGAAATTATACATCAGTTTGGGAGCAAGAGCAGCAATTTGATGGAACTCGGGATGAAATCTTCAAGTCGTTACCCTCATTAAATGATATAATCTAATTGCATTAACCGTGGAGCTGAATACAGGGTTTGTTGCAAGAATAATTGGGAAAACATTGTGGGAAAAGTAAATGAAATGAGGATAAATACAACAGTACAGTAACAGATGTTTGATCAATGAGAGATTAAATGATAGATTTACCTTTATCCCAGCAGGTGAAAGCTCTGCCGATGGTAACAGGGACACAAAGGACCAGAACTTCTCAGGAAGCCTTTGTATCCGGTATCCATCAGCATTTGGAGCAGTGCAATTCGCTTCTGTAGGCCTCTGTTAGATTAGGAACAGAAAATCCCGCTTGGATTCCTGCTCCTGGTTAGAATATCCTTCATGTTTACAACTGGAACTGAATGTAACTGGAAAATACAGAAACTGCAACATTGGCGTGCAATGATTACAGGCAATTGTATTTAAAATGTATGGATGTAATATCACAATGCTCAGATAATAAATACAATGGACTGCAGTTATAAGGATAACTGGACTGTAAGAATTGTGTTAAAGATGAAGTTTTCTGCGTTTTTGTCGAAATAACCATCTTGTCGCTCACTGAAAGGAAGACATTCGAAATAACATTACAAAGAATAGACCCCACAGGAATAAAAAAAGTAGTTATCATTGACCAGATAAAATACAACTAAATGCATTTTTTAACATCAAAATCAGAAGACTGATCCTAAAGGCAAAGAGCCGCCAAATGTTTTGTAAAGTATTTGAACACAAATGGAAACTTTTATCCGTGTAATTTTTCAACTGTTGGCCTTCACTTGTGCAGAGAACATTTGACGAGAAAATATGAAATGATTTCCTTTCCCTTGGTAATTCAGTTACAATCAGCTGGGGTTGTTTATCATGAAGTACAGCAGGAGGTGATAGGGAATCACTCTGGGACTTACTGAGAGATCCACTGAATTGTGAAACACGGGCATGGGATCGAATTGTAAATTCAAAATGTCGATTGGAAATAAATGGATTGAATTCTGACTGTATGAACATTTTTTAAGAATATAAATTATCTTAGTAATCCTCGTCCAACCATCAGAAGCAGTGTCCCTAATGCAGAAATTGGTGATGGTGCGAAAGGAGACACTGACTGGAACTGAAAGATTCGCGTATATTTCAGACATTTAAAGTTGAACTAGCAGGATTTGTTCCTGTGACTTTGTCAATAACCATTCCAAGCATTAGGTGAAACCAACACAAAATACTGCGGGTGCTGGTAATCGGAAATGAAAAGCGAAAATGTTGGAAATACTCAGCAGGTCAGGCAGCTTGTGTGGAGCAAGAAACAGATTTAACATTTCAGGTCGATGACCTTTCGCATTGAGATGAAAAGTCTCCTAAACCAACACAATATTCTACTGCCATGCTACAAACGTTCAGTGGAGAGAGCAGACTGAAATGTGTTAAATAAAGAGGCTCATCTAATATCATTTCCTGAGTTGAACATGGATCATGTAAATCTTGGCAATACTGTGTCAAGTTCAGAATCGATAGCCAACAGCAGGGTGGATGGACTGGGGAGGGATATGGAGTGAATCACAATTAAGCATTACTTTTAGAATGAATAGCTGGATACAGAGACTTACCAGGGACACCAACAGCAGCGAGCATGTTCCAGTATTTGTAAACAACAAACCTTGCCTGAACAAAGATGCAACAACTTGAACCATAGAATACCATTAAGAACTGTGTATCCTATGGAAAATAGCAAGAATACTGTCACAGTGCAATAAGGTTTATGGAATTAATAACTGGACATAGATAATTGCTAGGAACACCAACAACACCAAGGAGGGGATAGTAAATATGTTGTACACCATCGAATTTTTAAAGTAGCGAATGAGGCCATTCGGCCCGTCGATCCCATACCAGCTCTCTACAAGAG
The DNA here is from genome assembly GCF_044704955.1 of Pristiophorus japonicus. NCBI lineage: Eukaryota > Metazoa > Chordata > Chondrichthyes > Pristiophoridae > Pristiophorus > Pristiophorus japonicus. The sequence goes on from NC_092003.1 coordinate 18,916,993, forward strand.
CACTACAGCTAGTCCCACTCCTATGCTCTTTTTTATTACAATGATTTATTTTGCTATGCCAATTCATGTTACTAGCCGATCACAAATCTTTACCAGCTATTCAAGGCCCAAAGGTGGGAATTCCATGCATAGCAGCTTCCAGATTGCAAAGACGGGCTATCTTATTGTCTCAGTATGATTACAAAATCAAGTATCTTATTTAGAAGGAGAATACAGTGGCAGCTACCCTTTGAAATTTGCGTCATGAAGATCCTAGAATTGGCCGTGATCATTCAATCTTCACTCGAGATGTCGTTGATAAGAACATTTCAGGCATTGCCTCTGTTATTACAGAGCGCACACAGAAAGATGCCAAGTTACAGTGGGACTATGAACACACCCTGCGAATGTGGCCTGACGATCAGAAACATTTAACTTAAGAGAAAAAGCCTTTTATCTTCACCGGCTCGAATTATCATGTGAGCAGGGCTGTCAGAATGGGGGCCGGACAGTATTCATTCCAAGTGCACTATGGACGAGAGATTTGATGAAAATTCATGGTGAGCATACTGGCATCGTAGGCATGAAAGCGGTGGCCCGAAGTTTTGTTTATTGGTTTGTGTTGTATAAAGCCTTCGAAGAATTGTTAAGTAAATGTTCTAATGCCAAGAGTCCAGGACCATGCTAACTGAAACGCCGGTGTAAACATGGACTTGACCAAGAAAACCATTCCTAAGAATTCATGTTGTTTTTTGCATGATGGGTAGTAATAATTGTCTGCTTCTAATCGATACCTATTCGAAGTGGCTTGAGGTACGGCATATGGAGTCAAGTATAAACTCAGAGCATACATTGAATGTACTATGGGACATTTTTGCATGCCATAGCCTGTCCGAAGAAATGGTGTCAGATAATGGGCCGCAATTTTAGTCCATGCAATTTGCGAGTTTTTCTGCACACAACGGTACCAAACACACGTTGGTAGCACCATATCATGCTGCTTCGAATGCTTCAGGTTTAAGTTTGGTCAGGATTGTCAAAGAGGCTTTGTGGAAACAAGTTCTACAGACTTGTTCATCGGTGAGCATGAAGCACAGGTTCGCAAAAGTTCTTTTCAAATGCAAATCTATACGTCATTCTACAACAGGGCAAACACCTGCTGGATTAGTGATGAAGCATTCGCTGAAGATGCTTCTGAGCTTGTTGCAACCAAACTTGTCTGATGAGGTAGAAAAAGCACAATCGGTGCAGAAACATCATAATCCGCTACACTTTCAGGAGGGTGATGAGGTCACATTTCTCAATCCGTCAAAAATGACAAGTCCACTCAAATGGGAAATTTTTCAATTATTCGAGTATGTATCACCAGCCAGTAATTGCTCAGAATTGGTAAATATATCAGGTAGGTTAGTGTGGATCAAATGTTGATGGCGAGTGATGCAACTTCGGTATCACTAGCAGATAATGATGAATCTGACTTGGACGATGATCAGAGTCAGTTGGCAGGTCGAAGTAATTCAACTGAATAAACAGTCACAACTTCCTTCTCCAACCAACACAGATGCAACCGACTTGAATGGTGCTGCGGCTATGGGACAATCTTGCAGAGACTCAATATCTTCAGGGGGAAATTGAAGTTCAGGTACAGTTGTGAAGATCAACGAGGAAAGGCAAGCCAACCAGACATGATATTGATAACTAATATTATCAAGATCTTATGAAGAAAGCAAACACGATGACAGATGAAGGGATTTTAAGGAGACTCAAGAGGACACAGGACGATACAGATCAGCAATCCTGGGCTACACTTCTTGAAAACAGAAATTCCCCAAGACGATCTCTGAAGTCAAGTAAGAATATAGAAAATGGGAATAGCCAGCCAACTACAAGAAAATGGAGGTCGGAGCAGGAAGAATCTAAAAGTTTACAATACGATACTTGGGTTCAGCATTTGTAATCACAAACAATGCTTCAAAATATTTTATGAATACCCTGCTTCTAAAATAAAGAAGAAGCAATATACTGTGTGCTCACAGGTTTGTAGAGTTGTTGGGAAAGAGTGGCTTAGCTAGTCACGTGATATTCACAAGACTCAATAAAACCAGAGGCAGTTGGTTTCAGGGAATCCAAAATGTAGCAGGTGGTTGTGAGCCTGGTGGATGAATTGGTAATATGTAGTGGGAATGTTAAAACGTTTCCCAATAAATCAAATAGTTCTTAATAGTAATATGTTGCTATGAAATGTTTAGCAAAGGACCCATGAAGCAAATACAATTTTGAACAATAAGGGAGTCAAGGGTTATGAGGAGCCGGCAGGGAAGTGGAGTTGACGCCAAGATCAGTTCAGTTATAACCTGATTTGAAAGGTGGTGCAGACTCGGGGGGCCACATGTCATAACCCTGCTGCTATTTCTTATCTTCTTTTGTTCTTAATACATTACACTCGCCTTCTGACACGGCACAACATCTCCAACACCTGCAGGCACAAGTCAATAGTGTTATAAAACACAATCTGTACACTGAGAAAGGACATCTGGGAATTAACCAACTAATTGTATGAAACATTTCGACATAAAAGGACTGACACATACTAAAATTAAGTGTCTGCAAAATAGGCAGTTTCTAAGGGGACATATTCAGGACAACATAGAAACATAGAAACATAGAAAATAGATGCAGGAGCAGGCCATTCAGCCCGTCTAGCCTGCACCGCCATTCAATGAGTTCATGGCTGAACATGAAACTTCAGTACCCTCTTCCTGCTTTCTCGCCATAACCCTTGATCCCCCGAATAGTAAGGACTTCATCTAACTCCCTTTCGAATATATTTAGTGAATTGGCCTCAACTACTTTCTGTGGTGGAGAATTCCACAGGTTCACCACTCTCTGGGTGAAGAATTGTCTCCTCATCTCGGTCCTAAATGGCTTACCCCTTATCCTCAGACTGTGACCCCTGGTTCTGGACTTCCCCAACATTGGGAACATTCTTCCTGCATCTAACCTGTCTAAACCCGTCAGAATTTTCAACGTTTCCATGAGGTCCCCTCTCATTCGTCTGAACTCCAGTGAATACAAGCCCAGTTGTTCCAGTGTTTCTTGATAGGTCAGTCCCGCCATCCCGTGAATCAGTCTGGTGAATCTTCGCTGCACTCCCTCAAAAGTAAGAATGTCCTTCCTCAAGTTAGGAGACCAAAACTGTACACAACACACGAGGTGTGGCCTCACCAAGGCCCTGTACAACTGTAGCAACACCTCCCTGCCCCTGTATTCAAATCCCCTCGCTATGAAGGCCAACGTGCCATTTGCTTTCTTAACCGCCTGCTCTACCTGCATGCTAACCTTCAATGACTGATATACCATGACACCCAGGTCTCGTTGCACCTTCCCTTTTCCTAATCTGTCACCATTCAGATAATAGTCTGTCTCTGTTTTTGCCACCAAAGTGGATAACCTCACATTTATCCACATTATACTTCATCTGCCATGCATTTACCCACTCACCTAACCTATCCAAGTCACTCTGCAGCCTAATAGCATCCTCCTCGCAGCTCACACTGCCACCCAACTTAGAGTCATCCGCAAATTTGGAGATACTGCATTTAATCCCCTCGTCTAAATCATTAATGTACAATGTAAACAGCTGGGGCCCCAGCACAGAACCTTGCGGCACCCCACTAGTCACTGCCTGCCATTCTGAAAAGTACCTTTTTACTCCTACTCTTTGCTTCCTGTCTGACAACCAGTTCTCAATCCACGTCAGCACACTACCCCCAATCCCATGTGCTTTAACTTTGCACATTAATCTCTTGTGTGGGACCTTGTCGAAAGCCTTCTGAAAGTCCAAATATACCACATCAACTGGTTCTCCTTTGTCCACTTTACTGGAAACATCCTCAAAAAATTCCAGAAGTTTTGTCAAGCATGATTTCCCTTTCACAAATCCATGCTGACTTGGACCTATCATGTCACCAAAAGTGGGGTTACATTGGCTAACCTCCACTCGATAGGAACTGATCCAGAGTCAATGGAATGTTGGAAAATGACTGTCAATGCATCCGCTATTTTCAAGGCCACCTCCTTAAGTACTCTGGGATGCAGTCCATCAGGCCCTGGGGATTTATCGGCCTTCAATCCCATGAATTTCCCCAACACAATTTCCCGACTAATAAAGATTAGAAACTGTGAATGAACATCAATGGACATGAAACTGTTGGACAAATTTGAGTTCCTATAATTTAGGATTGATTTTTCCGCTCTGAAACTGTCTGTTTTGTGCCACCGATCGAGAGGAATGTCTAGGCTTTCCTGATTTAATCGATTTTCCTGCTTAAACCGTCTGTGTGACTGTATCTGGCTCTTCAAATTGCCGATATTACAGGTTCAGTCTTTTTTAAACGTGTATGTGAAGAGTCCTGTTGCTTTAAATGCTATGTGACTAGTCTGGTCACTTTAACACATGTGTGACTGGTCCTGTCTCTATATACAGTCTGCTTGACTGGACCTGTCTCTATAAACAGCCTGTGTGGCGAGTCGTGTCTCGATAAACATCCTGTGTGACGGGTCCTGTCTCTCCAAACAGTCTGTTTAACATGACCTGGCTCGATAAACAGTTGTGTGACGGGTGCTGTCTCGACAAACTGCCTGCATGATGTGTCGTAACTCTATAAACAGCCTGCATGACGCGTCGTGTCTCTATTAATAGCCTGTGTAAAGGGTCCTGCCTCTATAAAAAGCCTGTTTGACCGGTCCTGGCTCTATACACAGCATGCGTGATTGAATCTTTTCTCTTTAAAAACCTGTGTGATTGGTCTTGTCTCTATAAACAGCATGCACAATGGATCCTGTCTGTAAAAACTGTCTGTGTAACGGGTCCTGTCCCAACAAACAGACAGTGTAATGGACCCTGTATCTATACAGAGGCTATGTGACGGGCCCTGTCTCTGTACGCAGCCTGTTTCTGTAGCTGTGGCTCAAGAGCCAGCCTAAGTAACAAGTCTATAAACAGCCTGCCTAACGGTCGATAAACAGGCTGCGTGACGGGTGCTGTCTCTGTCAGCTGCCTGTGTCACAGGTCCTGTCTCTATAAATAGCCTATGAAACGAGTCGTGTAGCTATAAAGTGAAAGAGTGACGCGTTGTGTCTCTATAAACCGCCAGTGTAAGTGGAACTGTCTCTTTAAGCGGCCTGATGCGGGTCCCGTCTCTATAAACTGCCTGGTAATGGGTCCTGTCTCCATAAACCGCCTGTGTAACGGGTCCTGTCTCCAGAAACAGCCTGTGTAACAAGAACTGTCTCTATAGACGCCCTGTCTGTTGGGTCCCGTCTCTATAGCCAGCACGTGTGACGCGTCCTGTGTCTATAAACAGCCTGCGTAAAGGGTCCTGTCAGTGTAAACATAAAAACAGAAACATAGAAACTTAGAAAATAGGTGCAGGAGTAGGCCATTTGGCCCTTCGAGCCTGTCCGGCCATTCAATGAGTTCATGGCTGAACATGCAACTTCCGTACCCCATTTCTGCTTTCTCGCCATACCCATTGATCCCCCTAGTAGTAAGGACACCATCTAACTCCTTTTTGAATATATTTAGTGAATTGCCCTCAACAACTTTCTGTGGTAGAGAATTCCACAGGTTCACCACTGTCTGGTTGAAGAAGTTTCTCCTCATCTCTGTCCTAAATGGCTTTCCACTTATCCTTAGACTGTGACCCCTGGTTCTGGACTTCCCCAACATTGGGAACATTCTTCCTGCACCTAAACTGTCTAAACCCGTCAGAAATTTAAACGTTTCTATGAGATCCCCGCTCATTCTTCTGAACTCCAGTGAATACAAGCCCAGTTGATCCAGTCTTTCTTGATATGTCAGTCCCGCCATCCCGGGAATCAGTCTGGTGAACCTTCGCTGCACTCCCTCGATAGCAAGAAAGTCCTTCCGCAAGGTAGGAGACCACAACTGTACACAATACTCCAGGTATGGCCTCACCAAGGCCCTGTACAACTGTAGTAACATCTCCCTGCCCCTGTACTCAATTACCCTCGCTACGAAGGCCAACATGCCATTTGCTTTCTTAACAGCCAGCTGTACCTGCATGCCAACCTTCAATGACTGATATACCATGACACCCAGGTCTCGTTGCACCTCCCCTTTTCCTAATCTGTTACCATTCAGATAAAAGCCTCTCTCTCTGTTTTTAACACCAAAGTGGATAACCTCACATTTATCCCCATTTAATTCATCTGCCATGCATTTGCCCAAACACCTAACCTATCCAAGTCACTCTTCAGCCTCATAGCATCCTCCTCACAGCTCACACTGCCACCCAACTTTGTGTCATCCGCAAATTTGGAGATACTACATTTAATTCCCTCGTCTAATTCATTAATGTACAATGTAAACAGCTGGGGCCCCAGCATAGAACCTTGACGTACCCCACTAGTCACTGCCTGCCATTCTGAAAAGTACCCATTTACTCCTACTCTTTGGTTCCTGTCTGCCAACCAGTTCTCAATCCACGTCAACACACTACCCCCAATCTCATGTGATTTAATTTTGCACATTAATCTCTTGTGTGGGACCTTATCGAAATCCTTCTGAAAGTCCAAATACACCACATCAACTGGTTATCCCTTGTCCACTCCACTGGAAACATCCTCAAAAAATTCCAGAAGATTTGTCAAGCATGATTTCCCTTTCACAAATCCACGCTGACTTGGTTCTATCATGTCACCTCTTACCAAATGCGCTGCTATGACATCCTTAATAATTGATTCCATCATTTTACCCACTACTGATGTCAGGCTGACCGGTCTATAATTTCATGTTTTTTCTCTCCCTCCCTTTTTAAACAGTGGGGTTAGATTGGCTACCCTCCACTCCATAGGAACTGATCCAGAGTCGATGGAATGTTGGAAAATGACTGTCAATGCATCTGCAATTTCCAAGGCCACCTCCTTAAGTACGTTGGGATGCAATCCATCAGGCCCTGGGGATTTTCGGCCTTCAATTCCATCAACTTCCCCAACATAATTTCCCGACGAATACGCATTTCCCTCAGTTCCTCCTTCTTACTAGACCCTCTGACCCCTTTTATATCCGGAAGGTTGTTTGTGTCCTCCTTAGTGAATACCGAACCAAAGTACTTGTTCAATTGTTCTGCCATTTCTTTGTTCCCCGTTATGACTTCCCCTGATTCTGACTGTAGGGGACCTATGTTTGCCTTTACTAACCTTTTTCTCTTTACATATCTATAGAAGCTTTTGCAGTCCGTCTTAATGGTCCCTGCAAGCTTCCTGTCATACGATATTTTCCCTGCCCTAATCAAACCCTTTGTCCTCCTCTGCTGAGTTCTAATTTCTCCCAGTCCCCGGGTTCGCTGCTATTTCTGGCCAATTTGTATGCCACTTCCTTGGCTTTAATACTATCCCTGATTTCCCTTGATAGCCACGGTTAAACCTCAAGTGTAACTCGTCATGTCTCTATAACAGCCTGTGCAACTTGTTCTGTCTCTATAAACAGCCTGTGTAACGGGCCTGGTTTCTATAAAGACTATGAAACTGGTCCTGTGGCTTTAAAGAGCCATAGTGACGGGTTCTGTCTCCATAAACCTCCAGAGTAACTGGTCCTGTCTCTAAAAACAGCCTGTAAGACTGGTTCTGTCTCTATAAAGAGCCTGTTTGAAGGGTCCTGTCTCGAGACACAGAATGTGCAATGGATCCTTTCTGTATAAACAGTCTGTGTAACGGGTCCTGTCTCTATAAACAGCCTGCATGACGAGTCATATCTCTGTACGCAGCCTGTTTCTGTGGCTGTGGCTCTATAACCAGCCGATGTAACGGGTCTATAAACAGCCTTTCTAACAGCTCTATAAACAGGCTGCGTACGGTTGCTTTCTCTGTCAGCAGCCTATTTCACTTGTCCTGTGTCTATAAACAGCCTGCGCGACACATCCTGTCACTATAAACAGACTGTGCCACTTGTTCTCTGTCTAAAAACAGACTGTGTGACTGCTTCTGTCTCTATCAACAGTCTGCAACTGGTGCTGTCTCTATAAACAGCCTATGTGACTGGGTATGTCTATGTAAACAGCCTGTGTAACTGGGCCTGTCGCTTTAAACGGTCTGTGTAATGGACCCCGTCTCTTTAAACAGCCTGTCTGGCTGATCGTGTTTCTAAAAAGAGCCTGTGTGACGGCTCCTGTTTCTATAAACAGCCTGTGTATTGATATATTCTGTCTTTACAAACAACCTGGGTAACTGGTCCTGCCTCTATAAACAGACAGTGGAGCAGGTCCAGTCTCTATAAACAGCCTGTGTAACTGGTCCTGTCTCGAAAAAAAGGCTGTGTGACGGTTTCTTTCTGTATACACTGCCTGTGTGAAGGGTCCTTTCTCTGGCAACAGCCTGTGTAACTGCGTCTTTCTCTATAAACAGCCTGTTTGACGGGATCTGGCTCTATGCATAGCATGTGTGATTGCATCTTTTCTCTTTAAAAACCTGTGTGATTGGTCTTGTCTCTATAAACAGCCTGCGCAATGGATCCTGTCTGCATAAACAGTCTGTGTAATGGGCCCTGTGTCTATAAACAGACAGTGTAACGGACCCTGTCTCTATTAAGAACCTGTGTGACGGGTCCTATCTCTGTACGTAGCCTGTTTCTGTGGCTGCGGTTCTGTCGCCAGCCGATCTAATGGGTCAATAAACAATCTGTCTGACGAGTCTATAAACAGGCTGCAGAACGGGTGCTGTCTCCGTCAGCTGCCTGTGTCACAGGTCCTGTCTCTATAAACAGCCTATGAAACTTGTCGTGTAGCTATAAAATTCCAGAGTGACGAGTTCTGTCTCTATAAACCGCCAGTGCAACTGGAACAGTCTCTGTAAACGCCCTCTGTGTTGGTTCCTGTCTCTATTGCCAGGAACTGTGATGCATCCTGTGTCTATAAACAGCTTGTATAAAGGGTCCTATCATTATAAACCGCCAGTGTAACTGATCCTGTCTCTATAAACTGCCGAATTGCTGGGTTCTGTCGCCATAAACAGCCTGTTTGACGTGTTGGGGCTCTATACACAGCATGTATGATTGAATCTTTTCTCTTCAAAAACCTGTGCGATTGATCCTGTCTCTATAAACAGCCTGCGCAATGGATCCTGTCTGTATAAACAGCCTGTGCAAGTGGTTCTGCCTCTATAAACAGCCTGTGTAAATGGTCCTGTCTGTATAAACAACCTGTGGAGCAGGTTCTGTCTCCATAACCAGCCTGTATAACTGGTCTTGTCTGTGTAAACAGACTTTGGAGCGTGTCCTGCCTCTATAAACAGCCTGTGGGATCGGTTCTTTTTCTTTAAAAACCTGTGTGACATATTGTGTCTCTATATACAACATGCGTGACGGGTCCTATCTCATTTAACAGCCTGTGAGACGGGTCCTGTCTCTGTACACAGCCTGTTTCTGTGGCTGTTCATGTATAAACAGCCGATGTAATGGCTCAATAAACAGCCTGGCTTATGGGTCTATAAACCAGCTGCGTGACGGGTGCTGTCTCTGTCAGCAGCCTGTGTGACGGGTCCTGTCTCTATAAGCAGCCTGTGCGTCGCATCCTTTCTCTGTAAACAGCATGTGCAACTGGTTCTCCCTCGATAAGCAGCCTGTGTAACTGGACCTGTATCTATAATGAGCCCGAATGACGGGGTCTGTCTCTATAAACCGCCTGTGCAACTGGTTCTGTCTCTATAATCAGCCTGTGTAACTGGTCCTATCTCTATAAACCGCCTGTGTGACTGGTTCTGTCTCTATAAACAGCCTGTGTCGGGTACAATCTCAATAAAAAGCAAGTGTGATGGGTCCTCTCTCTATAAACAGCCTGTGTAACTGGTTCTGTCTCCATAAACAGCCTGTGGAGCGGGCCCTGTCTCGCAAAGCAGCATGTATGATTGGTCGTTTTCCTTTAAAAACCTGTGTGACATGTCGTGTCTCTATATACAGCCTATGTGACGGATCCTGTCTCTATTAAAAGTCTGGGCGATGCATCCTTTGGCATAAACAGCCTATGAAACTGGTCCGGTATCTATATAGAGCCCGAGTGACGGGTTCTCTCTCTATAACCTGCCTGTGTAACTGGACCTGTCTCTATAAGCAGCCTGTATCGGGTACCGTCTCTGTAAACAGCAAGTGTGATGGGTCCTGTCTCTATAAACAGACTGTGAGATTGGTCCTTTCCCATTTAAAACCTGTGTGACATGCCGTGTCTCTATAAACTGCATATGTAACGGGTACGTTCTTATCAACAGCCTGTATTTTATGTCATATCTCATTAAACAGCCTGTGTGACGAGTCCCATCTCTATAAACAGCCTGTGTGAATAGTCCTGTCTGTATCAACAGCCTGAGTAACTTGTCCCATCTCTATAAACAGACAGTGTAACTATTCCTGCCTCGATAAACAGCCTGTGAGAAGCTTTCTGTCTCTTTAAAACCTGTCTCACTGTTCGGTCTTTTGAAAACCTGTGCAAGTTGTCCTGCCTCTATCAACATAGAAATGTAGAAACATCGAAATTTAAAGGGCAGTAGGAGGCCCTTGCGGCACATTGAGTCCGCGCCGGCCGTCAAAGTGACACACGGCCGTCGGTCAGCAGTTCTGAAGGTTTCATATAAACCTATCAGCAATGATCAATGGCGGAAAGTTAAATAGCATCCAGCCCACCCCACACAACTGTAACACCTCTTAAAACTGAAATATTCTACACTCCACCCGAAACCGAGGCACGTGATTTCCTGGGGGAGGCAAAAAAACAAATAAAAACCCAGGTCATTTGGGGAAATAAAATCTGGCACAAATAGATCCAAATCCATTGCAGAGACGTGGTTGCAAGGTGACCAGAACTGCGAAGCAAATATCCATCAGTACTTGACAATCTGGAAGGACAGACAGACAGGGAAAGGAGATGTCGTAGCTCTGTTGATAAAGGCTGGAATTACTTCCATTGTGAGAAATTATATTCGCTCAAATGATCAGGATGTTGAAACAGAATGGGTGGGGATAAGGAATAATAAGGGAAAAAGTCACTGCTGGGCGTAGTCTATAGACCCCCTAACAGTAGCAACTCTGCTGGTCGGAGCATATACCAGTTAATAGTAAGTTATTGTAAAAAGAGAACGGCAATATGCATGGGTGATTCTTACCTCCATATTGATTGGACAAATCAAATTGATCTGGGTAGTCTGGAGGAAGAATTCATAGAGTGCAAAAGGGACGGTTTCCTTGAGCAATATGTTACGGAACCAAGCAGGTGGCAGGCTTTCTTAGATCTGGTCCTGTGTAATGATACAGGATTAATAAACAATCTCCTAGTAAATGATCCCCTGGAATGAGGGATCATAGCGTGGTTGAATTTCAAATTCAGATGGAAGGTGATAAAGTTGGATCTCAAACCAGCATACTAAGCTTAATTAAAGGAGAGTATGAAGGTATGAGGGTAGAGTTGGGTAAAGTGGACTGGGAAAATAGATTAAAGTGCAGCATGGTTGATGAACAGTGGCGTACATTTACGGAGAAATTTCACAAGTTTCAAGAAACATATATTCCAATGAGGAGGAAAGGGTGTAAAAAAAAAGATAGCCATCCGTGGTTAACTAAGGTAATAAATGATAGTATCCAATTAAAAACAAGGACATACAACGTGGGCAAAACTAGTGGGAGGACAGAAGATTGGGCAGCTTTTAAAAGCAAGCAAAGAATTACTAAAAAATTATTAAGGAAGTGAAGATTGACTTTGAAAGAAAACAAGCACGAAATATAAAAGAAGATAGCAAGATTTTCGAGAAGTATATAAAGAGGAAAACAGTGGCTAAAGTAAATGTTGGTCCCTTAGAAGACGCGACTGGGGAATTAATAATGGGAAACATTGAGATGGCAGAAACTCTGAATAAATATTTTGTATCAGTCTTTATGGTGGAGGACACGCACAATATCCCAACAGATTGTCAAAGGGCTATAGGGGGGGAAGGACCCAATCACAATCACGAAGGAGGTAGTACTCAGTAAAATAATGGGACTAAAGGCAGGTGATTCCCCTGGACCTGATGGCTTACATCCTAGCGTCTTCAGAGAAATAGCCGCAGCGATAGTAGATGCAGGGGGCGGGTGGTTGACTTATGAGGAAAGGTTGAGTCGGTTGGGTCTCTACTCCTTGGAATTCAGAAGAATGAGAGGTAATCACATCGAGACGTATAACTTTATGAGAGGGCTTGACAGGCTGGATGCAGAGAGGATATTTCCATTGATGGGGGTGATTCGAACAAGAGGGCACGATCTAAGAATAAGTGGCCGCCCATTTAAATCAGAGATGAGGAGAAATTTCTTCCCTCAGAGGGTTATGAATCTGTGGAATTCTCTGCCTCAAAGAGCTGTGGAAGCTGGGACATTGAATAAATTTAAGAGAGAAATAGATGGTTTCTTAATCGAGAAGGCGATAAGGGGTAATGGGAAGCGGGCAAGGAAGTCCATGATCGGTTCAGCCATGAACTTATTGAATGGTGGAGCAGGCTCGAGGGGCCGTATGGCCGAGTCCTGTTCCTATTTTTTATGTTCTTATGTTCTTATGCTTTGGTTGTAATCTACCAACGTTCCTTGGATTCTTGGGAGGTCCCGGCAGATTGGAAAACCGCAAATGTAATGTGCCTTTTTAAAAAAGGAGACAGACAAACGCAGGAAACTACAGACCAGTTAGCCTAACATCTGTGGTTGGGAACATGTTGGAGTCTATTATTAAACAAGCAGCAGCAGGACATTTGGAGGAACATAATTCAATCAGGCAGAATCAGCATGGATTTAGGAAAGTGTCGTCATGTTTGACAAATTTGCTGGAATTCTTTAAGGATGTAACTTACAGTATAGATAAAGGGGGACCAGTGGATGTGATGTATTTGGATCCAGAAGGCAGTTTACAAGGTGCCACATAAAAGGTTACTGCATAAGATAAAGTTTCACGGGGTTGGGTGTAATATATTAGCATGGATGGAGAATTGGCTAACGTACAGAAAACAGAGAGTCGCGATAAATGGTTCATTCTCGGGTTGGCAATCAGTAACTAGTGGGCTGCTGCAGGGATCAGTGCTGCCACATTATTAATGATTTGGAAGAAGGGATCGATGTCACGTAGCCAGGTTAGCTGACGATACAAAGAGGAAAAACAATGGGTGAGGAGAACACAACAAATTTGCAAAAGTACACAGGCAGGCTAAATGATTGGCAGAAATTTGGCAGATGGAGTGTAATGTTTGAAAGTGTGAGGTTATGCACTTTGCAGAAAAAAAATTAAAGAGCAAGTTATTATTTAAATGGAGAAAAATTGTAAAGTGCAGCAGTACAGCGGGACCTAGGAGTACATGTGCCTGAAACACAGAATGTTAGTTTGCAGGTACAGCAAGTAATCAGGAAGGCCAATGTAATCGCTGCCTTTATTGCAAAGTGATGGATTATAAAAGCAGAGAAGTCTTGCTACAGTAATAGAGGGTATTAGTGAGGCCACCTGGAATACTGTGTACAGTTTTGGTTTCCATATGTAAGAATGGATATATTGCTTTGATGACAGTTCAGAGAAGGTTCACTTGGTTGATTCCGGAGATGAGGGGTTGACTTATGAGGAAAGGTTGAGTAGGTTGGGCATCCAGTCATTGGAATACAGAAGAATGAGATATGATATTATTGAAACGTATAAGATTATGAGGGTGCTTGAGAAGGTGGATGCAGTGAGAATGTTTCCACTGAGAGGGGAGACCGGAAAGTGGGGGCATAATCTTGGAATAAGGTGCTGCCCATTTAAAATTGAGATGAGGAGTAATTTCTTCTCTCAGAGAGTTGTGAATCTGTGGAATTCGCTGCCTCAGAGAGCTGTGGAAGCTGAGACATTGAATGATTTTAAGACAGAGATATACATTTCCTTAACTGATAAGGGAATACTGGGTTATGGGGAGCGGACAGGGAAGTGGACCTGAGTCAATGATCGGTTCAGCCATGATCGTATTAAATGGCAGAGCAGGATCGAGGGGCCATATGGCTACTCCTGTTCCTATTTCTTGTCTTTACATGTTCTTATGGACCATCCAGGCGATCGAATCTACTGTTCGATTCGCTGCAGTACTTACCATCGAATCTGCGCCAGCCAATAAGAGGTTATCCAGTATAATCCCAATTAACAGCTCTAGGTCCTTAACCCTGAATGTTATGGCAGTTCAAGTGCCCACCCAAGCAGGTTTAAATATGGTGAGAGTTTGTGCATCCACCACCCTTCCAGGCAGTGAGTTCCAGACCCCCACAACCATCTGCGTGTCACCCTCAAATCCCCTCTGAACCTTCAACCAACCACCTTAATGCTATGCCCCTTCATAATAGACCCCATCACCAATGGAAATGGTCCCGTGCTATCCACTATATCCAGGCCACTCAAAATGTTGTACATCTCAATGTATCTCCTCTCAACCTCCTCTGTTACAATGATAACAAACCCAGCCTGTTCAATCTGTCCTCATAGCTAAGATTCTGCATTCCAGGCAGCATCCTAATAAATCTCCTCTCCAGTACAATCACGTTATTCATATAATACGGCGAGAAGTACTGCATGCCATACTGCAGTTGTGGCCTAACCAGTATATTATACACTTTAAGCACAACTTCCCCGCTCTTGTATACTATGCCTCGAACAATAAAGCAAGCATTCCGTATGCCTTCTTAAACATTTTATCCACCTGGCCTGCTATTTTCAGGAAACTGTGGACCAGCAGTCCAAGGTCCATTTGTTCATCTACACTATAAAGTGGCTAGCCGCTTAATGTGTATATTCTTTCCTTGTTATCCCTCCTAAATTGCGTTCCCTCAAACTTCTCCGAATTAAATACAATTTGCCATGGCTCTGCCCACCTGACCAATAGATTGATATCCCACTGCAGCCCAAGATTTCCTCTTCATTATCAACCACACAGGCAATTTTAGTGTCATCTGCAAACGTCTTAATCATACTCCCTATATTCAAATCTAAATCATTGATATATCCCACAAAACGCATGGGACTCAGTACTGACCGCTTCGGAAACCCACTGGTAACATCCTTTCTCTCACAAAAACATTCATTAACCATTACCCTTTGCTTCCGACCTCTTAGCCAATTATGGCTCCTACTAGCCACTTTGACCTGGATCCCAATGGGCTTTAACCTTCCTGACCAATCTTCCATGTGGGACGTAACAAAAAGCTTTGCATACGTCCATATTCACTACATCATACGTACCATTCTCATCGACCCTGTAGGTTACCTCCTCAAAAAAATTCAATCAGGTTAGTCAAACACGATCTTCCCTTAACAGATCCGTGCTGACTGTCCCTAAATAATCCTTACATTTCCAAATTTATTTTCAAGATTTATTTTGTCGTTCAAGATTTTTTCCCATTATCTTCCACTGAGATTAGACGGAAAGGCCTGTAATTAAATGACATGTTCCTTCCTCCCTTCTTAAATAAGGATACATATTAGCAGTCCTCGAGTCCTGCGGCACCATGCCCAAATCCAAAGAGGACTTGAAAACGAAGGTCAAGGCTTCTTCTATCTCCTCTTTTACTTCGCTCAACAGCCGAAGATGCATTTCATCCGGGCCTGGGGATTATCAACATTAAAAGCTGCGAAACACCATAATGCCTCCTCTCTAACTATATTTATTTCATGCAGAATTTCACACTCCTCATCAATAACAGTATCTGCATTGGCCCTTTCTTTTGTGAAAACAGACGCAAAGTATTCATTAAGAATGATACCAACATCTTCTCTCTCCACACATATATTACCCTCGTGGTCTCCAATAGGCCCGACCCTTTCTTTAGTTCCCCTCTTGCTCTTAATGCATTTGTAGAACAGCTTTGTGTTTTCCTTAATTTTATTAGCCAAGAATTTTTCATCGCCACTCTTAGCATTTCTAATATCCTTTTTAATTTTACCTCTGAACTTTCTATATTCCTCCAAATATTCTATAGTATTTAGCCGTCAGTATGAGACATAAGCTTCACTATTTTTCTTTATCCTCCCCTGCAAGTGCCTAGACCTACAGGGGGCGCTAGAATTTTATGCCCACCGTTTTTGTCAGGGAACATATTTGGCCGGAGCCTTCTGGATCTCCTCCTTGTCTGCCTCCCACTGTTCCGATACTGATTTACCCACAAGTAGCTGTTCCAGTTCCACTGTGGCCAAATCACTCCACAACTTAGCAAAATTAGCTTTTCTCCAAGTTGGGACCTTTATTCCAGTCCTATCCTTGTTCTATCCATAACGAACTTGAATCTGATTTAATTATGGTCACTGGCACCCAAGTGCTCTCCCACTAATACTCGTCAACCTGCCCAGCTTCATTCCCCAAAACTATATCCAAAACCGCACGCCCTCAAGTTGGGCGTGTTACATCTTGACTAAAAAGTTCTCTTGAATGCATTTTAAGCATTCTGCACCCTCTCTACCCTTCACACTATGTTTATTCCAATCAATATTAGGATAGTTAAAATCCGTTATTGTTAATACCTCTGGTTTCTGGACTTCAAAGCAATTTGCGTACATATTTGCTCCTATATCTGCCTGCGTGTCGGGTCCTGTCTCTTTGAACAGCTTGTGTGACGGGTCCAACCTCTATAAGCAGCCCAGGCGATGGGTCCTCTCCCTATAAATAGCCTGTGAAACTGGTCCTGTCTCTATAAACAGCGTGTGTGACTGGTCCTGTCTCTCTAAACTGCCTCTGTGACGGGTCCTGTCTCAATACATAGCCTGTGAACATAAACCAGAGGAAATCGGAGCAGGAATATGCGATACAGCTCCTCGAGCCTGCTCCACCATTCAGTACGATCATTCTTCCCATCATGCCTTATTCACTTTTCAGTTCAGAAACTGTCTATCTCTGTCTTAAGTTTATTCAATGTCCCAGCTTCCACAGCTCTCTGAGGCAGCGAATTCCACAGATTTACAACCCTCTGAGAGAAGAAATACCTCCTCTTCTCAGTTTTAAATTGATGGCCCCATATTCTGAGATTATGCCCCTAGTTCTCATCTCCCGTATCAGATCAAATCTTCTCTGCATCCACCTTATCAAGCTCTCTCATAATCTTTTCCGTTTCCATAACATCAGCACTCATTCTTCTGAATTCCAATGAGTAAAGGCCCAACCGATTGAACCTTTCCTCATAAGCCAACTTGATCATCTCCGGAATCAAACTAGTGAACCTTCTCTGAACTGCATCCAAAGCAAGTATATTCTTTCTTAAATATGGAAACCAACACTGTACGCAGTATTCCAGTGTGGCCTGTATAACTGGGGGAACACTTCCCTGCTTTTATGCTCCATCTCCTTTGCAATAAAGGCAAAGCTTCCATTGGCCTTACTGATCACATACTGTACCTGCATACCAAATTTTTGTGTTTCAGGTGCATGTACTCCCAGGTCCCGCGGTACTACAGCATTTTGCAATTTTTCTCCATTTAAATAATAACGTGCTCTTTGATTTCTTACTGCCAGTGTGCACAACCTCACCATTTCCAAAATTGTATTCCATCTGCCAAATTTTTGTCCATTCACTGAGCTTGTCCATGTCCCTTTCTAGTTTTTTTGTGTCCTCCTCACACGTTGTTGTTCCTCCCATCTTTGTATCTTCAGCGAACTTGGCTATGTTACATGCGGTCCCTTCATCGAGGTCGTTAGTATAGATTGTACATAGTTGGGGTCCCTGCACTGATCCTTGCGCCAATCCTTTATCCATGCTAATATAGTGCCCACAACCGCGTGAAATCTTATCCTTTGCAGTGATCTTTTATGCAGCAACTTGACTAATGCACCCTGGAAGTCCAAATACGCCACATCGACTGGTTCCACTTTATTACATGCTGAACAAATTCTAGCAAATATGTCAAATATGACTTCCCCTTCATAACTGCATGCTGATTCTACCTGACCGAATTATGCTTTTCCAAATGTCCTGCTGCTGCTTCTTTAATCATGGAATCCAACATTTTCCCAATCACAGATGTTAGGCTAACTGCCTAACTGAGGGAATTTTTGGTAAATTACAACCATAACCTCTGTCTCTTTTAACAGTCTGTGTGATTGGTCCTTTCTCTTTAAAACGTGTGTGATTGGTCTGGTCCGTATAAAGAGCCTGCAGGACGCGTCCTGTGTCTTTAAAACGTGTGTGACTGGTCAAGTCTCGACAAACAGCCTGTGTAACTGGTCCTGTCTCTATCTACAGCCTGTGTAACTTGTCCTGTCTATTTAAACTGCCTGTGTGACGTGTCCTGTCTCCATAACCAGGCTGTGTGACAGGTCCTGTCTGTATAAACAGCCTGTGTGACGGGTTCTGTCTCTGTAACAGCCTATGGAGCGGGTCCAGGCTGTGACTCTGCCCCTCTTTGAGTGCCACTGCATGATATACAATAACTGTCTGTGCCTTCCCCTCCCCCTCCCCCCACCCCCTGCATGTTATATAATTAACCGCTTGGCTCTCAAGAAACGACGGAATGCTTTCTGTTTTTCTTTAAACAGGGAACCATGGATTTTGGGACTTTCGGCGTGTCGATGGTATGTGGTACATTTCATGCATAACCTCTGTGCATTAATATTCAATGCTTTGTATGATAAAGTAATGGATCCCGTATTCATTCCGAGTTACCTTATCTACCTGGCCTTATATCTTCAGTAATCTGTAGACATGCACTCCAAGGTCTTCTGTTCCTCGACTCTTTTCAGTATTGTGCCATTTAATGTGAATTCACTTGTCTTATCCTTCCCCAAAAACATTATCTCACACTTCTCCTGATTGAATTCCGTTGGCCAATTCTCTGCCCACCTGACCAATCCATTGAAGTCTTCTTGCAATCTAGAGCTGCCTTGTTCACTATCAACGGCTCAGTGATTTTAGTTCTCAGCTTCAAACTTCTTAATCAGATCCCCTACATCACTGATTTATACCTAAAAAAGCAAAGGACCCAGTACTGAGCCCTGTGGAACCTCACTGGATACAGTCACAAACGCACCCATTGACCATTAAGCTTTGCGTTCGGCCTCTGACACCACTTTGGATTAAACTTGCCACATTTGCTGGATCCCATCTGATTCTACATTGTTGACCAACAAGTCATTTGTGACCATGTCAAAGGCCTTGCTAATATCTATGTAGACTTCATCGAATGCACTGCCATCATTGACGCTCATCGTTAACTCCTCAATCAAATAACTGAGACACAGCCTTCTCTTAAAACTCCAAGCTGACTGTCCTTGATTAACTCATGGCTTGCTAAATGCCGTGTTATTCTGGCTGTTAGAATTTTTCGGATACTTTTCCCCCAACTGTGGTTAGGCTGACTGAACTGCAATAATGAAGAAGAATAGTGACGATGAACTCTGTCTACACCTTTATCTCATCTTAAACAATGGTACAATTTTAGCAGTCCTCTAGTCCTCTGGCACGACACGTGTGGCCAGGGACAATTGCGAAATGATGGTCACAGCCTCTGCTATTTTCTCCCTTGGTCTCTTAATAGCCTGGGATACATTTCAGCCGCACCTCAACATTTAACCACTTTCAGAGCTTCGAATCACATTAATACTTTTCTCTATATTAATATCATATCATATTTGACACTCCTTCTCCTTAACTAAAATGCTAGAATCGTCCCTCTCTTCTCTGAAAATCGACGAAATCTATTACTTCAGACCAAACCCACATCTTCCTCCTTCTCACAAAGATTAGTTATTGGTGTCTACTAGGTCCTATTCTTTCCTTAGTTATCCTTTTGCTTTTTATGGCTTGATTTCGTCTTGATTTTACTTCATTTCTCATGCCTGCTTTGTGCTTTTCTAATTTAATTGTATTAATTGCAACCCAGCACTTTCTATACTTCTCTTGGCTTTCTGTTGTATTAAACTCTCGGTAGCTGACAAAAGATACCCTTTTTAACCTTTTCCTAACCTCGATGCCCCTTGACATGCAGGTAGCTTTAGTTTTTAGAGTCCTCCCTTTTTATTTGTGTGAATATATTTGCTCTGACACTCACTATCTCCTGAGTGAAGGCCTCCCATTGCGCTAACACAGATTTACCTTCAAGTAGCTATTATTCCAGTCCACGTTTGTGAAAATCCCATCTCAGCTTAGTAAAATTGGCCTTTCGCCCTTTGAGAACTTTTGCACCTGGTCTATTTTTGTACTTTCAAATAAGGGGAGGTATAATATAAATGTTAAAAATCATGATGGCTTCTGATAATGTAGGTGAGCCAAAGCAGTGGTGGAAAGTTGTGTAACTAGTGGACACAGACTGAAGGTGATTGGGAAAAGAACCAGAGGAGAGATGAGGAGAATTTTCTTCATGCAGTTAGTTGTGATCTCTAATGCACCGTCTCAGAACGTGTTGGATGCAGATTCAATAGTAACTTTCGAGAGAGAATTAGATTATTAGTTGAAGGGGGAATAGTTACAGCGATCAGGCTAAAAAGAATGATTAATGATTAATCATTTTGAAAGAGACACAGGCACACGATGAGCCGAATGGTACCATTCTATGACTCTATGAGGAAGAGATAGAGAGGGAGAGCTCAGGGTGAGAGAGAAAGAGAGACAAAGTTAAAGCAATACAGAAAAGTAGGGACAGAAAAATGGATAGGTTCAGTGGGAAATAAATTAACTTTAATAGGTTGATTGGGTAAATAATTGAAGGGGAAAAACGTACGGGACAATGGGGAAAGAGCAAGGGAATTATACTACATGGAGGGGCCAGGCCATTGTGGGATTGGAAGAGAAGGATGAGAATACTAAAATAGATGTGTTGCCAGGTCGGGAGCCAATGTCGGTCAGTGATCACAGTGGTGACGTGTGAATGTGACTTGGTGTGAGTTAGGATATGGGCAGCAGAATTTTGGATGAGCTGATTATAGAGGCTTGTAAATGGGATGACGGCTAGGAGAGCATTGGAATAATCGAGTCTGGATTCAACAAAGGCAGGGGTGAAGGTTCATGCAGTGGAATTGCTGAGGCAGGGGTGGAGAATTTGCGATATTATGGAGGTGGTAGTGGACAGGACTGGTGATTGAGAGGGTTTGAAGTTGGAACACAGCTCATGTTTAAAGAGATCACCGTGGGTGCGAACAGTCTGGTTCAGGCTCAGACACTGGCCACTGAGGGGAACTGAGTCGGTAAATAGACAGGGAATTTGTCTTGGGGACCGAAGGTAATGGCTTTGTTCTTCCCAAGATTTAATGACAAAAGCAGTAATACAGTGAAACATGTTTTGCAAATCTAGTTGCTTGATGTAGAGACTAAGCAATGACACTAACAGCAGTCACGATGAGAGAGTAAATTCAGGATGAGTAATGCAGTTCGCAACAGATGCAGAGTTAAAAGCTGGATAGAGATACTTTCCTGGAACAACAATAGCAGCAGAGAGCAGAGTAAATACCAAGAGCAGTAATACAGTCAGTAAAAGTTTGCAGAGTTAGTAACTGGATACAGAATCTTACCTGGAACAATAACAGCAGCAAAAATGAGTAAGTTACGAGAACAGTAATACAGTTAATGCTGATTTAAAAGCTGGAAACTTACTTGGGACTCCGACAGCAGCATAGAGAGGATAGTAAAAGTATTGACTTAGCTGAAGTGTGACTTTAATCCGATAAAGTAATGGCCATGATTTATAACTTATCGAAGCAATGAAAACATCCCACGTGAAATCCCTGTCCATTGTTGTAACATTCGATCCCACTGTTTTTTGATTCCGATCCATTGATGTATCATTCCAATCCACTGTTTTGAGATTCTGATCCATTGATGTAACATTCCAATCGACTGTTCTTAGATTCCAACCCATTGATGTAATGTTGCAATCTTTTGTTCTCAGATTCCTTGTTACTGCCAGAGGCGATGCTCTCACTGACATTATGGGAGAACATCTTGAAAGTAATCCCTTAATAATAGAAGAGGTGAACGCTACACTGATACAATTAGGATCCATGGAGATTGATATTACTTACAGTCACTGAACAAACAGCTTCAGTTAACCCATCGAGACTGACATTAATTACAGTCACTGAACAAAGAACATCAGTTGCCTCCTTTCAATCCAACACTTTTTGTACTGCAATAATTTTGAACATTTACCCGGTGTGAATGGGATGTATGAGTGTTGCAGAGGGCAGCAATGGTGGAAATAGCGCCAGCTCGGGCCATAATCTTTCAATCCTCCTTGTATATGGGAATGGTGTTAGGGGACTGGAAGTTTGCATGTTTTACACCCTGTTTAACAAAGGAGATGGCGATAATCCATATAACTACAGGCCAGTCAGCCTAACTTCGGTAGTGGGAGAAATTCTAGAAGCCTTATTCCGCGACAAAATTATCTGTCACTTCGAAAAACATGAATTAATAAATGACAACAGCACAATTTTTTTTAAAGTCAAAGTCTGTCTGACAAACTTGATTGGCTGCTTTGATGAAGTAACTGAGAGGGTTGATGTATGTAGTGCAGTTGATGGTGTGTGAATGGCCTTTTAAAAGGGGGTTGATACAGTGCCACGTAATAGACTTGATCGGGAGACTGAAACCCATGGGAGTGAAGGGACAGTGGCTGTATGGATACAACATTGGCTAAGAGATAGATAACAGAGATTAGATTAAACAGTTATTGTTCAGACGAAAGGGAAATATAGATTGATGTCCCCCAGGGTTCGATATCAGGGCCAGTGCTCTGTTTGATAAAATTGAATGGCCTTGACATGTCAAAAGGGCATGATTTCAAAGTGTGCAGATGCTACTAAACGCAGGAATATAGTAAACAGTAAGGAACATATAAGACTTCAGGAGTACATAGAGAGACTGGGGAAATGGAAAAAACATGGCAGAAACAATTTAACATTGTGAAGTGATAGATTTTTAGAGGATAAATGAGGAAAAGCAATATAAACTAAATGATGCAATTTCAAAGGGAGACCTGGGAGTTTATGTAACTAATCTTTGGAGGTGGCAGGACAAGTTGAGAATTCTGTTAAAACGCATACAGGAGCTTTAGCTTTATAATTATAGGCATGGAGTGCAATAGCAAGGAAGTGATGTTAAATCTTTGTGAAACACTGTTTAGTCCTGAACTGGAATATTGTGTCCAGTTCTGTGCACCGCAAATTATGAAGGATGTCAAGGCCTTGGAGAAGGCACAGAGGAGATTTACTGAAATGTTACCAGAGATGAGACGTTTCAATTGTATGGACAGTCTGCAGAAGCTGGGGTGGTTCAACTTAGAGCAGAGAAGGTTAAGCAGAGATTGAATAGAGGAGTTCATGTTTATGAGCGGTTTGGATAGAGTAAATAATGACAAACTTTTCCCACTGGCTGATGGGTTGATAACCAAAAGACACAGATTTAAGATAATTGACAAAAAAAACAGATGGAATATGAGGAGAATATATTTTTTGCAGCGAGTTTTGTCTGGAATGCACTGCCTTAATATGTGAGAGAAGCGGATTCAATAATGGACCGTATTTGGCAATAAAACCCAGAACTTGTGATCTTTTACCAGTGTATTTTAGACCTTTAAAACAGGTAAATTAATATTAAAGAATCAGGGTTATCTTTTAAAGATTGAATGAAATGCCACTTTAGTTAATTTTCAATATGTGATGTATTTTAATTTATGGTGATGGTAGATGTATGTTTTGGTTATTCCCATGCATTCTGATGCCCACCTGACCCAGGGGACACTCGTGAAGCTCCAGCGACCCTGAGACACATGGGCCTCTCCCCACACATACCCACAGAATGTCCGTAACCACCGAACTCACATGTATGTGGGCCTATCCCCACACATACCCAGAGAGTCTCTGCAACCCCCCTGGCCCCCAGGTACAACGGCCTCGCTGCAGGCATACCCAGAGTGTCTCCATAATCACCGGACCCACAGGTACATTGGCCTCTCCGCAGGCATACCCAGATAGTCGCTGGACTTCCCAGATCACCAGGTATGTGGGCCTAGCGCCACAAATAACCAGAGAGTCTCTGCAACCCCCAGACGGCCAGATATATGGTCCTCTCCTCAGGCATACCCAGCGAGTCTCCACACTCCCCGGGCCCCCAGGTACATGAGACTATCACTACACATACCCAGACAGTCTACAAAACCTCAGGATCCCCCCCGCCCCCCGCTACTTGGGCCTCTCCCCACACATAGCCAGTGCACCTCGATAACACCTAGACCCCAGGTAAATGAGCCTCTCCCCACACATAACCAGAGAGTCCCATCAAGCACTCTCAGGGCAGGAACAACACGGGGTAGGTACAGAATAAAGCTCCTTCAACACTGTCCCATCAAACTTTCCCGGGGCAGGCACAACACGGGGCTAGATACAGTGTAAAGCTCCCTCTCGACTTTCCCATCAAACACTCCTATGGCAGGTACAACACGGGTAAGATACAAAGTCCTGTTCCCGCTAAACTGTCCAGTGAAAAACTTCCAGTGCAGGTCCAACACGGGTTACATACACAGTAAGGATCCCTCTCCACTCTTCACTCAAACACTCCCAGGGTAGGTACAGCACTGGTGAGATACAGAGTAAATCTGCCTCTGCACTGCCCCATCAAACACTCCCAGGGCAGGTGCAGCACATTTAGATATAGAGTAAACTCCCTTTAGTTTTATTTCGGAGCACAGCTGATTATTCGGACAGCAGTTTTCAAGGTTCTGGGGCCACAGGGCCTACACATCTGACATAGCCTTAATTAACGTTGGCTTCTGTCGGGAATATTGGACAAGTCTAAAACTAGGATTGAAGTCAATCCCTTTGTTTTCTTTCTCAGTCGTGAGGTGGGGGAGGGGGTGGAATAGCCCAGAACAAGGGTCGGAATCTTAAAATTGGAGCCTGGCCATTCAGGGTGATAAGAACATAAGAACATAAGAAATAGGAGCAGGAGTAGGCCATAAAGCCCCTCGCGGCTGATCCACCATTCCATAAGATCATGGCTGATCGGAACATGGACTCAGCTCCATTTCCCTGCCCGCTCCCCATAACTGCTTATCAACTCTCATTCTTCTGAATTCCAATGAGTAGAGGCCCAATTCTACTCAACCTTTGTATATAATTCAACCCCTCATGCTCGGGATCAACCTAGTGAACCCTCTCTGAACTTCCTCCACAGCAAGTGTATCCTTTCATTAATATGGAAACCAAAACTGCACGCATTATTCCAGGTGTGGTCACATCAATACCCTGTGCAGCTGTAACAATACTTCACTGCTTTTATACTCCATGCCATTTGCAATAAAGACCAAGATTCCATTGGTCTTCCTGATCACTTGCTGTACCTGCATACTATCCGTCTGTGTTTCATGCACAAGTAGCCCCAGGTCCCGCTGTACATCAGCACTTTGCAATATTTCTCCATTTAAATAATAAGTTGCTCTTTGAGTTTTTCCGCCTCGCACTGCTCCAACACAGATTTACCTTCAAGTAGCTATTTCCAGTCCACTTTTGTAAAATCCCATCTCAGCTTAGTAATATTGGCCTTTCCCCCATTGATAATTTTACACCTAGTCTACCTTTGTCCTTTCAAATCAGGGCGGATTTAACATAAATGTTCAAAACCATGATGGCTTCTGATAGTGTAGGTGAGTCCAAACTTTTCAGAGAGGCAGAAAGCTGTCTTCCCATAAGACACAGACTGAAGGTCATTGGGAAAATAACCAGAAGAGAGATGAGGAGAATTTTCTTTATGCAGTTCGTTGTGATCTATACTGCACTGTCTCAGAACCTGTTGGATGCAGATTAAGTAGTAGCTTACGACAGAGAAGTAGATTATTAGTTGAGGGGGAAATAATTACAGCGATCAGGCTAAAAAGAATGACGAATTAGATAGCACTTTGAAAGAGATGCAGTGATACGATGGGCCGAATGGTACCATTCTATGATTCCATGATCAAGAGATAGAGATGGAGAGCACAGGGTGAGAGAGAAAGAGAGAAACCGACAAAGCAATAAAGAAAAATATAGATAAAAGACGGAGAGGTTCAGAGGGAAATAAATTAACTTTAAAAGGGATTTTGATAATTAATTGAAGGGGAAAACGTGCAGGAAAATGGGGACAGAGCAAGTGGATATTATTACATGGAGGGCTCAGGCCATGGTGGGATTGGAAGAGAAGGATGAGAATATTACAATAAATGCATGGCCAGATAGGGAGCCAATATATGTCAAGGATGACAGCGGTGATGTGAAAATGTTACTTGTTGTGAGGTAGGATATGGACAGCAGAGTTTTGGATTAGCTCTAGCTTATGAAGGCTTTGAACTGGGAGCACAGCAAGGAGAGCATTGGAATAGTTGCGGCTGGATTTAACAAAGGCACGGGTGAAGGCTTATGAAGTGGAATTGCTAAGGCATGGGCAGAGAGTGGCGATATTATCGAGTTGGTAGTAGACAGGACTGGTGATACTGAGGGTTTGAGGTGGGAACTCAGCTCATGTTCAAAGAGAACGCCATGGTCTGGTTCAGCCTCAGACATTGTCCAGTGATGGGAAATGAGTCTCTATATAGATACATAATTTGTGATGAGGACCGATGGTAATGGCTTTGGTCTTCTCAACATTTAAATGACAAAAACAGTAATACAGTGAAATATGTCTTTCAGATCTAGTTGCTAGATATAGAGACTTGGTAGTTACACTAACAGCAGCATAGAAGAGAGAGTAAATTCAGACTGAATAATGCAGTAAGCCACAGATGTAGAGTTAATAACTGGATAGAGAGACTTACTTGGATCAACAACAACAGCACAGGGAAAAGTAAATTACAAGAACAGTAATGCAGTCAGTAAACGTTTGTAGAGTTTGTAACTGGATATAGAAACTTACATGGGACACCAACAGCAGCAAGGAGAGGATAGTAAAAATATTGACTAAGCTCAATTATGGATTCAATCCGATGTTCTAATGTTGATATTCCATAAAATGTAGAAATAAGGAAAACATCCCACGTGAAATCTCTCTCCATTTTTGTAACATTCGAAATGACTGTGCTTAGATTCTGATCCATTGATACAACATTCCAATCCATTGTTCTTAGATTCCAACCCATTGATGTAATGTTCCAATCTAGTGTTCTTAGGTTCCCTGTTACTGCCGGAGGCGATGCTCTCACTGACACTATGGGAGAACACGTTGAAAGGAATCCCTTAATATTAGGAGAGGGGAACCCTGCACTGATATAATTAGGGTCCATGGAGACTGATATTACTTACACTCACAGAACAAACAGCTTCGGTTAGCCCATAGAGACTGACATTAATTACAGTCACTGAACAAACAACTTCAGTTAACTCCTTTCAATCTAAAACTTTTTGTGCTACAATAAGTTCTAAAATTTTCCCGGTCAGAATGGGATGTATGAGGTTTGCAGAGGGAGGGAATGGTGAAAATAACGCCGGCTCTGGCCAGTATCTTTCAATCCTCCTTATATATGGCAGTGATGTCAGAGGACTGGAAGTTTGCATGTGTACAGCCTGTTTCGAAAAGGAGAGAGGGATAAATCATATAACTACAGGCCAGTCAGTCTCACTTCGGTGGTCAGGAAAATTCTAGAGGCCTTATTCCAGCAGAAAATTATCTGACACTTGGAAAAACATGTCTAATAAATGACAGCCAGCACAAATTGCTTTAACGTAAATGTGTGTCTGACAAACTTGATTGGCTACTTTGATGAAGTAACGGAGAGGATTGATATGTGTAGTGCAGTTGATGTTGTGAATATTGACTTTCAGAAGGGGTTTGATACAGTGCCACGTAATTGACTTGATCGGGAAACTGAAACACATGGGAGTAAAGGGACAGTGGTTGTGTGGATAAAACATTGGCAAAGGGATATATAAAAAAAGAGTAGTTTGAACGGTTGTATTTCAGATGGAAGGGAATTATGGGTTGATATCCCCCATTGGTCGATATGAGGGCCAGTAATCTGTTTGATAGGAATTAATGGCCTGAACTTGTCTAAAGGGCATGATTTCAAAGTCTGCAGATGATACGAAACTCAGAAATGAAGTGAACAGTCAGGAGAGTAGCAGACTTCAGGAGCACATAGAGAGACATAGGAAATGGGCAGAAATATGGCAGATAAAATTTCACATTGAGAAGTGTGAAGTGATACATTTTTGGAGGAAAAATTAGGATAGGCAATATAAACTAAATTATGCAGTTTTTAAAATAGTGAAAGTAGACAGAGACCTGGGAGTTTAAGGACACTAATCTTTGGAGGTGGCAAGGCAAGTTGAGATGGCTGTTAAAACGCAGACAGGATCTTTAGCTTTATAATTATAGGCACGGAATACAATAACAAGGAAGTTATGTTAAAGCGTTATAAAACACTGGTTAGTCTACCATTGTAATATTGTGTCCAATTCTTGGCAACACACCTTATAACGGATGTCAAGGCCTTCGAGAAGGCGCCGAGGAGATTTACTGAAATGTTACCAGGGATGAGACATTTCAGTTGTATGGAAAGACGGCAGAAGCTAGGATTGTTATCCTTAAAGCAGAGAAGGTTAAGCAGAGATGTAATATTGGAGTTCGTGTTTATGAGCGGTTTGAATAAAGTAAATAATGAGGAACTGTTCCCAGTGGCTGATCGGTTGATAACCAAAAGACACAGATTTAAGATAATTGGATACAAAAAAGAGGGAAGAAAAGGTGTTTTATGCACGAGTTTTCATCTGAAATGCACTGCCTTAATATGTCAGAAAAGCGGATTCAATAATAGTCTAATTGGCAATAAAACCCAGAACTAGCGAACTTTTACCAGTGCATTTAGCCCCTTTAAAACATGTAAATTAATATTTAATGCAATGACATTTTAATTAATTTCAACTGTTTGATGCATTTTTACTGATGCTAACTTTAGATGTATGTTTTGGGTATTGCCAGTAATACTGACGCCCAAGTGACCCAAGAGACGCTCGCAAACGTCCAGCGCCGGTGAGATATATGGGCCTCTCCCCACATATAACCAGATTGTCTCCGTAACCCACGGACCCGCCGGTACGTGGGCCTATCCCTTGTGCACCGAGAAAGTCTCCATACAACGTGGACCGCCAGGTACATGCGACCCTCCACACACATTCCCAGAGAGTCCTAGCCAACATTGCCAGAGCAGGTACAGCACCGGTTAAATGCAGAGTAAAGCTCACTCTAGATTGTCCTATCAAACAGTCCCAGGACAGCGACAGCACAGGGTTAAGTACAGAGTAAAGCTCACCCTACACTCTCCCATCCAAAACTCCCAGGGCAGCCACAGCACGGATTAGATGAAGAATAAAGCCCCCTCTAGATTGTCCCATTAACCACATCCAGGGAATGTATAGCACGGGTTAGATACAGAATAAAGCTCCATTTACACTGTCCCCTCAAACACTCCAAGGGCAGGTATAGCTCGGGTTAGATACAGAGTAAATCTCCTTCTACAGTGTCCCATCAAACGCTGCTAGGTGAGGTACAGCACGGGTTAGATACCGAGTTATGCTCACTCTACACTGTCCCATCAACACTCCCAGGGCAGGTACAGCAGGGGTCAGATATCGAGTAAAGCACCCTCAACACTGTCCAATCAAACAATCCCAGGGCAGATCCAACATTGGTTAGATACAGAATAATACACCTCTCTGCAATGTCCCATCAAACACACCCAGGGCAGGCTCAGCACGGGTTAAATACTGAGTATATCTACCTCTACATTGTCCCATCACACAATCCCAGGGCAGATACAGCACGGGTTAGATACAGAGGAAATCTCGCACTAGAGTGTCCCAACAAACACTCTCAGGGCAGGTACAGCACATGGATTGACACAGAGTAAAGCACACACTACACTGTCAAAACATACATTCCCAGGGCCGGTCCAAGACGGGTTAGATACAAAGTAATGCTCCCCTGCACGACCCCATCGATCGCTCACAGGACCGGTACAGCATGTGTTAGATGCAGAATAAAGCTCTCTCTACACTGTCGCATAAAATACTCCCAGGACAGATAGAGGGGGTTAGATACAGTGTGAAGCTCCTTCTACAATGTCCCATCAGCATTCCCAGGGCAGGTGCAGCACGGGCTTAGATACAGCGTAAAGATGCCTCTACAGTGCAACATCAAACACTCCCAGGGCAGGTACAGCACGGGTCAGATGCAGAGCAAAGCAACCTCTACACTGACCCATCAAACAATCCCAGGGCAGATCTAACCCAGTTTGGATACAGAGTAATGCAACTCTCTACACCGTCCCATCACTCACTCCCAGGGCAGGTGCAGCATTGGTTAGATGCAGAGTAAAGCTCCCTCTACAATGTCCCATCACACACTCCCAGGGCAGGTACAGCACGGGTCAGATACAGAGCAAAGCATACTTTACAATGTCCCATCAAACACTCCCAGGGCAGGGACAACACGGGTTAGATACAGATTAATGCTCACCGTAAACTGGCCCATCGAACGCTCACAGGACCGGTAAAGCATGCGTTAGATACAGAGTAAATCTCTCTCTATACTGTCGAATCAAATGCTCGCAGGGCAGATATAGCACGGGTTAGATACAGATTAAATTCGCTCTCCACTGTCCCATCAAACACTCCCAGGGCAGGTACAGCACGGACTAACTCGATTAAAGTTCCCTCTACACTGTCCCATCAAACACTCCCAGGGCAACTACAGCACGGATGAGATACAGAGTAAAGCTCCCTCTAAATTTTCCCATCAAACAATTCCAGGGCATGTACAGCAGGGCTAGATACAGAGTAAAGCTCTCTCTACACTGTCCCAACAAACACGCCAAAGGCATGTATAGCACGGGTTAGATAGACTAAAGCTCCTTCTAACCTGTCCCATCAAACAGTCTCAGGGCAGATACAGCGCAGGGTAGATACAGAGTAAAGCTCCTTCTACGCTGTTCCATCAAGCACTCCCAGGGCAGGTACAGCACGGGTTAAATAGAGAGTGAAGCTCACTTTAGTTTTATTTCTGAGCACGGCCCATTATTCGTAAAGCAGTTTTGCAGTTTCTGGGTTCGCTGGTCCTGCACATCAAACAGATCTTGAATTAACGTTGCCTTCTGTAGGGAATATTGGACAGGTCACTAAGTGTGATTGATGTCAATCAGTTTGTTGTGTTGCTCAGGGGTGAGGGGTGTGCGGGGATGTTTATCCTGGATCAAGGGTCCTGGAGCCTGGCCATTCAGAGATTATAGCATAAAGCACTTCTCCACACAAAGAGCAGTAGAAATATGGAAACTCTCTCCCCCTGAAATACTACACAGTCCGAGGGTCAATTGCAAATTTCAAAACTGTGATGGATAGATTTTTTGGGTAAAGCTTTTTAAGATTTACGGAATCAAGACAGGTAGAAGGAGTTAAGATACAGACCAGCCATGATCTAATCGAATGGTGGAATAGTCTCGATGGGCTGAGTGACTTCCTTTTGTTTAACCGAAAGGCAACTGAGAGATGTACTGACCTCCACGGCAGTGATGGGCTGCACCAACAACAATTCTCCAAGCATCAAGTGCAGTGCTTTCATCATCTTCCACTGAGCTCCTCAGAGTTACGATGAAACAGCTGGTGTGCAGAAGCTCTTTATATGGACCTGGATACTATTCTGTAGTTAATAATCACACACACACATACACAGGGGCGTGGGGAGCGGGGGGAGTTGGGGGCGAGGGTGTCTGTATTAGCTGCACCTTGGGCTTATAAAGTGGCAGTCCTCTTAAATAAGACCAACAGTAACTCAAATCAAAGTATTATTGAGCTGGTGAAGGTTTGAAAGCATTATTTGCCGCAACATACAGTCGGGCAACTAAAGTCAGGGCTCCCTGGATGATGAAACAGACAGAGATTATGATGAAGCTGAACAAGAATGCGTATGATAGATGTCAGGTTGCAAATACATCTGAGAATCAGACAGCATATACAAAGGGTAGAGAAGTGAAACAAAAAATAAGAGGTGCAAAGAGAGGACATGAGAATGGAACAGCAGCTAACATAAAAGGTAAATCGAAAGGTGTTCTATATGCATACAACTAGCAAGAGGGATAGTAAGATGATGGTTGGGGCCGATTAGGAACCAACAAGTAGCCCTTTGCGTGGAGGCAGAGGTTATGGCTGGTGTACTAAACAAATTCTTTGCATCTGTCTTCAGCAAGGAAGAACATGCTTAAATATACATCGGGAAGATGGGGATCAAGGCGATTTGTTGGATAAAAGTGGATAAATAAGGGGTATTAGAAATGCTGGCTGCATTTAAAGTAGCTAAATCACCAGGGCGGAATGCATCCTGGGATGGTGATGGATTTGAGGGAGGAAATTGTGCAAATTTAACGCAGAAAATTATGAAGTGATACAGTTTGGTAGAAAGAATTAGAGGAATTATAAAGCAATGGATACACTCCTGAAGTACGTGCATGAACAGGAAGATCATGTAAAAGAATCAATTAAATGGGCTTATGGGATCCCACGCTTCATAAATAGAGGTATAGAGTATAAAAGTTTGGAAATAATGATGAAACTGTTAAAACGCTGGTTTGGCCCCAATTGGAGTCTTGTGTCCAATTCTGGGCACCCGACGTTCGGAAAGATGTGAAGCTTGTGAAGGCCTTCGAGAAGATGCAGAATGATTTCAGGGAAGAGTCACTTCAGTTACATGGACAAATTAGAGAAGGTGGGATTGTTCTGCTTGGCGCAGAGAAGATTGAGAGAAGATTGATAGAGGTGTTCAAATTCATGATGGGTGTGGACAGAGTAGATCGAGAAAAACTGGCAGTCTGGCCGAAAACCAGAAGGCACAGATTTAAGGTATTGGGCAAGAGACCCAATTTATTTTTTTACGTAGCGTGAGGTTAAGAATTGGAATGCGCTGCCTGAAAGCGTGGTGGAGGCAGACTCAATCTTACCTTTCCAAAAGCGAGTTGGACAAGTATCTAGTGGAAAAAAATCACAGGGCTATGGGGAAGGGAGAGGAGATTGGGACGAACTGAGATTCGGCACGGGCTCGACGGGCTCAAAGACTTTCTTCCGTGCGGTAAACATACGATGACTCTATGCAGTACCTTCCCTGCGAGTGTTTCATGGGGACAAGGTATAGGGAGATTTATTATGTATGTGACCAGCGCTGTACATGCCATTGCAGTGCTTGATGGAGACAATTTAGAGGAAGCTTTACTCTGTATGTAACGCGTGTTCCACCTGCCCTGTGAATGTTTGATGGGACAGTGTGGATGGAGCTTTACTCTGTATCTAACCCCGTGCTGTACCTGCCCTGGGAGTGTTTGATGGGACAGTGTAGATGGAGCGTTGCACTGTATCTAAGCCCGTGCTTCACCTGCCCTGGGAGTGTTTGATAGGACAGTGTAGATGGAGCATTACTCTTTAAGCCGTTCTGTGGCCAGCTTAACCTTTATTGTTCTCCTTTAACCTGCACCTGTACAGGAGCTGACACTAAGGACAGATGGGCTTTAAAGTAGCAGAGGGGAGCATATCGTTCCAATTAAGGCGATTATTTTATTTCAGTTTTATTTCTTATTTAAAAACTGAAGAAAATTTTGGTTTACGAGATTCGAAGGTGGAATTGTAATTCTGCTGTCCAGATCATTAGTCCAGGATATTGATGTAATGCGCAACAGCAGCAATATTACTTGAAAACTAACAATGACTGTAAACACGCAAATAGACAACCAGAATATGGGTTCACACCTCGCTTATCAGCTGCTGCGTGTTTGCGGAAGATTCTATTCCGATTTCCATCCAATCTTTTCTGGGGCCTCAGGTTTTTTATATTCCACCGTTTTGGTCCTTTCTGCGTTTGGAAACTCTGAATTTTGTCTGCAATACACGTATGTGTCCCTCCAGTCTTTGTACTGATATCTCCCAGGGAGAAGTGAGACTGAGGTACACCAGTAAATGTACAGACATCTCTGCTAGCTAGAGGAACTTAGCGACAACATTCAGTTTGCAGACATCTCCCCGAGGTATTGGGACTGAGATACACTATCATCATCATCATACGCAGTCCAGCGAAGCCAGGATGACTTGCTTCCACGCCAAAAAGTGATGAGTGCACAGTGGTTTCAATGAAGGACCTAATATTCCAGATCCCGAACTATATCACGAAGGGTGGAAGATGCTTGTGCATGGATTTTTTTAACGCGAGGTGGTCGTTGCACACCAGCCACCACACGGACTTAACCAAGTAGGTCTTGGTGCAGTGGCAAGGATTACCCAAGCCTCACTGGAAGTCAGCTCTGCTGCGCAGACCGAGCATGTATACATACAACAGCATGGGCTGGCACGTGCAGCCCCTGGGCCCTCGTCTCTTCTGAACCTCAGATTCACACCTCTCCTGAGCCCTGATCGCTTCCCTCGATGAGTGCTGCCACTCTTTTGCCCCTCCTGCTGTGCCTGCCTGCAATGCAATCAGTGAACAAGCTTCATAGCCGTCACACTCCTGCTGCCGCACGCTGCTCCCTGCAATGGCCATGGCCTGCTGATGGTCTTGCAGACCTCTCAATATACTACTCTAACACAATCAGCTCCGGGAGTTGTTCCTTTAATAAGTTTTACTTGCAGCAAGGAAGAGTCTCATTCAGTCAAAGGCCAAGTGAAGACTCTCAAAATGGTTCAGTTTCACAACACAGTTTTACAGTAGAATAAACAAGTTATGGTTCCATCCTGTGTATTGGTTCTGCCTTTGCAGTCAGCGAAAACAGGTAAAGAGTTCTTCAATCAGTTAATGATTACCACATTCTTGTCATTACATTTTTTTCAAATGTCTCCTTTGTCAGTGACTTTGGAAGGCCAGAGAGCAATAACTCGATTAGGGTGTGATAATGTGCTGTCACTGGCTTTGCAATGTTTTAGGATTGTGCAGTTTCCTGGCCAGTTATTTGGGCCCATGATTTCCATAGAGGTTGATTGGGTACTTGGCTTCTTGCAAATTATGCATGAGCTCTGTACAAGAGATAATGGCTGATAATTTGATTATTTCTTAGGTGGTGAATTGGTGCTGCATCTTTACAACCTCAGCCCTTCTAAGACCTGGCATGGCGATAGACTATTGATAATACAGGGGAACACAATGGGTGGTACTTATCTCAGCAGGACTGTCTTAATGTTGTCTGGTGGCTATTAATCAGCTATCAGCAGTCAGTTTCAGTCAAGGTTAACATGTTTATGCAAGCAGACTGTCTGCTGCAGAAGTTTTTTGCAGGACTGGGATTCCATTTTGTTTTATGGCCAAAAAGGTACAAAAATCAGTGTAATGTAACTTAAAAAATACATTTCCACATTCCCCCCTTTCGTCCTTCACAAGGACAACATAATCCATTCGAATATTGCATAGGCTTTCTTTTTCCATTTCCACACAAGAATCTTCAGTACTTGTTGCTACCATAACCCTAGCAGTGGTCTTGGTTGATAACACTGTTTTTCTCAACCTGGCACAGCAACACTTAACTAAGACAAACAAAAGATATGGGGCGAACACTATCAGCAGGAATATGATCAAACCCTGTACCAAACATCTCCCTAGGGATCCCAACCATCCAGATGCCCAATCCCACAAGGTGGTACCGTCCTGGCCAATAGTCTGTTTGTACTCTATTACCTTTTTCCTAATGTATTCAGCTTGACTGCCGATCTCTTCTGACTTATCCAGGATATACGTACAGCATTCTGCACCAATTAACGTGCATGTCCCTCCTTCTTTGGCTAGGAGATAATCTAAGTCCATACGATTTTGGAGAGCCACTGCTCGAATGGCTACCATTTCATCATTCACCCCTTTGAAGGCTTGGGAAGTTGCGTTGGCTACTGATTCTACTAAATTAGCCAGTTCCCGTAATTCCCATTCGTTTGATGCTATTCCATAGGGTGGTTTCATTAACTTGAATATTCCATTTAACCATGTCAAATCCCGTTTAAGTCTATGACTTCCATAGGCATCCCTGAGAGTATATGTTGTCCTAAAAAAGGGTGCCACATATCCTTAGTAGCAGGACCCTGTCCAGTTGGCTGGTAAGCATGGGTAGGCTTTATGGCCACAAATAAAGTACGTGCAATTATAGGACTTCAGCCTTTGGTCCTTTCGTGTCATCCATACTCGAGTGGTCTTCCCGTCCCAACCTTCACCTGATGCTTTATTATGGGCCATAGTCCAGTTAACGATTGCTATCTTTCTCCCGTTAGTGAGATTTGTCATGGCTTGCCATTAAGTCATGTGGGAACACTTGCTGCATCCCATTTCTGGTCCTTTCATCTCATTCCTTACTAGGCATAGTATAGCTTCAGGATTTCCTATTCCGGGAAGGGTGGCTGACGGTTATTATTATAATTTGACTGGTACCATCCCTGGAAGGTTGTAAGTTTATACCCTGCTGACCTCCATTCTGTCCTATATTGCACTATCAACCATTCTACCATTTCTAATTCATTAAAGGGGACGGATCTTCGGGGAAAACACGCTTCAGAGTGGACAGGTACATGGGAACATATCCAACAACTAGACAAGTTTATTTCTTGAGCACACTTTTGACTCAGTGCCATACATATATTTACCTGCAGTTCTCTTTGTTCGCGTTTCTGTACCCCGGGTACTAACAATAACGCAAAGCACAACCATTTTAAGCATAGTACTATCAGTCCCCTTAGTCCGTACAGTTCCTCAATCGGTCTTCCTTTTTCAGTTCCTCTGGTTCCTTCTTCCCTTCCTCCTGGTCGGGTGCCCTTTTGCAATGGGATGCATGGATCCAGGTGGTCTTTCCTTTATGTTGATTGCAATATTAGTCGCCTGCAAGACCTGGTATGGCCCTTCAAATCTTGGTTGTAGATTGCTTTTTCTTTTAAAGATTTTGAAGTGAACGAATTCCCCGGGCTCCAGATTATGACACTTCCCTTCTGTTGGCTTGACTTGTGCTTCTTTTACCTGCGAATGAAAGCTGGAAATACATTAGGTTCGTGCAATACAATAATTCAACATATTTTCTTCCATTTTGTGGATGTCCATTTGTTTTGCAGTAAATGATGCTGTAAAAGATAGTCGTTGGGGACGTCCCATAACTATCTCATGCGATGAAAGGACTGTTGTTCTGTTGGTTGCAGATCGCATTACCATCAAGGCGAAGCACAGCAGTTCTACCCATTTTAGTCCAGTTTCATTGCATAATTTTGCAAGCTTATTTTTAAGCATTCTATTATATCTTTCAACAAGTCCAGCTGATTGTAGATGATAACTGAAATGAAAAGATTACATATTCCTTTTTTAACTGTTCCCGTGAAATGTGACCCATTATCACTAGAAAGCTTAGCAGGGATTCCGAAGCGCGGCACAATTTCTTTTAAGAAAAATTTAGCAACAGTAGTGGCATCGGCCTTTTTACATGGAAAGGCTTCAATCCATCTAGAGAACACAGATAGTAAAAGCTTTTACAGATATATAAAAGGGAAAAGAGTGACTAAAGTGCATTTTGGTCCCTTAGAAGATGAAAAGGGGGATTTAATAATGGGAAATGTGGAAATGGCTGAGACCTTAAACAATTATTTTGCTTCCATCTTCACAGTGGAAGACACTAAAACCATGCCAAAGATTTCTGGTCATAGGAATGTGAGAAGGGAGGACCTTGAGATGATCACTATCACTAGGGAGGTAGTGCTGGACAGACTAATGGGATTGAAGGTAGAGAAGTCCCCTGGTCCTGATGAAATGCATCCCAGGGTATTAAAAGAGATGGTGGAAGTTAAAGCAGATGCATTTGTTATAATCTACCAAAATTCTCTGGACTCCGGGGAGGTACCAGTGGATTGGAGAGCAGCTAATGTAACGCCTCTGTTTAAAAAAGGGGGCAGGCAAAAGGCAGGGAACTATAGGCCGGTTAGTTTAACATCTGTAGTGGGGAAAATGCTTGAAACTATCATTAAGGAAGAAATAGCGGGACATCTGGATAGGAATAGTGCAATCAAGCAGACGCAGCATGGATTCATGAAAGGGAAATCATGTTTAACTAACTTACTGGAATTCTTTCAGGATATAACGAGCATGGTGGATAGAGGTGTAGCGATGGATGTGCTGTATTTAGATTTCCAAAAGGCATTCGATAAGGTGCCACACAAAAGGTTACTGCAGAAGATAAAGGTACGTGGAGTCAGAGGAAATGTATTAGCATGGATAGAGAATTGGCTGGTGAACAGAAAGCAGAGAGTCGGGACAAATGGGTCCTTTTCCGGTTGGAAATCAGTGGTTAGTGGTGTGCCACAGCGATCAGTGCTGGGACCACAACTGTTTACAATATACATAGATGACCTAGAGGAGGGGACAGAGTGTAGTGCAACAAAATTTGCAGATGACACAAAGATTAGTGGGAAAGCGGGTTGTGTAGAGGACTCATAGAGGCTACAAGGAGATTTGGATAGGTTAAGCGAATGGGCTAAGGTTTGGCAGATGGAATACAATGTCGGAAAGTGTGAGTTCATCCACCTTGGGAACAAAAAACAGTAAAAGGGAATATTATTTGAATGGGGAGAAATTACAAAATGCTGTGGTGCAGAGAGACCTGGGGGTCTTTGTGCATGAATCCGAAAAGGTTAGTTTGCAGGTGCAGCAGTTAATCAGAAAGGCAAATTGAATGTTGGCCTTCATTGCGCAAGGGATGGAGTACAAAAGCAGGGAGGTGTTGCTGCAACTGTATAAGGTATTGGTAAGGCCGCACCTGGAATACTGCATGCAGTTTTGGTCACCTTACTTAAGGAAGGATATACTAGCTTTGGAAGGGGTACAGAGACGATTCACTAGGCTGATTCGAGAAATGAGGGGGTTGCCTTATGATGACAGATTGAGTAGACTGGGTCTTTACTCCTTGGAGTTCAGAAGGATGAGCGGTGATCTTATAGAAACATTTAAAATCATGAAAGGGATAGACAAGATAGAGGCAGAGAGGTTGTTTCCATTGGTGGGGGAGACTAGAACTAGGGGGCACAGCCTCAAAATACGGAGGAGCCAATTTAAAACCGAGTTGAGAAATAATTTCTTCTCCCAGAGGGTTGTGAATCTGTGGAATTCTCTGCCCAAGGAAGCAGTTGAGGCTAGCTCATTGAATGTTTTCAAGTCAAAGATAGATAGATTTTTAAGCAATAAGGGAATGAAGGGTTACGGAGAGAGGGCGGGTAAGTGCAGCTGAGTCCACGACCAGATCAGCCATGATCTTATTGAATGGCGGAGCAGGCTCGACGGGCTCGATGGCCTACTCCTGTTCCTAATTCTTATGTTCTTAGCTACCGCAACTAATACATACTTGAATCCCATTCAAATAGGTAATTCAATAAAATGCATTTGTAAATGTACAAAAGGCCCCATTGGATTAGGGTGGGAGGCAGATTCTACTTTTTCCGTCTTACCCGGATTCATTGTCTGGCAGATAACAAAATTTTCACAGATTTGTTTTGCAATTGCCGAAACACCTGGTGCATACCAAGTTGCCAAAATACAATCTGCCCTCCCTCCTTTGCCTGCATGTGTGAATGTATGAACACATGGGGCAATCCATGGATGTTAAGGATTTTGGCGCCACCACGCAGCCGTCATGGTGAACCCATATTCCTTCTGGATTTTAGGAACATTGATCCTTCGTCCAGGTCAACACCTCCTCCATACTGGCCTTTGTCTGAATGGCCAGCATATCATTAATAGTGGGTGGTGGGTCGGAGCAATTATTTTTCCTTCGTGGAAACAATGATATCTGCATTTCCCCTTTTGACAGAGCTGCTGACTTCGCTGCATTATCAGTTCTGGCGTTTCGAAGTGCTACCTCATTCAACTGGCCTGTATATGCTTGGCCTTTGAAAATGGCAAGTTTTAAGGGGCATTGAATGGCTCGCAGACGATTTTCTACTTGTTCTGCATTCTTGATGGTGGTTGCTGAAGAAGTCAGGTTCCCGCGAATTTTCCAAATTTGTCCATAGTCATGTGTTACTCCAAAAGCATACTTGGAGCCAGTGTATATAGGCTCGAGTTAACGCAAACAATTCAGCTTGTTGGGCTGAAAAGGAGTCTGGAAGAGAGGCTGTTTCAACAACATTAAATTGGGTTAGAATTGCATAAGCCGCTTTACATTGGCCCCTGTCATTACGTAAGGCTCATCCATCAACATAGTACACGAGATCAGGGTTACACATTGATACGTGGTTTAGTCACTAATTCAGTTATCATTTCACATGAATGGGGTTTGCCGTCTTCTTCCATGCGGAGTAGAGTGGCTGGATTTAAGGTAGCATATCATTTAATGATAAGGTTCGGATTTGATAAAAGTTCAACTTCATATTTAGTGGTTCTTGCAGAAGTTAGGTGTTGAGTGGCACATTTAAGAAGTAAGATCTCGACATAGTGTGGGATACATAAAACGGTTTGATGATTTAAAGTTATTGTCTGAGCCTGTTGTACAACATAAGAAGCTGCTGCCAAAGATTGAAGACATCCTCGTAGTCCGCGTGCCACTGGATCGAGTTGGGTACTGAAATTCGCTGTTGATCGCTGCCTATCCCCATTTAACTGAGTCACAACAGCTTGTGCAAAACCCGACTTGTGATGAAAAAATTACTTGAATGGCTTATTTTAATCTGGTAATCCCAAGGCCGGTGCTGAAGTGAGGGACTGCTTAAGGTTCTGGAAAGCATTTCTGGGATACTTCATTCCAAATCAACTTTTCTGGTAGTGAGGGCATGGACATGTCTAACAATGGTCTAACGATCTCGGAATAACTCATAATTCATTGCCTGCAATATCCTGACATGCCGAGGAAATGTTTCATTTCTCTCTAGATTATTGGTAGTGGAGCAGAACAGATTGCTTTTACTCAATCTTGTGTCAATTGCCTCGTATCTCTGACCAATTTGTGTCCTAGATGCAGAACCCTTTCTGAGACAAATTGTAACATCGCCTTTGACACTTTGTGTTCTTTCGAGGCCAAGGCTTTTACGAACGAAAGAGAATCTGTTTGACAGGCAAATTTGGAGGGTGAGGCGAGCAGTAAGTCATCAGCATACTGCACAAGTGTAGAACCTGCTGGTAAAATTACATCTTCCAGATCCTTCTTTAAGCATTGTGAAAATATAGTAGGGCTTTCGGTAAATCCCTGCGTGAGTCTTGTGCACGTATATTGGCATCCTTTATATGCGAAGGCAACCAGGAATTGGGACTCTGGGTGAAGGGTTATGGAGAAAAATGCAGAACATAGATCAATCACCGTCTAATACGTTGAGTTTGCCGGAATACTGGTCAGTATATTCGCTGAATTGGGCACCACCGGATAAGTTGGGAATACAGATTCATTCACGGCTCATCGGTCTTGGACAAACCTCCATTTGTCACTATTGGGCTTCTGAACCGGAAAAACCGGTGTGTTACACGGACTTCTAGATGGAACTATTATTCCCTGTGCCAGCAGAGATGTAATGACTAGTCCGATACCTTGTTCTGCGGCTGGAGACAATAGGTATTGGGATTTCTTAGGAAGTGGTATGTTCGAATTGATCGCTACTTTATATGGTTGTGCAGTAAGCATCTTTCCTACTTCATTAAAATGTGTAGACCAAAGGTTGCTCTGGGACCTTAGCAAGATGTTCTGCTGTTCCTTGTTGCAATGGAAAGCTAGTGACCGAAAGTATATTTTCTTCGAAGATAGCATCGAAATATATTTTCCTATTCAACGTGACAAATAGTCTTCCCCTCCCTCATTTTGCTCCAGAGTTCCATTATATGCATACCATTAGTCTTGTACTGGAGATCCTTGCATTCTCTTAACCATTCGTCCTAAATATGGGGTTTATATGTGTCTTCAATCGCAAGGGTGCAGTGTGGAACGCTACGTTTAAAACTAAACATGATCTGATTTTGGGAGGATAATTCAAACCCTGCCGCTATTCCTTCAGGTCCGATGAAAATTTGTTCAATCATCAATTGATATTTACGGTGCAGGAATGGTTGTTAAAAGATTTGTGCTGTAGCGTCTGATTCAGTTTTGTCATAATACGCTATACAGTGTAACGTTTCGTGCCAATTTCCCAAGTTTTGAGATTTGATGTAGTCTGTCACACATCAATATGAACCAACCAAATAGGATAGGGTTTTGCTTAGTGTACGGTCCAAACTTTTCCAGGCATACAATATGGGTGTTGTGGGTTGAAGTAGTGGATATGCGCCACATTTATCTATGGGGACTCAAACTTCCATACCGGTTGGAGAACAGAGGATAGTGGCATTCATTTTACATAATAGGTCAAGTCCACACAGATTTACTGGAACTTCCTTAGACAGTAGGAATAAATGAATATCTTCATAATCTTCTCATTATACATTGATAGGGTTGGAGAAAAACATTTGATGAGCGTGTGCACATAGTCAATCACTGAGGTTTGATTAGTGGAAGTAGGAATTCCCTTTGTATCTTCCCTCGAAAGGACAGAATAGGTGGCGCCAGTATCAACTAGGAATGGAATATCGCTTCCTTGTATTCATATTTTTACTTCAGGTTCTCCTATGGCATTTAACGAAACGACAGGTAAATGTTTGCTCATACCACTTGGATTTGGGATTGGGCATCATTGGTCATTATACGGATAATTTGATCGTTGACCCAATTGATTTTGATTCTGTGGTCCAAATGGATTTTGATCAGAGAAATTCGTCTGAGGTCTAGCATGTACCTGGATTTGGGTCACATATGGGTTGGGTTCTAGAGGTGGAGGAGGTGATCTATTATCAGCTTGTTGAGTCCAATCATAATTTGGTTGCTGCTGTTTTGACGGGCAATTTCTAGCCCACTGGCCAGTCTGACCACAATTGTAACTGGTGCTAGAAAGTCCTCGCCCTACACCTCCTCTCCTTGTTCCCCTAAAATGTCTTCCTCTGCCTTGTCCTCTTCCTCTACCCTGTGGAGGGCAGTAGGATGGTGTCGCTGGGGTGGGTGTTGTTGGAACTGATTGTTCCGTAAACACGGTGACCTTGCTTTTAGATTCTCTATTTCGCTCTTGTATGTCTTTTAACATAGATACAACCTTGGATAGCGATTCCTGTCGCCATCCGAGACAAACTAATTTAAAAGGATCTCTAAGTTCGCATCGTCGTCTGTTTCCCATGGCACTAATCATGGGAGATGCTATTCCTCTATTTTCATGCCTGAACATTGGTTCATGATTTCTCGCACTCTTTCTGCGTAATCCTCAAGATTCACATCCTTTCTTTTTGTAGTCTCCATGATTTTGGACCTATTCGTTTTCCTTGGGAACACTTGATGTAATGCCTCCCAACATCTTCCCCAGAACCCCTCTCCTGGCTTCGTGCCGGGATCTGCATTGGGTGCCTCTCGATGGGTTTTAAAATCTGTGAATTTTGTCTCGAATTTGGCAAATTTAGTGTCCTTTAACCATGTTTTCAGCAACATTTGACCATCGAATATACTGGGTTCACGGCACAAGATGATCACTTTTAATTGATCTATGGCCTTTTCAATACTGGTTTTAGGGTCTGCCAATCCTTCCACAATTGTTCTTAACTCATTTGGTGGCCTTGGTCGATAAATAGGAATCAGAGCTCCATCAGGAGGTGGAATGGGGAAAAGTCTTGATGGGAATGTGGATGGCTCTCGGGCCATCCACATCCACGTGAAACCTCCAAGAAGTAAGTGTCGAAATCTCAACTCTCAATATACGACTCTAACGCAATCAGCTCCGGTAGATGTTCCTTTAATAAGATTTAATTGCAGCAAGGAAGAGTCTCACTCAGTCAAAGGCCAAATGAGGATACTCAAAATGGTACAGTTTCACAATGTATTTATACAGTAGAACAAACAAGTTATGGTTCCATCCTGTGCATTGGTTCTGCTTTTGCAGTAAACGAAAACAGATAAAGAGTTCTTCAAACAGTTAATGATTACCACATCCTTGTCTTTACATTTTTTTCAAATGTCTCCTTTGTCAGTGACTTTGATGGGCCAGACAACAATAACTCGATTAGGGTGTGATAATCCGCTATTACCGGCTTTGCATTCTTTTAGGATTGTCCAGTTTCCAACCAGTTATTTGGGCCCATGATTTCCATAGAAGTTGATTGGGTACTTGGCTT
Source organism: Pristiophorus japonicus (assembly GCF_044704955.1). NCBI lineage: Eukaryota > Metazoa > Chordata > Chondrichthyes > Pristiophoridae > Pristiophorus > Pristiophorus japonicus. The sequence goes on from NC_092003.1 coordinate 18,961,142, forward strand.
CTTGCAAGTAATGGATGAGTTCTGTACAAGAGAGAATGGCTGGTAATTTGATTAATTTTAGGAGGTGAATTGGTGCTGCATCCTTACAACCTCAGCCCTTCTAAGGTCGAGCATAGCGACAGACTATTGATAATATAGGGGAGCACAATGGGTGGTACTTATCTCAGCAGGACAGTCTTAATGTTGTTTGGTGGCTATTAATCAGCTATCAGCAGTTTCAGTCAAGGTTTGCATGTTGATGCAAACAGACTGTCTGCTGCAGAAGTTTCTGGCAGGACCGGGACTCTATTTTGTTTTATGGCAATAAGCATACAAAAAAAAGTGCAATGCAACGTAAAAAAATGCATTTCCACACCGGGCCCCCGCACACTGCTCCCTCCAATGGCCACGGCCTGCAGATGGTCTTGCAGGCGGGGCGCCCGCACGCTGCTCCCTCCAATGACCTGCTGATGGCCGTGCATCAACTGGAAACAACATACAATCAATAATTCCTCAGCTGGATCCTGAGGTTGATTGTAGGCCCGGATCTTTAGTTGCAGCTCATGAGATACAGCAGTCATTGTACAGACATCTCACCTATATCGAGAAACTGAGAGACACCAGTCAGTATACAGACACCTCCCCTCTTTAGAGAAACTGAGAGACACCAGTCAGTATACCGACACCTCCCCGATATAGAGCAACTGAGAGACACCAGTCAGTGTACAGACGTCTCCCTGAAGGAGGATGGAGAGACACATGTCAGTGTGCAGATATCTCCCTGAAAAGAGCTGTCTGTGAGACACCAGTCAGTGTACAAATATCTCTCTGAGGGTGAGGGACTGACCGACACCAGAACGTGTGCAGATATCCCCATGAGTGGGAGGCACAGAGAGACACGAGTCAGTGTACATATACCGCCGTGAGGGAGAGGGGACTGAGAGATGTTAGTCAGTTTACAGATATCTCCCTGCGGGAGAGAGGACTGAGAGACAAAAGTTAGTGTACAAATACCTCCCTGATGGTGAGGGACTGAGAGACACCCGAACGTGTACAGATATCCCCGTCAGGGAGAAGCAGAGAGAGACATCAATCAGTGTAGATATATCTTCCTAAGGGAGAGGGGACTGAGAGAAACCAATTAGTGAACATATATCTCCCTGAGAAAAGGAAGTGAGACACATCAGTCAGTGCACAGATATCTTCCTGACTTGATGGAGAGGGAGACACTAGTAAGTGTACAGATATCTCTCCACGGTAGAAGGCCTGAGGGACAACAGTCAGTGTACAGATATCTCCCTGAGGGTGGGGAGCTCACAAACACCAGCCAGTGCACCAATATCTCCCTGTGAGACTTCTTTCATTGTACAGATATATCCCTGAGGGTGAGGGGACTGAGGAATACGAGTCAATGCACATATATCTCCCTCAGGGAGAGGGACTGAGAGACAACGTTCAGTTTCATGATTTCTTACTAAACGAGATGGAATGAGAGACACCAGTCTGTGCACTGATATCTCCATTTATGAGAAGCAATTAGATGCAACAGTTGGTGTCAAGATTCTCCACGTGAGACATCAATCAATGTACAGATATTTCCCTGAGAGGGGACTGACAGACAACAGTGTACAGATTTCTCGCTGAAGGAGAGGGTCTTGGAGACACCAGTCAGTATACATATCTGTTCCCGTATGAGAGAATGGTCAGTGTACAGATATGACACTGATGGCGAGGAACTGGGAGAAAACATTTCAGTGTACAGAAAACTTACTGAGGATGAGGGGCTGAGAGACACCAGTCGGCGTACATATATCTCCCTGTGAGACATCAGTTTGTGTATAGGTATCTCTCTCTCTGAGAGGGGACTCAGCGAAACCAGTGAGTGCACATACATTTCCCTGTGGGAAACCAGTCAGTGCAAAGATACCTTCCTGAGGGTGATGGCTAGGGAGACATCACAGATTCTACAAACATCTCCCTGAGCGAGAGAGGACTGAGAGACACCACTCAGTGCACATATGTCTCCCTAAGAGACACCATAAAGTATAAATACATCTGCCTGAGAGAGACTGACTGAGAGACACTGGTCAGTGCACAGATATCACCCTGAGGAAGAGGGGGTGAGAAACACCAAAATAGAACAGATATCCTCCTGAGGGACCAGCACAAAGAGGCAGCAGTCAGTGCACAGATATCTCCATGTGAGACACCAGTCCATGTACAGATATGCTCCTGAGAGTGAGGATTATGAGAGACCTGTCTACGTCGAGATATCTCCCTGAGGGAGAGGGACTGGGAGACACAAGTCAGTGTGCAGACATCTCCCTTTGCAAGAGGGACAAAGAGACACCAGAAAGTGTACTAATACCTCCCCGAGGGAGAGGAGACTGAGAGACACCAGTCAGTATAGAAATATTTCCCTCATGGAGATGGGAGCGAAAAACATCGGTAGATTACTGATATCTTCCTCAGAGCGAAGCAATGAGAGATACCAGTCACTTCACAGATATCATCCTATGAGCCACCAGTCAACGTACAGATATCGCTCTGAGAGAGAGGACTGGGAGACACCATTCAGTGTGCAGATAACTCCTTGAGGATGAGGGACTGGGAGACACCATTCCGTGTACAGAAAGCTCCCTGAGAGTAGGCAGACTGAGTAACACCAGTCAGTGTACAGGTATCTCCGTTATGGTGTGGGATTGGGAGACACCAGTAAGTTAACAAATATCTCACTGAGGGAAAAGTACTGAGAGACACGAGTCAGTGCAGTGAAATTTCTCGGAGAGAGAGTGGATTGAGACACACCGAAAGTATACAGACATCCATCTGGGGGATTGGCACAGGGAGACACCCGTCAATGTAAAGATATCTTCCTGAGGGAGAGGGCATCAGTGCACAGATATCCCCCTGAGGGAGTGGCACAGCGAGACACCAGTCAGCGTACATTTATCTCTCTGAGTGAGAGGGGACTGAGATACACCATTAAGTGAAAAGGTATCACCATGTGCGATCGCAGTCATTGAACAGATAGTTCTATGTTAGAGGGGACAATGCGGTACCTGTCTACGTATAGATACCTCCCTGAGGGAGAGGTACTGGGAGACATCAGTCAGTGTACCGATATCTCCTTGAGGGAGAGGGGACTGTGAGACAGCAGTCAGTGCACTAATATCTCCCTCAGGGAGATCGACTGAGAGACAACGTTCAGTTTCCTGATTTTTGCCTCAGAGAAATGGAATGAGAGGCACCAATTAGTGCACTGTGAGACACGAGTCATTGTACAGATATCACTCTGATAAAGGTGAATGAGAGATACAAATCAATGCACAGATATCTTCCGAAGTAACAGGTAGATGAAGACACCAGTCAGTATGCAGATATCTCCTTGAGGGTATGGCACAGGGACACACCAGACCGTGTACAGATATCTGTCTGAAGGAGAGGTACTGAGAGACACCAGTCAGTATAAAGATAGCTCCCTGATGGAGAGGGACTGGAAGACAACAGTGAGTGTGCAGATATGTTCACATATGAGAACGTCTGACAGACAGCAGTTAGTGAACAGATATCTTCCTGAGGAAAAGGCGACTAAGAGTCATCAGTCAGTGCAGAAATGTCTCGGTAACACAGAGGAGACTGAGATGCATCAGTTAGTTTACACATATCTCCGTGAGGGAGAGTCGACTGAGAGACACCAGGCATTGAAAAGATATTTCTCTCAGAGACACCAGTCAGTACACAAATATCTCCCTGAGATACTCCATTCAGTATACAGACATCCCGCTCGGTGAGAGGGTATTGAGTGACACCAGTCAGTGTACAGATGTCTCCCTGTGAGACACCAGTGTATGTACAGACTTCTCATTGAGGGAGCGTGGCTGAGAGACACTAGTTAGTGTACAGTTATAGACGCATTGAATAACAACCACAGCAATTTACAGCATGGAAGAATGTCAGTACAGCCCATCATGTCCGCGCTGGCCATCCAATAGCTATTCAACCTATTCTCACTTTCCGGCTCTTGGTCCATAGACCTGCATTTTACGGCACTTTAACTGCACATCCAATAATTTTAAAATATGTTTTGAGTTTCTGCCTCGGCAACCCTTTCAAGCAGTGAGTTCCAAACACCCACCACCCTCTGGGTGAAGAAATGTCCCCTCATATCTTATCTAAACCTCCCCTAAATTACGTTAAATTTAAGGCCCCTGATTGTTGACTCTACTAAGGGAAACAGAGCCTTCCAATTCAATATCTCAAGGCCCTTCATAATTTTATACACCTTAATGAGGTCCCCCCTCATCCTCATTTGTTCCAAAGAAAACAGACCCAGCATCTCAAATCTTTCCTCACAGCCAAACTTCTCCAGTCGTGGCAACATTCTTGTAAATATCCTCTACACCCTTTCCAGGGCAATCACATATTTCCTGTAAAGTGGTGACCAGAACTGCCTGCAGTACTCCAATTGCAACCTGACCACTGTTTTATACAGTTCATGCATAACCTCCTTACGCTTGCATTCCATGCCAAGTAAAACTGTAATTAGGGGGGTAACTCTCCACTGGCTGGAGTCATACCTAGCACAAAGGAAGATGGTTGTGGTGATGGAAAATCAATCATCACAGCCCAAGGACACCGCTGCATGAGTTCCTCATGGCATGTCTTAGGCCCAATCATCTTCAATTGCTTCATCAATGATCTTCCCTCCATTATAAGGTGAGAAGTGGGGATGCTCGCTGTTGTCTGCACAGTGTTCAGTGCCATTTGCAACTAATCAGATAATGGAGCAGTCCATGTTCGCATGCAGCAAGACCTGGACAACGTTCAGGATTGTGTTGATAAGTGGCAAATGACATTCGCGCCACACAAATACCAGGCAATGACGATCAACAACAAATAAGAAAGAAACCACTGGCCCTAAACATTCAACGGTATGACCATCACCGAATTTTCCAGCCTCAGAATCCTGTGGGTCACGTTTGACCAGAAACTGAACTGGAACATCCACATAAATACTGTGGCAACACGAGCAGGTTAGAAACTGGTTGTTCTACGGCAGGTGCCTCACATCCTGACTTTCAACCACCTACAAGGCACAAATCAGGAGTGTGATAGAATACTCGCCACTTGGCTGGATGAGTGCAGCTCCAACAATACGTAGGAAGCTTGACCACGTTCACTACAAAGCTGCCCGCTTTATTTGCAGCCCATCCACCACCTTAACTATTCACTTCCTCCATCAGCGATGGAAAGGCTTCTTCGCAGCACCACCCAAAATTACAACCTGTACCCTGGAAGCACAAAGGCAGCAAGCTCATGCGAGCACCACCACCTCCACGTTCCCGTCCAAGTCAAGCAGCATCCTGATTGGAAGCATAACGCTGTTCCTTCATCATCGCTAGGTCAAATTCCTGGATGTCCCTCCCGAACAGCACTGTGCGAGTACCATCACCGCATGGACTGCAGCGTTTGAAGAAGACGGCTCACCACCATCTTCTCAAGGGCAATTAGGAATGGGCAATAAATTCTGGCCTTGCCAGCGACGCCTAAATGCCATGACCGAATTTAAAAAAATGATCTCCCCTCTGCTACTGTACTGCCGACGAGTGTCTCAGTGTCAGCAACTCTACATGTGCAGTACAGAGAAGGAAAAGGGGAACGATTAACTCCCTACTGCTACTGTGAAGCCCATGAGTATCTCAGTGTGATCTGTTCATGTTCAGTACACAGCTGGTAAAGGGGAACGATGCACTTCCGTCTTCCACTGTAAAGCCAACGTGTGCCTCAGTGTCAGTGCAGCATTCGGCCACCTGATTGTTCGAAGACCATGCCCTCAAAGCTGCCACCAAAGAGTGTTCGAAGACCATGCCCTAAAAACTGCCACCAAGCGTGTCGTCTCCAAGGCTGCAGCAATAATCGCCCTCCTGTAAGGCTCAGAAATATGGACTATGTACAGTAGACACCTCAAGTCGCTGGAGAAATACCACCAACGATGTCTCCACAAGATCCTACAAATCCCCTGGGAGGACAGGCGCACCAACGTTAGCGTCCTCGACCAGGCCAACATCCCCAGCAGCGAAGCACTGTCCACACTTGATCAGCTCCACTGGACAGGCCACATAGTTCGCATGCCAGACACGAGATACCCAAAGCAAGCGTTCTACTCAGAACTCCTTCACGGCAAACGAGCCAAAGTTGGGCAGCAGAAACGTTACAAGGACTCCATCAAAACGTCTCTGATAAAATGCAACATCCCCAAAGACTGCCCTAAGTGGAGGAAGATCATTCGGTTGCACGCTGAGCTCCTCGAGTCTCGTCGCCGAGAACATGCAGAAATCAAGTGCAGGCAGTGTAAAGAGCATGCAGCAAACCAGTCCCATCCACCCCTTACTCAACAATTATCTGCCGCACCTGAGACAGAGATTGTCACTCTCGTATTGGACTGTACAGCCACCTAAGTGCTCATATTAACAGTGGATGGAAGTCTTCCTCGATTCCGAGGTACTGCCTATGATAATGACAGCACACAGTCGTTAAAGGGGAACGATTCGCTCCCGTATGATAGTGTAAAGACCGTGTCCCTCAGTGCCAGCTCTTGTACATGTACAGTACACAGCCGGTAAAGAGGACCAATTCTCCCCCCGCTGCTACTGTAAAGCCACTACATGTCTCAGTATAGATGCAGTACACAGCGGGTAAAGGAGAATGATTCACTCTCTTCTGCTACTGTGTTCCTGTGCCCACAAACCTCATCCACCGAGGAGGCAGCAGGGCTAACCTACTTGCAGTAGAGCACGCTGAGCGGTTCCATTCCAGCTCCAGCCCCTCGGATGTTGGTTCGGCGAGGTAGCACGTCTCCATGACCGGCAGATGTAAGTGCTGACATGGTGGAATTGTCCAGGTCGAGCATCGACATAGTTCGAGAGTTCCTCCAGCCAATGGTCGGGTTAACTTGCCACGTTGCCGCTCTAAATGCGATAGTCCTGCAGGAGATGTTGTGGATGGTAGTGATGACGGAGAAAATAGTTGAATCCATGGAAGCCAGAGATCAGCCTGGGTCCCAGAATATGGCACTGCACCCCAAGGTGCAGTCCCGCCATTGCCACCGACACATGCAAGTCAGGAGTAAGCTCTTGCTTCTGACTCTCAGGACTTTTCTTTGGAAACAACTTCTCAATCTCCAGCCCCATCTTTCAATCTGCCATCACCCGCCACACCCCAGGAGCGCTCGTGGTGCCCTGCTACAAGGCGGCTTGGAGTTTGCTCAAGGGGAAGTGGCAGACGTGGGGTGCAGATTATTGGGTGGGTGGTGGGTGGGTAAAGGAAAGGCATTGCCGCAGGGAGGGAGGATGGGGATTATTATTGTTATTCAAAACATTTTCACTGTTGGGTGGGTAGGTTGGTGAGTGTTTATTGTATTTAAATTGTTTTTCGAAAGTATGTTGTTGTTGTTTGTATTGTTATTGTTATTTGTTATTTGAAATGTTTTCACTGTTGTGTTGGGGGTGGGGGATACAATGGTGTTTACTGTTAACAACATTTGCTGTTATTTAGAACATGTTCACTGTTAGGAAGGGGGCTACATGGTTGTTTGTTGTTCAAACAACGTGTGTAAATCTTTTCCAAGCATTATTATTTTTTTTTTAACTAAACATTGTTGTGCAGTGTCTTCCAAAAGCAGAAAAGCATATACAAAGTTTGCAAATATTGACGAGGTCAGGCCAGGAAAGGCAAACATGAAGGTTAACATAACACAACTGTAACTTCAACAGTCACAAAAGTAATGCACAACATTCATTTATGAGCCGCGGAAACAACAGACTTGCAGCTGCGTAACTACCACCAAAGTTAGTTCAAGCAAAACGTTCATTTATGAGTTACAGAAACAAGAGTTTTGCAGCTGCGTAACTACCACGGTCCTTTTCCTGCTGTCTAGGGTGGTGTGGCTGCATGGTTTCAAATCCAGCTTGATTGTATTCTTGGAGGTCGTCGTCCACTTCTTCGTCCTCCTCTTCCTCCTCTCCTCTCTCCTAAGGTGGACTGGCAGTACCATCTGGCAATTCTTGCCCCCTTCTGATCGCTACTTATGCGACATGCCACAATGAACTGAGCGACCTGCTCAGGATGGCATTGTAATTCACGTCCTGAGTGGTCGAGGCCTCTGAAGCGTTGCTGAAGCACTGCAATTGTCTCTTCGATTGTATTGCGTGTGGCTATGTGCCTTTTGCTGTAGCGCTTCTCGGCTTCCATTTGGGTCTTAAGCAGGGGTGTCATCAGCAAGGCCATCTCCTTTATCTCCCAGCATCCAATCATGACCTTGTGGCTGCCTTTCAGTCAGGTCAGACACAGTGCTCTCACGCAGGATGTGTGCATCATGGTTGCTCCCTGGAAAACTTGCATTTACTGCCATGATTATTACCTGCGGTCGATAAGGAATTGCATGTTCAAGGAGTGGAATCTCTTTTGGTTCCGAAATATCTCTGCATCCTGAAAAGGTGCTCGCAGGGTGATGTGCGTACACTCTATTGCTCGCTGCATCTTGGGGAATATTGCTATTCTCGACAAAATCCTATGCCTTCTCAGTCTGTGCCTCCCCGGTCATATGGGAGCTGAAACAGTCAGTCCTGCATGTACAAAGGGGTTTAGTCACCTGTCGAATGCAGCATTGTGTGGCTTGCTGACAGATGTGGAAAATGTCGCCAGATGTGACCTGAACGCAGGCAGATGATGAGAAGTAAAGTGCCGCAATAACCATAGCCACAACGGGCACTGTGGTCCTGATGGTGCTAGTAGGCTGCAGATTTCACATAAGCAGCTGGCATATCTCACTGATGAATTCATTTCTGAAGCGCAGCCTCCAAAGGCACATTTTATTGGACAAGTCAAGGTATGACCGGTTATTCCTGTCAGTGCGTTAGGTATAAGGTCTCCTCCTCCTCTGCTGTCTGCCACCTCTTTGATTTGGGACATAATTCTCTTCAATGAATCTTCTCCTATCTCTAGTTAACAGCATGTGAGTAGTCATAAATACTGGATGGGAAATTGCATGCCACATTACTTTACTAAATGCCCTATTTGTATGTATTTAAAAATAGTAAATTTTCCTCGAAAAACTCAATTAAAAAATCAGAATTCACGACTATGATTAGATGCTTGTCAATAAATTTTAAAACAACCTTAAACACGCTCACGAATTACTTCAAATCTCTCATGAAATTGATGCAGCCTTTAATTAAACGCCCTCCGAGTTACAAATTGGCGGCCACACCGGTGGGTTAAGGTCAGTTGAGTGCAGCTTTTTTTGAGCGTCTTTTTGGGCGAGCAATCATTTGGGTGGTACATGGGCGAGAGGGTGAATGAAAGGCTCAACAATATTCTGGGCGGTATTTTGGCTTCAGTTTCCATTATAAAGAATATTTTGGTCGGTGACGACTGAATAAGCCATAACTAAAAAAAAATATGAGCGGGAACATCAGCTAATATTCGGCATATGGGCTGGAACATCAGCTAATATTCGAGGTTAAGCAGTTTTGAAAGTAGAAATTCCCCAGGCCCGGATGAAATGCAACCCAGCCTGTTGAGTGAAATGGAAGAAGAAATAGCAGATGCCTTGACCATCATTTTCCAGTCCACTTTGGATCTGGGCATGGTGCCGGAGGATTGAAGTACTGCTAATGTAGTAGCCTTGTTTAAGAAGGGAGAAAGGGATAGATCGAGTAATTAGAGCCCGTCAGCCTAAACCCAGTGGTGGGAAAATTCTTGATAAAAGTCCTGAAAAACAGGATAAATCTGCATTTGGAGAGGCAAACATTAATTCGGGACAGTCAGCACGGATTTGTTAAGGGAAATCGTGTTTCACGAAACTGATTGAATTTTTTGAGGAGGTAACCAAGGTCAATGAGGGTAGTGTGCACGATGTAGTATATATGGACTTTAGCAAGGCCTTTAATAAGGTCCCACATGATATACTGTCATGAAGGTTAAAGCCCATGGGATAAAGGGCAAAGTGGCAAGTTAGATCCCAAATTAGCTTGGAGGGAGGAAGCAAACGGTAATGATTGGTGGATGTTTTTGTGACGAGATTGATGTTTCCAGTCGGGTTCCGCAGGACTCAGTACTGGGTTCCTTGTTTTTTGTGGTATACATCAACGATTTAGATTTGAATATAGGGAGTATGATTGAGAAGTTTGCAGACAACACTAACATTGGCTGCGTGGTTGATAATGACGAAGAAAGTAATGGGCTGCAGGAGAATATCAGTCTACTGGTCAGGTGGGCAGAGCAGCGGCAAATGGAATTTAATTCAGAGAAGATTGAGGTGATGCACTTTGGGAGGGCTAATAAGGAAAGGTTATACCTTTAAGGCCACTTAGTAGTGTCGATGAACAAAGGGACCTTGGAGTGCTTGTTCACAGAACTCTTTTCGTGAGAAAATTAAAATATTAAATCATTAAATCCTGTCCCCCCGATCTGGGGGGCGCACCAAACATTTCCAAGGCCATTTTTTTGTTTTTTTTTGTTGGTTTTGTTTGGGTTCTTTTACAAATTGTTTTTTCCCACTAAAATCATATATATATTTTTTTTTTCTCCAAGTTCCCCCTATAAAAGGGGAGGGGGGCACTAAAAACACCGGCAATTAAAACAAATTAAACTTTAAAACATAAAATCAAGTTAAAATTTGGTTGCCGGGGGTGACGATGCACTCCAGTCCCTCCGGCGCCCACCTCTTGCGGAAGGCCGCGAGCGTACCGGTGGACACCGCGTGCTCCATCTCCAAGGACACCCTGTCATGGATGTACGCGCGGAAGAGAGGCAGGCAGTCAGGTTGAACGACCCCCTCGACCGCCCGCTATGGCACCCTTGGCCATGCCCAGGAGCAGTCCGACGAGGAGGCCCTCGGACCTACGCGCTCCCCTCCGCACAGGGTGCCCAAAGATCAGGAGTGTGGGACTGAAGAGCAGCCAGAATTTCAGGAGCAGCCCCTTTAAATAATAAAACAGGGGCTGCAACCTCGTGCATTCGATAAAAACATGGAACACGGACTCTTCCAGACTGCAGAAATTGCAGGCGGCCTGGGAGTCCGTGAACCGGCTTAAAAATTTATTGCACGGGACTGCTCCATGCACCACCTTCCAGGCCAAGTCCCCGATAAATACTGGGACGACTCCCGCGTAGAGTGCACTCCATTGGGGACCCCTGCCTCCAAGATGTTATGCCATGGTGTGTCCGGACGGCAAGCGAGAATGGCAAAGTTGAGAGTGTGCAGGAGCAGCCCATACAGGGAACCCCTCCGTGCGGAACTGAAAGGCACGGAGGGGATTTCCTTGAGGTGGCTCAAGTTGTGAGGTGCCGGCTCCCGAGGGAGCTTCCAGGATTTGGCGCCGATGAGGAATTACGTCCGACGGGGTTCAGTTCGGACGGGATCTCCCCACGTGCTTGAGCCTCCTCGATGCACCTAACGGAGTCAGGGCCCAGAGCTGTTTTCAGTACTCGATGGCATCGGCCGCGCGGCGGATGTTGGCGGAATTTAGGCGCTGCACCAGCATGTTTGGCGCCATCCAGCCCGCTCCTCCGCCATCGAGCAGGTCCCTGACCCTGGTCACCTCATCAGCCACAGCCCTCTCGTCCGACCGCCACCCAAAATCTCAGTCGTGGAGGTACGGATTCCCGAGCAGTGGCTCCTGCAGGACATCCGCCACTCCAGCTGGTGGAGAGCTGCGCTTGGTGGAGACTTTGTTCCAGACCCTGGTGAGTTCCTTGTAAAAGACAGGCAGCTCCTGGAAGGCGGTCCTGACGCAACCCAAGCTCACAAACAGGAGCTGCGTGTCGTAGTTGAGGCCGTGCTGCTGGCGGAAGAAATACGTCGCCAGTGCACGCCACCTAGGAGGGGGCTCGATGTAAAAGTATCGCTGCAGGATCTGACGACGGAAAGTCGCGAGCTGGGTGCTGACGCACACCAATGATTGACCGCCCTCCCCAAGCGGGAGACTCAAGACCGCGGCAGAGACCCAGTGCTTCCTGTTGTTCCTGAAGAAGTTCACCAGCTTCTTCTGTATCTTGATGACAAACGCAGGGGGAGTGGTCAAAGTGACCAGCCAGTACCACAACATGGCGGCCACCAGCTGGTTTTTGACTAGAGCTCCACCCCTGTAGGACAGCACTCAGAGCAGTCCTGTCCAGCGGCCGCGGCGAGCAGTGACCTTGGCCTCCAGCTCTTGCCAGTTTGCCGGCCAGTCTTCCTCGTCGGGGCTAAGGTAGACTCCCAGATAGAGGAGATGGGTCATGATCCAGGCAAAAGGCCTGAGCTCCTGCGGCAGGGAGTCCACCCGCCACTGACCCACCAGGAGTCTGGAACATTTCTCCCAGTTGATCGTGGCGGAGTATGCGGCTGAGTAAATCTCCTGGCACTCACGCATCCTCCGCAGGTCAGCGGGACCATCTACCGTGAGGAGCACCTCATCGGCGTAAGCCAAGATGACGACCTCCACGCTCGGCTGTTGCAGAGCCAGTCCCGTCAACCTCGTCCGCAGGAGGCGCAGGAAAGGCTCCACGCAGATGGCATATAACTGGGCGTACATGGGGCATCCCTGGCGCAACCCTCTCCCAAAGTGAAGGGGCGCCGTCAAGGACCCGTTAAACTTACCAGACACTCCACGGCGGCGTACAAAAGTTGGATCCGGGCGACGAAATGCGACCCGAACCCGAAAGCGCGCAGAGTTCCAAACAGATAGTCGTGATCCACCCTGTCAAACGCCTTCTCTTGGTCGAGAGATAGGAAGGCGACCGACAAACCTGCCTCCTGGCAATGATGGATGAGGTCCCGGACAAGATGGATGTTATTGTGGATTGTCCGGCCTGGGACCGTGTAGGACTGGTCATGGTGGTTCATATTGTCCAGCACGGCGCCAAGGCGAGCAGACATCGCCCTGGGGAATATTTTGCACTCCGTGATGAGGAGGGAGACCGGGCGCCAGTTCTTATGGAGGCGGAGATCGCCCTTCTTCGGCAGCAGGACGATAACTGCCCTACGCCAACAGAGGGGCATCTCCCCGGTCACCAGCCTTTCCCCCAGGACCCGCGCATAGTCACCCCCCAGGAGGTCCCAGAATGACCTGTGGAACTCCACGGTCAGCCCGTCCAGCCCCGGGGCTTTTCCTCTTGAGAGCCGGGCGAGGGCGCCGATCAGGTCCGCCAGGCTAAGCGGAGCTTCCAGATTTTCGGCGCCCTCCGGGCCGAGCTTCGGCAGGTCCTCCCACAAAACTCTACGCGCTTCCTCGCTGGACAGCTCCAGAGAGAACAGAGCCCCATAATATTCACGGGCCCAGTTGTTTACGCCCTCCGGATCCGAGACGTGAGAGCCGTCGTCGCCCAGCAGCATCAAGAGCAGCTTACGGACACTCTGTCTTTTTTCCAGCGAGTAGAAGAAGGGGGAGCCGCGGTCCAGATCCCACAGGAATCGGATCCGCGACTTCACGAACGCGCCTCGGTACCCGACGAGCTGCAGGCCCTTCAGCGAGGCCTTCTTTGCATTGTACACCATCCGGAGGGCCTGGTCCTCGACGAATTCACCGAGACGGGAAGCCAAGTCGCGCACCTCTTTTCCAAGGCGCCCGACCCAGGCCGCCCACCTCTTAGTCGATCCCCTCGCTTACTCTTGACAGAAGACGCAGACGTGAGCCTTGCCCACGTCCCACCATATCCTCAAGGAGGGGAAGCCCCCCTGCTTCCTTCTCCAGTCGGCCCAGAAAAAACGGAACGAGTCCTGGAACCGCACGTCCTCCAGCAGCTAGTTGTTAAAATGCCAGTACGGGAACCCCGTCCCCGCGCGGAGCGAAGCGATCTCTGCCCACACCAGGTGGTGGTCCGAACATGGCACCGGTCGCATGGAGGCCGCCGGGACGCAGGAAACGTATGCCCGAGACACGTAAAGGCGGTCGACTCTGGACTATCCTACTCCAGGCCTCACCCAAGTAAAGGCGCTGGAGTCGGATGGAGATTTCGCCAGACGTCCACCAAGTCGAAGGACCCGACCAGGTCCCTCAACTTCTACATCGCCGTCATGCTCTGCGGGGCACCGGAGCGGTCCCTCGCCTCGAGGGTGCAGTTAAAATCCCCCCTGAGGACAATGCAGTCGACGATGTCAACGGAGCCAAGAAGATCAGACACTTCTTCGAAGAAGCGCGTTTGCTGCGGTCCGGGCTGAAGGGCGTACACGTTCACGAGATGGAGCGGCACGTCCCCCAGGCGAACCGCGACGTGCAGCAAGCGGCCTGGCACGGGCTCCTCGACCCCCAAGATCTCCGGCTGAAAATGCGGGGCCAACAAGATGGCCACCCCACAAGAAGTGGTAGTGAGGTAGCTCATGCGGACCTCTCCTTGCCATTCCAGGAGCCACGTGGCTTCGTCTCCCAGAACGGTGTGGGTTTCTTGCCGGAAACACACCGCATATTTCCCCTCCCGCAGGAGCGAAAAATTGTTAAATCTACGGCGTGCCTCTCTGCCGCCGTTGATGTTGAGGCTGGCTATGATTATCTTCATGACAAAAGCATAGTGCAACCTCTACCTAACCTAATGTGAGGGGGGAGTGGAGTCGTTTGTTGACCTCCACTTCTTCAGCAGCCCAGCGAGGAGCCTTTTGAGCCGGTGCAGCTCAAGGCCTTGCGCCTTTGATAAGGGCCTGCCCGCGGCCATGGTTTTAATGGCGGCGTGGACGGACGCAACGAGCAGCCCCGGCTCGGACCATCTTTCCAGGGCCAGATGGGCTCGGTTGCGAAGACCCTGGCTCTGGACCAAAAAGTCCCGGAGTTCCTTTGGAGGAATGGGTACAGATTCCTCCCCTCTACGGCGCAGTTTGGGGGTGCTGGTGGGGGACGCGGGACATGTGGCGGGCACCGACTCCTCCACGGAGGGATGTTGTTCCCCCACCGCCTCATTGGAGCCGTGCCTCCTTTTGTTCCTGGGAGTGCGCGGAGGCAGGGAGACCTCCATGTCTGACGAGGCCTACCGCTCAGCGCCCCCCTTTTTCTTTTCTTGCCCGCGCCTGAGCCCCTCTGCGGTATTGGTCAAGGACTCGGGCACGGGCTCAGGGCACCCCGCGCTCGCCGATGACTGGGTTGGGCTGAGCGAGGTGGTCAAACTTTCTGGCGCACTGAGGGGACCTACGTCGAGATGTTTTGCCTTCCTCCGCACCTTCCTTACGATCGGACGTCCAGAAGATGCGGTAGGCAGTCCCCTCGTGCACCACATTAAATGATCCCTCTGTTTTCTCCGCCCGCGCCAGCCGGACAAAGAGCTGGTGGCGGAAGGACAACACGTGGCGCAGGCTGCTCTCCCTGAGGCCGAGCGGTATGAGGTTGATCCGTGACCTTACCTCCCCCAGTTGGTGTGGGTGAGGGAGTAGAAGCCAAGCGGGAACAAAGGGCGGGACGTTAGAAATGATGACCCTCTGCGCGGTGGCCTCGAGAGGATCCACCGGCAGGAATGTCCCGCCCACTGTGAGCCCCTTTTCAAGGGCCAGGGACACCGCCCGCTCCGACCCCAGGAAGAATACCGCCTTCCCATACATCTTGGAGGCCGCAACAATGGCCGAGGGTCCGACTACCCCAGCCATCGCCCGCATGCACTCCTCAATGCTCATTATGGGGTGAGTGTAGCTCTTGACCCCTTGTTTTTTTGTTATCAGTCTGAATGGTGGCAGCGGAACAGGAGGCGGAGGAGGTGCCGTGGATGTGGATGCCACCTGCGCATATGTCCTAGCTGGCCTTGCCAGCGGCGTGGATGGGGTCGCCATCACGGGGTCCCTTTAAGGGCTACACCCACCCCAAAGTCACAGGCTTTAATGGTCTTAAATTGGCCTCGTTGGTGTTTTGAGCAGAGGGAGCTCTTAATGGGGCACACCTCTCCCCTAGTTAACGAATGGGCTGGGGCCTGGCTCCCTCTGCTCAGTTGTCTTAATTGTTTTACAATTAGGAGGAAAGTGCTCTCAGAGAGAGAGGGGAGAGATAGAAAGAAAGAGAAAGAGAGTGGCAGGTGGGAAAGAGGGAAGCTGTGAGGGCAGGTCTCCCCTCACAGCGATGGGTGGGTGTTTCTTGGGGTGCACTCCCCAGATGGCAAAAAACACAGTCTTTGCAGAATGGTCTTCGGGTGGGGGGAGAATATGTCTTCACCTGGGGTAGCTGGAGCCACCCAGACACACACTCCCAACGATGTTTAATAGGGTAATTAGTACGACTTCAGCCAGGTAGCTCCAGCTATCCCAGGCTAGGCAATGGGGGAGGGGTGCTTCAATGGTGTGTGGCGCCTAGCTGTAAGCAAGACCCCCACACACACTTCCACACACACACACCCGCCGCGAAGTTCTGGCCCTCGAAAGGTCTTCTTTCCTCCCCCCACCGATACACCAAAGTCTTTCGGGGAATGCACCAAAACACACCCACCTGTCGAAGATTGTCGAAATGGCTCTCCCTCCTTCCACACTGGATGGTGTTTTCTCAGGATGTTCTTTTCCCCCTCTCTCCAACTCTCTGTAGTTGTAAAAAATGATACATTTTCTGCTCTCCTCCTCTCCCTCTGATTGCCGAATTGTAGCAAGCCAGCCCCCTCCTCTTCCTCCTGGGCTGGTCCCAGGGTCCACCCAAGGCCCCCCAGACAGGAGCTTCAGCAGGGACTTCCCTCTCCCACCACAGCATAGCTCCAACTGAACAGGCCACGCCTCCAAAGCTCCACCATTGGTCCACAGACTCCCTGAAAGTAGCAAGCCAGGTGGAGAAGGTGGTTAAGGAGGCACACGGAATGCTTGCCTTTATTAGCGAAGGCATAGAATATAAGAGCAGGGAGGTTATGCTTAAATTATATAATACTTTGCTTAAGCCACAGCTGGAGTACTGTTTGCAGTGCTGGTCATCATATTATAGGAAGGACATAATTGCACCATCGAGGATGCAGAGGAGATTTACTCGGATGCTGCCTTGAATGGAGAATCTTAGTTGCAAGGACAGATTTGATAGGCTGGGTTTGTTCTCATTGAAAGATAGAAGGATGAGAGAGACCAAAATGAGGTGTACAAAATATTGTGCGGCCTGGACATAGTGGATAGCAAGTGCCTATTTCCATTGGTGGAGGGTTCAATTACACGGGTGCTTAATTTTAAGGTGGTTGGTGGAAGTTTTAGAGGGGGTTTGAGGTGGAGGGGCTTCTTTACGCAGAGGATGCTGGGGATCTGGAATTCGCTGCTTGGAAGGGTGGTGGATGCATAAACCCTCACCACTTTTAAGAGAGGATGGGGTGGACACTTAAAGTGCAGTAACCTGCAGAGTTACGGACCTAGAGCTGGTAATTGGGACTAGACTGGATGACTTTTTGTTGGACTGCGCAGATATAATGGTAAGTACTGCAGGGAATAGAATATGGCCAGGGTCATCTCCTGGATTGTTTTGATCACGTGGATGGGTCGGATTGGAATTTTTCCAGATTTTTTTCTCCCTAAATTGGCCTGGTTTGTAATCTGGGTTTTGCCTCTCCCAGGAGATCACATGGCTCCAGTTGGGGTGGAGGGTTGAATGTTTCAGTATCATGGATGTCGCAGTTGTGTAGGGTGGACTGGTTGGGCTGTATGCTCTTTGCCTTTACGTCATTGATCATACATTGATATGTAACCTTTAGGGCGACTGACCAAAGGTCGTGTGGCTCTTTTTCTGCTGGTGTGGACACGATGGGCAGAAATGGCTTCCTTCTACGCTGTAAGTTGCTATGTTTCGATGTTAACTGTGTGCCGAAAGTTACGCCATAAACAAATGGGCAATAATTGGATGTTAGTTTCCATTTTTAATCAAAATGGCTTTAAACTAAATATTAGTCTTTAAATGCGTGGTAATTGGGCGAACCCGATGTATATTAAGGGCAGCAGACACTTCTGAGGGTGTCCCGCACATGCAAGTTTCAGTGGCAAACGAGGAATCTATTTGGGGGTTATATCAATGTCCCATTGCAATAGTTCCAAAGTCCAAGTATTACTTCATTGGGATTAGATCAAGCAATCGCCTGATTTCATGAGGAGGTTCAGCGGGGTGTGAGGGCAATGCAAGATGGCCCTCTGGAAGCCCGTGATGTTGGTGAGTCATTGACTGACTCAGAACATCGCCAGTAGGCGGCGCATGCAGGAAGAATAAATCGTGAAGCAAATGCCATTGCTTGTAACCTGCCTCATCGTTCTTGACGTAGGACCGCAGTCAGACTATGATCAGTGGATGCGACTTCGAGATGGAATGGTTGTGTTGGGTTGAAGTTCATTAAACAGATAGTCTGTATAATGTATTGTTTCAATTTCTCAACTGCAGCAGTCTCATTTGGCTCCCATAGGGAGGAGACTTGAGCGTCCTTTTCTCACAACTGCTCAGAGAGGGGCCTAGCAAGTTCTGTAAATCGAGGAATAAAATTACGCAAGTATCCTACTGGTCCCAATAATGATCGGAGCACTGTCCCGGATGCAGGAAGCGGCAGTCATCAGTGGATCTCTATTTTGTTTTCGGCAAGTTTTAGACTGCGCGGGGAGATCGTCACTCCCAAATAGGTGACCTGTTTCAGCAAAAGATTAGCTTTTCAATTGTTAATATTCAAGCATGCATTGCTTAATAGTGTTAACAGACAATTAGTAGTCAAGATGGTCCTCGACCGTACTGTTGGTTGGTAACAAATTATCAATGTACTGAAGCAGGGAATGGGGCTTTGAAAAAACATCAAGGATCTGTACCATTCTGGTATGCACGACGGTCGGGGAATTTTGCAAGCATTGGGTCAGGTACGTCCCCGTGTAACTCTGATCCTCATAAATAAAAGCAAATTTATATTGATCCTCTGTTCAAACTGGAATACTCCAAATGCCGATTGCAATGTCTTGGGTGGAAAAGTATTTGGAGCCTTTTGGGAGTTCTGATAATAAAGTTGGAGCATCCCTATCGAAAAAGTCGCCCTTGTGCGAAACTTTGTTCAGACTTTAGTGAACAATAGTGAAACTCCAGCTAACATCCAGCTTCCGGACTGGCCAAGCTGGTGAATTGGTCGTGAAGGAGCCAGTTCCCAGAATGCCCTGTTTTAAAATGGATTCGTTTACATCTCGAATATAGGGATGGCATTCTTTGGGAATTGAGTACATAAGAATATAAGAAATTGGAGCAGGAGTAGGGCATTCGGCCCCTCGAGCCTGCTCCACCATTCAATAAGATCATGGCTGATCTAATCATGGACTCAGCTCCACTTCCCCGCTGCTCCCCAAAACCCATTATCGCCTTATCCTTTCAGAAACTGTCTAGTTCTGTCTTAAATTAATTGAATATCCCAGCTTCCACAGCTCTCTGAGACGGCAAATTCCACAATTTACAACGTTCTGAGAGAAGACATTTCTCCTTATCTCTCTTATTCTAAGATTATGCCCTCCAGTTCTGGTCTCCCCGTCAGTGGAAACATCTTGTCTGCATCCAACTTGTCAAGCCCCCTCATAACCTTATACATTACTCTGATTTCCAATGAGTAGAGGAGCAACCTGTTCAACCTTTCATCATAAGTCAACCGCCTCATTCCCGGAATCAACCGAGTGAACTTGCTCTAAACTGCCTCCAAAGCAAATATGGAAACCAAAACTGCACGCAGTATTCCATGTGTGGTCTCACCAATACCTTGTATAGCTGTAGCAAGACTGCCCTGCTTTTATACTCCATCCCTTTTGCAATAAAGGCTAAGATAACATTGGCCTTCCTGATCATTTGCTGTATCTGCATGCAGCATTCCATGCATATGTGCCCCAGGTCCCGCTGGACTGCAGCACTTTGCTATCTTTCTCCATTTAAATAATGACTTGATCTTTGATTTTTTCTGCCAAATTGCATGAACTCACACTTTCCAGCATTATCCTCCATCTGCCAAATTGTTGCCTTCGCACCGAGCCAGTCTATCTCCTTTTGCAGATGTTTTGTATCCGCCTCAAACAGTGCTCATCTCCCAATGTTTGTATCATTAGTAAACTTGGCTACGTTACACTCAGTCCCTTCTTCAAGTCGTTAATATAGATTGTAAATTGTTCGGGTCCAAGCACTGATCCCTGCAGCACACCACTAGTTATTTGTTGCCAAACAGAGAATGAGCCATTTATCCCGACTCCCTGTTCTGTTTCTCAATGGAGTGATGTGGGCCATTAATCGTCTCCTCACCCTCCATCCCACCACAATCGTGCTTGCTAGAGGCGAATGCGGGCGATTGCGTTTGAATTAATGTTTTGATTCACTCATTTGGGTGATCTGGCATCTTGTACAGAAAATTCCTCCTTATCACAAATACGGAGTGGGCATCCGATATTTGGACCAATTCGCTACCTCTTGTCCCGATCGAAACACACCCCTGGCTATAATCAATAATTTTCCCAAACAATACTTCCCAATACACCGCTCCCTTCAGGAGTTGTAATCATGACGGGTTTATCAACAATCAAATGTACCCCATCCATGCGCAGCGTTATCATTTCCCCATTAAGAGCAGAGATTGACTCTCATCAAAGCCTTGTAACGTTAAGCAGCCCTTGCCCGCCGCCGCATGGCACTGGGCATGGGGATTCCAAACCTCGGAGTGTACATGACCATTCTAACTCGGCTACTTCAAGTGAGGATTCTTCTCATGGGACTGTAAATAAGGATTATAACCCTGGGACCATTGATGGATATACTATTACTGTGACTGTACCGGTTGATTCCAAACCTGCAGCTGTATATGGGCATGCTAAAACTGAGAATGTACATTTGTATTCTCACCCCGGGATTTTACTTGTGGATTGACACCCTGTGATTGTACATGGCGATTCGAACCCTGGGATTTTACATAACGATTCTGAAACTGGAAATTTACTGAAGGATACTAATACTGGGAGTGTACATGTGCAGTCTAACCCTGTGACTGTCGTGGTGCATTCTAAACCTGGGACTATATACTGGGACTCCAAACCTGGAACTGTACAGGTGGATTCTAATTGAATGCTGTAAATTAGGAATCTATCTCTGGACACGCACACGGGCATTCTCACTCTAGGACTGTACCTGGTGATTCAATCCCTAAAAATGTAAATGGGCATTCCAACCCTGTAACTGCACATGGGGTTTGAATCCCTGGCACTATAGATGAGGATTCTAAACTTGAGACTGTAAATGGATATTCTATCCCAGGGACTGTACATAGGCATTCTAACCCTAGAAATGTATACGGGGATTGTAACCCTGGGCCTGAACATGGGGATTCTAACGCTGGCTGCGTCTATAGTGATTCTAAACCTGAGTCTCTGTATGGGGATTCTAACCACGGGACTGTACATGGGAATTCAAAAACCGGGACTGTACATGGAGACTATAAACATGGGAATGTACATGGAGATTCTAACCCTGATACAGTATTTGGGAATTATGACTCTCCGAATGTACATGTGAATTCTGACCCTGGGACAGTAAATGAGAATTATTTCCCTGGGACTGGACATGGAATTTTAACCCTCAGAATATACGTGGGTTCCTAAACCTGGGACCATACATGGGGATTCTAACCCTAGAAGTGAATTTATGGTTCTAGCTCGGGCAGTGTACATGTATATTTTGACCCTGGGCTTGTCCATGGAGATTCTAATCCTGGGATTGTGCATGATAACACTGCCCTTAGCTTAGAAATGTGTCTCATTGCAAGGACAAACACTTCTAACTGAAGAAAATGCATATCGTGTTTTCATAATATAAAGATCAGTCCTGTGGCATGAAACAATAACATCATTAAGTTGATAACAAATAAATAAATAGTGCAATGCTTCAATAAACAAATCATTTCACTATCTGCAATGTTGTGAAAGAACTGAAGACTGTGATTAATTTGTACTCAAATAGGGAGAACTCCATAGAACTGACAGTATAAAGCATGCCATTCGACCCAACTAGTTGATGTCCGTGTTTATGCTCGACAGGAGCCTTTTCCCACCCCTCTTTATCTAACCCTGTCAGCATAACCTTCGACTAGTTTCGACCTCGTGTACGTATCTAACTGACCTTTAAATGATACTCTGCGAATCACTTTATACTCCAAGTTGCAGCGAATTCCTCATTCTCACCAGTATCTCAGTAAATGCATTTCGCCTGAATTCCTTCTTAGATTTATTATTGAGTAGCTTATATCGATGGTCTCTAGTTTTGGACTCACGTCACATGTGCAACAATTAATTTAACCATTCATAATTTAAATGCCTCTATTAGGCCAGCCCTCGGCCTTTTGTTGTAAAAGAAAATTGCCCAGCCATTTTAAACTTTCCTGATGGTTATAATATTGCAGTTCTGGCATCATTATTGTAAACGATTTGCACCTTTTCCAGTGCTTCGATATCGGTTTGGTAATATGTAGACCAGAGCTGTGCACATTACGTTAATTATGATTTAAACACGGTTCTATATAATTTTAAGATAACCTCTTTGATTTCGATTAAATTTCGGTGGAAAACACCAGTGGTCTGCTGCATTTCGATGCCCATGTTAACATGCTTTGCTTATGGAAATTATTTTTGAATCTGTACCCATGAAACTCATTGGCCCTCCACCCATTTCAGACTCTCCATTAGCAAGGAGTAGTTAGGAACAACAATCTTCCTAACAGAATGCACCGCCTCAGACTGCATTCTTCCTCTCTATAAACAGTACTACCAATTTGGATTCATCTGCATATTTAGAATTTATGATTCTTCTTCTCGTGTCCATATCGTTTATGTAAATGTTGAACAACAGAGGTTTCAACGTCTATCCATGTGGAACACTACTTCTCAACTTCACTAATCTGAGTAAATACCTTTCTGCCTTACTCCCTATTTCTATTTGTGTATCAAGCTTGCAAACCATTCGGACGCTAGTCCCCTAACTCCACTTTCTCTGTGATTATTCTTGAGTCTGCTATGTGCTATCTTACCGAAGGGCTTCAGAAAATCAAAGTATATTTTACCTACTGCATTGCCCACATGTGCTCGTTCTGACACATATTCAAAGATTTCCAAGAAGCTGGCCAAGCATGCCATTCTTTTTTGGATTACCTACAGACTTCGTATATTTTGTGCTTTCAGATGTTTATTTTTTTACAATTTTGAATAAGAATTCCATTACCTTTCCGACCATTGGCGTTATGCTAACTGGTCTGCAGTTCTTTGGAGTTGTTCTGTCTTCCACTTTATATACAGGAATAACTTTTAAATGATAAACCACAATGGTCTTCCCTTCCTTTCCTCGACGTCTCCATATCCATTTCAGGGGATAGACCATCCACCAATATCTACTGTAACCCGACCAACTCCTGCAGGACTCTTGCGTGTACTTCCTCCCACCAGAATTCCTGGAATGACACTATTTTATTCTCATGTTACTGCACCTCGATTGCATCTATTTTGCCGATGCCACCATCCAAACCAATGCATCCGAAATGTCTTTACTTCTCCTCAGACGAGGAATCACCTCCACTGTAGTGGACAGAGCCATCTACCATGCGAATCCTGCGTTGCTGCTATCACCCCTCCCCCTCACTGACAAAATCCAATTAGTTCCATGTGTCCTCACTTTCCACTCCATCGACCTCCATGTTCAAGACATTATCTTTTGCCATTTGTGCCAGTAGCAGTGCCAAGGCCAACAAGAAATATATCTTCCGCTCCCCTTCTGTCCCACTCTGGTCCACTCTTCCATCAGCTCCCACATCCCATCACCTTTCCCAGCACCTTTGGATGCACAGTACATCTTGGAAATTACAGGCGAATGAAACGACGGATTGCTTTAATCTACATATTGATTGGGCAAACCAAATTTTCAGTAATAGTGTGGAGGACGAATAAAGGGTCCTCAGAGAGGAGGGACCAATATATGATAGATTGACATTAAGTTTGAAAGCGATTTATTTAAATCCGGTCTTTTGTGTTAATTATAAAAAAATGGAAACTAAAAAGGGGCGAAGGGAGATTGGGAAACTATACTAAAAGGTATGACGGTAGACAAGCAATGGAATTAAACCAGCATTGAAAGAATTAATACATAATTTACAACAAACTAACTATTCATTAAGGCAGAAAAAAACCCCACAGGAAAAGTGGTCCAACCGTGGCTAACAAGAGAAGTTAAAGATACTATCAGATCAAAGGAAGAAGCTTATAATTGTTCCAAAAAGAGCAGTCAGCCTGAGGATTCGGAAGATTTTATAATGTTTAGAATTCAGCTAAGGATGCAACGAAATGGATGAAGAAAGGAAAGTAGAATGTGAGAGTAAACTAGTAAGAATCACAAAAACAGACTGTACAAGCTTCTGTTTTTATGTAAAAAAAGGAAAAAGATGAGCAAAATCAAATGTTGATCCCCTACAGGTTGAGACAAGAGAAATTATAACGGGGATTAAATAAATGGCAGATAAATTAAACAAATACGTTCTGTCTGTTTTCACGGAAGGAGTCACGAAAACCCCCCCGGAAATAGTTGAATGGCAAGGGACGAGCAAGAATACATAACTGAAATAAATTAATATTGGTAAAAACATGCTACTGGAGAAGTAAATGGGGATGTAAGCCGATAAATCCCTTGGAACTGAGGGCCTACAGCCTAGGGTTTTGAAAGAAGTGGCAACAAAGGTAACGGATGCATTGGTTGTCATCTTGCAAATTTCCATAGATTCTAGAATGGTTCCCGCGGATTGGAAGGTAACTAACATAAAAGCATAATTTAAGAAAGGAGGGAGAGAGAAAACGGGGAATTGCAGAACAATTAACCTGATATCAGCAGTCGGCAAAATGATACCATCTATTATTAAGTACTTAGTAACAGGTCACTTAGAATATAATATTAGAGTTGGGCGGAGTCAACATGGAGTCATGAAAGTGAAATAATGTTTGACAAATCTGTTGGATATTTTTGAGGTTTTAACTAGCAGAATTGATAAGGAGAAACCAGTGGATGTAGTCTATTTGGATTTTCATTAGAATTTCGAAAAGTTGCCACGCATGAGGATATTGAAGAGAATTAGCGTTCATGGGAATGGGGGTAATTATACGAGCATGGATGGAGCATTGCTAAATGATCAGAATATAGAGAGAAGGAATAAACGTGTCATTTTTGGGTTGTCAGACTGTAAATAGTGAGGTGCCGCAAGGATCAATGATGGGCCTCAGCTGTTGACAATCTATATCAAAGATTTGGATGAGGGAACCAAATGTGATATACCTAAGTTTGCTGATGATAGAAAGCTAGGTGGGAATGTATGTAGTGAGGAGGCTGCATATCGACTTCAAGGGGATATAGAAAAGCTATGTGAGTGGGCAAGAACATGGAAAGTGGCACATAATGTGGAGACAAGTGACGTTATCCACTTTGGTCGGATAATAGAACAGCAAATTAATTTTTAAACCATCAGAAATTGGAAAATGTTGATGTTCAGAGGGACTTGGTTGTCGTTGTATATGAATCACTGAAAGTTACCATGCAGGTACTGCAGTCAAATAAGAACGTAAATGGTATGTTGGCCTTTATTGCAATAGAATTTGAGTATAAGAGCAAGACCGTCTTTCTGCATTTATATGGAGTCCTGGTGAAACTGCACCTGGAGTATTCTGTAGAGTTTTGGTCTCCTTACCGAAGTAAGGTTACACTTGCCATTCAGGGAGTGCAATGAAGAAAAATTCCTGCGATGAGCTGATTGTCTTCTTCTTCGAGGTCTAAATTCTAGAGAGTTTAGAATAATCAGAGCTGATCGCATTGCAACAGAAAAAAAGTCTTACATTGCTTGACATGGTAAATACAGTGAAGATGATTCGTCTCGCTCTTGTCTGGAAACACGGGTCCCAGACTCAGAATAAGGCCATTTAGGACTGAGATGAGAAGGAAGTACTTCAGTCAGAGTGTTGTGATTCTCTGTAATTCTCTACCCCAGAGGGCTGTGGAGGCTCAGTCTTTGAGTATATTAAAGGCAAAGATCGGTAGATTTTTAGATATTATGTGAATCAAGGGATATGGGGTAGCGCAGGACGGTGCAGTTGAGTTAGAAGATCAGCCATGATCTTAGTGAAAGGCGGAGCAGGCTGGAGGGGCCGAATGACCTACTCCTGTTCCTGATTATTGTATGCTTATGTTCTTATGTTCGTGTGCAAGCGAAGAAGATGAACAGCTGCCTTCTCACCATTTTCCATCACAACAGCAAAGGTCCCATACATTCCATCGACTTGAATCAGCGATTTACTTATACCTCATCCAATTTGGTATTCTCAATGTGCTGCTCAGGATGCAGTCTCCTGTACATTGTGGAGATCTCAATGCCAATTGATTGATTGCTTTGCTGAACGCATCTGGTCAATGCGCCAGCTTGACGCTGTAATAATTTGCGACTTTAATTCTACATGCAACTGCGACTTTGGTGTCTGTGTTCTCGGCCTCAAAAACTGTGTCTGTGTTTCACTCAATGATTAACAGCACCGTATTTTTACAACAGGCATTTTGTTGCCTGTCGGACTCATCACTATTTTAAAGAATTCTGATCATAACCTCGGATGACTTTCTCAGAGGACATGCTGGCACTAGTGGATTGCTGCACTCGAGTCTTTGGGCTGGAGCAGTATGGGTTTGGGCATAGGGTTCCCCGGTGAGGTGTGGGATGGGTATTCAGGTACACGACCGGTGGGCTGGGACACACACCTGGGGCTGGAGAAGGTTTGGGCTGAGGCTTAGCATGGGAATTCCCAATACACGACTGGTGGCCTGGGACGCCCATCAGGGGTCGGAGGTTTGTGCTGGGGCTTGGGATGTGGATTCCGGTACACGACCAGTGGGCTGGGACACACACCTGGGGAAGGAGGACGTTTGGGCTGGTGCTTGGGGTGGGAAGTCCCAGTGCCTGACCGGAGCACTGGTCCACACACATGCGGGTGGAGGAGATTTGTGCAGGGGCTTTGGGGTGGGGATTCCAGATACACTGCCCGCGGGAGGACCACACGCCTGGAGTCTACTCGAATTTATCTTCATCATTTGTCATGCCCCCCAACACGCCTCAGTTATTCTTCTGTAAGCACTTGCTGCTGCACTGGGCCCAAAGTCTGTTCCTTTAATTAAATTCCTTTATATTCAAGAGGGCATTAGATAAGACCCTTATGTCTAAAGGGATCAAGGGGTCTGTAGAGAAAGCAGGAGTGGGGTCCTGAGATGAATGATCAGCCATGATCTTCTTGAATGGTGGTGCAGACTCTAAGGGCCAAATGGCCTACTCCTGCACCTATTTTCTATGTTTCTATGTTTATATGTTCTTATGCTCTTTTTGCTTTGCACCATCATCCGCTTTGTCACTGAATCACTCCTGCCCACCAACCGATCACATACTGTCCTCCTCTACAGAGGAGCATAAGAACAGAAGAAATAAGAATATGTGTCGGCCATCTGGCCCCTCGAGACTGCTCTGCTTATCAACAAGGTCACGGCTGGTCTGACCTTGACCTCAGCTACAATTCCCTGCCCTCTGCCCATAACCGTTGATTCGCTTATCATTAAAAAAAATCTATCTCCAAATGAAAGTTATTCAATGACCCAAAATCCACAGCTCTCACGGATAGAGAATTCCAAAGATTGACGACAAATTGATAGAAGAAATTCGTCCTCATTTGTCGTCGTTTTAAATGGATGACCACTTATTCTGAGACTATGCTCGCTACTCCGAGATTCCACCACGACAGGAAACATGCTCTCTGCATCCAACCTGTCAAGCTCCCTCAGAATCGTCTGTTTCAAGAAGATCACCTCTCATTCTACTAAACTGCAATGAGTATGAGTTCAACTTGCTCAAGCTTTCTTCGTATGATAATTGTTTCATCACAGCAATCAACCTCGTGAAGCTTCCCTGAACCTCCTCCAATACAAGTACAGCCCTGCTTCAGTAAGGAGACCAGTACTGTACGCAGTACTCCAGGTGTGGTCTCAAGAACGCCCTGCACAGTTGCAGCAGGACATGCCAACTTCTATACTCCATCCCACCTGCAATAAATGGCAAAAATTCCATTGATTTCATAATTACCTTCTGGACCTGCACACTTAATGTTTGTGTTCCATTGACAAGCAGCCCCAATTCCCTCTGTACCGTAGCATTTTGCAATCTCTCCCAATTTAAATAATAATTTGCTTTTTTATTTTTCCCACCAAAGATTATAGTGTCACGTTTTGCAACATTATACTCCATCTGCCAATTTTTTGCACACCTAAGCCTATCTATAGCCGTTGCAGATTAATTGCGTCTTCCTCACAACTTACTTTCCCAATTATTCTTGTATAATCAGCAGATATATAGATATTACATAAGAACGTAAGAATTTGGAACAGGAGTTAGCCATCGCGCCCCTCGAGCCTGCTTCACCATTCAAAAAGATCATGGCTGATCTGCCCGTGGACTCAGCTCCACTTACCCGCCCGCTCCCCATACCCCTTAATTCCCTTATTGGTTAAAAATTTATCTATCTGTGATTTGAATACATTCAATGAGCTCGCCTCAACTGCTTCCCTGGGCAGAGAATTCCACAGATTCACAACCCTCTGGGAGAAGAAATTCCTTCTCAACTCAGTTTTAAATTGGCTCCCCCGTATTTTGAGGCTGTGCCCTCGAGTTCTAGTCTCCCCGACTAGTGGAAACAACCTCTCTGCCTCTATCTTGTCTATCCCTTTCATTATTTTAAATGTTTCTATAAGATCACCCCTCATCCTTCTGAACTCCAACGAGTAAAGACCCAGTGTACTTAATCTATCATCATAAGGTAACCCCCTTATCTCCAGAGTCAGCCTAGTGAATCGTCTCTGTACTCCCTCCAAAGCTAGTATATCCTTCCTTAAGTAAGGTGACCAAAACTGCACGCAGTACTCCAGGTGCGGCCTAGATTTGCAGCAGGACCTCCCTGCTTTTGTTCTCCATTCCTCTTGTAATGAAGGCCAACATTCCATTTGCCTTCCTGATTACCTGCTGTACCTGCAAACTAATTTTTTGGGATTCATGCACAAGGACCCCCAGGTCCCTCTGCACCGCAGCATGCTGTAATTTCTCCCCATTCAAATAATATTCACTTTTACTGTTTTTTTTCCAAGGTGGATGAACTCACATTTTCCGACATTGTTTCCATTTGCCAAACCTTAGCCCATTCGCTTAAGCTATCAATATCTCTTTGCAGCCTCTCTGTGTCCGCTACACAACCCGCTTCCACACTAATCTTTGTGTCATCAGCAAATTTTCAAATTTTGTTACACAACACTCTGTCTCCTCCTCCAGGTCATCTATGCATATTGTAAACAGTTGTGGTCCCAGCACCGATCCTTGTGGCACACCACTAACCACCGATTTCCAACCGGAAAAGGACCCATTTATCCCAACTCTCTGCTTTCTGTTAGCCAGCAAATTCTCTATCCATGCTAATACATTTCCGCTGACTCCGCGTACCTTTATCTTCTGCAGTAACCTTTTGTGTGGCACCTTATCAAATGCCTTTTGGAAATCTAAGTACACCACATCCATCGGTACACCTCTATCCACCATGCTCGTTATATCCTCAAAGAATTCCAGTAAATTAGTTAAACATGATTTCCCCTTCATGAATCCATGTTGCGTCTGCTTGATTGCACTATTCCTATCTAGATGTCCCGCTATTTTTTCGTTAATTATAGCTTCAAGCATTTTCCCCGCTACAGATGTTAAACTAACCGGCCTATAGTTACCTGTCTTTTGTCTGCCCCTTTTTTTAAACAGAGGCGTTGCATTAGCTGCTTTCCAATCCACTGGTACCTCCCAGAGTCCAGAAAATGTTGGTACATTATAACCAATGCATCTTCTATAACTTCCGCCATCTCTTTTAATGTCCTGGGATGCATTTCATCAGGACCAGGGAACTTGTCTACCTTGAATCCTATTAGCCTGTCCAGCACTACCTCCCGAGTGATAGTGATTGTCTCAAGGTCCCCCCTTCCCATATTCCCGTGACCAGCAATTTTGGCATGGTTTTTGTGTTTTCCACTGTGAAGACCGAAGCAAAATAATTGTTTAAGGTCTCAGCCATTTCCACATTTCCCATTACTAAATCCCGCTTCTCATCTTCTAAAGGACCAATATTTACTTTAGTCACTCTTTTCCTTTTTATATATCGGTCAAAGCTTTTACTATCTGTTTTTATGTTTTGCGCAAGTTTACTTTCTTAGTCATACTTTGCTGTCGTTTAAAATTTTCCCAATCTTCTAGTTTCCCACTAACCTTGGCCACCTTAAACGCATTCGTTTTTAATTTGATACTCTCCTTTATTTCCTTGGTTATCCATGGCTGGTTAGCCCTTCTCTTACCGCTCTTCTTTTTCACTGGAATATATTTTTGTTGAGCACTATGAAAGAGCTCCTTAAAAGTCCTCCACTGTTCCTCAATTGTGCCACCGTTTAGTCGATGTTCCCAGTCTACTTTAGCTAACTCTGCCCTCATCCCACTGTAGTCCCCTTTGTTTAAGCATAGTATGCTCGTTTGAGACACTACTTCCTCACCCTCACTCTGTATTACAAATTCAAAGATACTGTGATCACTCATTCCGAGAGGATCTTTTACGAGGAGATCGTTTATTATTCCTGTCTCATTACACAGGACCAGATCTAAGATAGCTTGATCCCTTGTAGGTTCTGTTACATACTGTTCTAAGAAACAATCCCGCATGCATTCTATGAATTCCTCCTCCAGGCTACCCCGTGCGATTTGAGTTGACCAATCGATATGTCAGTTAAAATCCCCCATGTTCACTGCCATTCCTTTTTCACATGCCTCCATTATTCCCTTGATTATTGTCCGCCCCACCATGAAGTTATTATTTGGGGACCTATAAACTACGCCCACTAGTGACTTTTTCCCCTTACTATCTCTTATCTCCACCCACAATGATTCAACATTTTGTTCATTAGAGCCAATATCATCTCTCACAACTGCCCTGATATCATCCTTTATTAACAGAGCTACCCCACCTCCTTTCCCTTCTTGTCTATCCTTCCGAATTGTCAGATACCCCTGTATGTTTAATTCCCAGTCTTGGCACCCTGCAACCACGTTTCTGTATGGCCATCAAATCATACCCATTTGTTATGATTTGTGCCGTCAACTCATTTACTTTATTTCGAATGCTGCGTGCGATTAGGTAGGGTGTTTTAATACTAGCATTTAAACTATGATTTTTCGTTTTGATCCCTCCTGCAGCCCCTCTATCTTCATTCATATTGTCCCTTCCTTTCACCTTGTGGTTTATACTTACCCCAGTGCTACTCTGCTCTGTTGCCTCCTGCTTTTTGTATTCTTTGTTGGGGTACTTTTCATCTGCGCTCTCACCCACTCTAACTAGCTCAGAGACCTCTCCTGGGTTCCAAATACTCCTCGCATTGAGGCACCGAGCTTTCAGGCTTGCCTATTTATTACACTTTGATAATTTAGAATTTTGCTGTACTTTGGACCTTTTTGTTTTTTGCCTTGGGTTTCTCTGCCCTCCACTTTTACTCATCTCATTTCTGTCCTTTGCTTCTGTCTTGATTTTATTTCCCTCTGTCTCCCTGCATTGGTTCCCAACCACCTGCCATATTAATTTAACTCCTCCCCAACAGCACTAGCAAACACTCCCCCGAGGACATTGGTTCTGGTCCTGCCCAGGTGCAGACCATCCGGTTTGTACTGGTCCTACCTCCCCCAGAACCGATTGCAATGCCCCAGGAATTTGAATCCCTGCCTGCTGCACCATTGCTCAAGCCACATATTCATCTGAGATATCCTGCGATTCCTACTAGCATGTGGCACTGGTAACAATCCCGAGATGACTACTTTTGAGGTCGTACTTTTTAATTTAGCTCCTAGCTCCTTAAATTCGACTCGTAGGACCTCATCCCTTTTTTTTACCTATGTCGTTGGTACCAATGTGCACCACGACAACTGGCTGTTCACCCTCCCTTTTCAGAATGTCCTGCACCCGCTCCGAGACATCCTTGACCCTTGCACTAGGGAGGCAAAATACCATCCTGGAGTCTCGGTTGCGGCCGCAGAAACGCCTATCTATTCCCGTTACAATTGAATCCCCTATCACTATCACTCTCCCACTCTTTTTCCTGCCCTCCTGTGCAACAGAGCCAGCCACGGTGCCATCAACTTGGCTGCTGCTGCCCTCCCCTGGTGAGTCATCCCCCTCAACTGTACTCGAAGCAGTGTATCTGTTTTGCAGGGGGATGAGCGCAGGGGACCCCTGCACGACCTTCCTTGCAATGCTCTTCCTGCTGGTCTTCCATTCCCTAACTCGGCCCATTACAGTCCGCCGTTTCATCCAAGTTATTTATGCAGATTTTAAACAGTTCAGGCCCCAGCACCGACGCCTGTGGCACCTCATTACTTACAGTTTGTTAGCCTGACAATGAACCAATTATCCTGACTCTCTGTTTTCTTTTCGTTAGCCAGCCCTCTGTCCATGTTAATGTACTAACCCAACTCCGTGAAGCCTAATATTGTGCCTGTTGTGTGGCACCTTATTGAATGCCTTCTGGAAATTCATATAAATGACATCGACTGATTCCGCCTCATCCACCCTGCTCGTTACATCCTCAAAGCAGTACAGAAAATTTATCAAACATGGTTTGCCTTTGGTAAAACCATGCTGACTCTGCTTGACTGCATTATGATTTTCTAAATGTCCAGCAATTCTTATTTAAAAATGGACTCCAGCTTCTTCCCAGTGACAGGTCTTCAGCTAAATGGTCTATCGTGTCTTGCTTTCTGCCTCCCTACTTTCTTAAGTAGGAGCTTTACATTTGCAGTTTTCAAATCCGCTGCGATCTCTCCACAATCCGGGAAATGTGAGTAGATTACAACCAATGCATGCACTATATGTGCAACGACATACTTAAGGACCCAAGGATGCAGGCGATCAGGACCAGGGGACTTCTCCACCTTTAGTACTATTAGTTCACCTATTACCTTTTATCTAATGACAGTGATAGTTTTAAGTTCCCTCCAGACACATTGGCCCCCTGATTATCAATTATTGGGATGCTTTTAGTGTCTTCTACTGTGAGGACCGATACAAAATATTTGTTCAAAGTCTCAGCCATTTCCCCATTATTAATTTCCTCATCTCATCCTCTGAGTGGCCAACGTTTAGTTTATCTACTCTCTTCCTTTGTATATACCTGTAGAAGCTCTTACTGTCTCTTTTTATAATTCTTGTTAGTTCGCTCTCATAAACTATCTTCTCTCTCATTGTCATTTTTTTAGTCGTCCTTTGCTGGTTTCTGAAAAATTTCCAAACCTTTGGCCTTCCACTTTTCTTCGCAAAATTGTATGCCTTTTGGTTTCAAGTTGATACCATATTTTACTTCCATCATTAACCAGGGTTGCTTCATCCTTCTCTTAGAATCTATCTTTCTCTCTGAAATATATCTTTGCTGAGAGTTATGAAATATCTTTTTAATGTTTGCTACTTGTTATCTACCGCCTTACACTTTAATTTATTTCCCCAGTGCATTTAGTCAACTCTGCCTTCATATCTTGGCAATTGCCTTTATTTAAGATCGATGCACTCATTTGAGACCGAGCTTTCTCACCCTCAAATTTAATTTGACAATTCCACTACGCTAAGATCACTCCCCCCAAGAGGATCCTTTACTATGGGATCATTAATGCATCATGTCTTATTGTATGTTTCTCATCCTAGCCCACTGTTCTCTGTCTCTAGCCTTCCTTAATGCTGTTAGTCTCGGGAGCAGTGACCGAAGCGAGAGCAGCGACTGGACCAGGAGCAGTGGCTGCATATCATGGCCCAGCGGCTGTCCAGGTTTGGTCGCAGGCAGTTCGGGAGCAGCAGCTGTAGCAGAAGCAGTGGCAGCCTATAAAAGCCCAGCAGCAGTCCGGCGTTGGCGGTAGTTCGGGAGCAGCAGCCGGAGCAGGAGCAGCGGCGGCCTATAAAGGCGCTAAAGGCTGTCCGGGGCTGGCAGCATTTCGGGAGCAGTGGCCGGAGCAGGAACAGTGGCAGCCTATAAAGGCCCAGTGGCAGTCCGGGGTCAACGGCATTTCAGGTGTAGCGGCCGGAACAGGTGCAACGGTGGCCTATAAAGGCCAAACGGCTGCCCGGGGTCAGTGGCAGTTCGGGAGCAGCTAGCTGCAATCGGGTCAAAAATAAGAAAGAAGTAAAAAGTAATCGAAGGATGACGTCACATCCAAGTGGGTAAGTGCCTGGCTTGTTGAGTGGGGAGTAGTTTTATTTTTCTTTATCTTTTATCTTGTTCTGAGCAGTAAAAAATCGTTGGCATTATTGCCAAATTAAGTAATTTAAGGGTTACATCATGGCAGGCGAGCCAGACCCATATCATGCTCCTCCTGTGTGATGTAGGAAGTCAGCGACGCTTGTGTCCCTGACAACGACATGTGCAGGAAGCTGCAGCTCCTGTCAGACTGCATATGGCATGGGGATGGGAACCAATGCAGGGAGACAGAGGGAAACAAAGTGGAGACAGAAGCAAAAGACAGAAAGGAGATGAGTAAAAGTGGAGGGCAGGGAAACCCAATGCAAAAAACAAAAAGGACCACTTTGCAGCAAAATTCTAAAGGGTCAAAGTGTGTTCAAAAGGCAAGGCTGAAGGCTCTGTGCCTCAATGCGAGCAGTATTCGGAATAAGGTGGACGAATTAACACTGCAGATAGCAGTTAACGGATACGATGTGGTTGGCATCGCGGAGACATGGCTCCAGGGTGACCAAGGCTAGGAACTCAACATCCAAGGGTATTCAACATTTAGGAAGGATAGACAGAAAGGAAAAGGAGGCGGGGTGGCGTTGCTGGTTAAATAGATAATTAATGCAATTGTAAGGAAAGATATTAGCTTGGATGATGTGGACTCGCTATGGGTAGAACTACAGAATACCAAAGGGCAGAAAACGCTAGTGGTAGTTGGGTACAGACCTCCAGACAGTAGTAGTGATGTTGGGGAGGGCATCAAACAGGAAATTAGGGGTACATGCAATAGAAATGCAGCAGTTATCATGGGTGACTTTAATCTGCTTATAGATTGGGCTAAGAAAACTGGAAACAATACCGTGGAGTAAGATTTGCTGGAGTGCATAAGGGATGGTTTTCTAGACCAATATGTCGAGGAACCAACTAGGGGAGGCAAGCCATCTTAGACTGGGTGTTGTGTACTGAGAGAGGATTAATTAGCAATCTCGTTGTGCAAGGCCCCTTGCGGAAGTGTGACCATAATATGGTGGAATTCTACAATTCTACATTAGGATGGAGAATGAAACAGTTAATTCAGAGAATATGCTCCAAAACTTAAAGAAGGGTAACTTTGAAGGTATGAGGCGTGAATTGACTAGGATAGATTGGGGGTTGACAGTCGATCGGCAATGGCAGACATTTCGAGACCGCATGGATGAACGACAACAATTGTACATCCTGGTCTGGCGTAAAAATAAAAAAGGGAAGGTGGCTCAACCGTGGCTATCAAGGTAAATCAGGGATAGTATTAAAGCCAAGGAAGTGGCATACAAATTGCCCAGAAATAGCAACGAACTGGGGGACTGGGAGAAATTCAGTAGAGGACGACAAAGTGTTTTATTAGGGCAGGGAAAATAGAGTACGAGAGGAAGTTTGCAGGGAACATTAAAATGGACCCCAAAAGCTTTTATCTATATATAAAGAGGGAAAGGTTAGTAAAGACAAACGTAGGTCCCCTGCAGTCAGAATCAGGGGAAGTCATCACTGGGAACAAAGAAATGGCAGACCAATTGAACAAGTACATTGGTTCGGTATTCACTAAGGAGGACACAAACAACCTTCCGGAGAGAAAAGGGGTCAGAGGGTCTCGTGAGAAATCCTTATTAGTCTGGAAATTGTGTTGGGGAAATTGATAGGATTGAAGGCCGATACATCCCCAGGGCCTGATGGTCTGCATCCCAGAGTAATTAAGGAGGTGGCCTTGGAAATAGCGGATGCATTGACAGTCTTTTTCCAACATTCCATAGACTCTGGATCAGTTCCTATGGAGTGGAGGTTAGCCAATGTAACCCCACTTTTTAAAAAAGGAGGGAGAGAGAAAACAGCGAATTATGGACCGGTCAGCCTGGGTAAAATGATGGAATCAATTATTAAGGATGCCATAGCAGCGCATTTGGTAAGACGTGACAAGATAGGTCCAAGTCAGCATGGATTTGTGAAAGGGAAATCATGCTTGACAAATCTTTTGGAATTTTTTGAGGACGTTTCCAGTAGAGTAGACAAGGGAGAACCAATTGATGTGGTGTATTTGGTCTTTCAGAAGGCTTTCGACAAGATCACACACAAGAGATTAATGTGCAATGTTAAAGCACATGGGATTGGGGGTAGTGAGCTGACGTGGATTGAGAACTGGTTGGCAGACAGGAAGCAAAGAGTAGGAGTAAATGGGTACTTTTCAGAATGGCAGGCAGTGACTAGTGGGGTACCGCAAGGTTCTGTTCTGGGCCCCAGCTGTTTACATTGTACATTAATGATTTAGACGAGGGGATTAAATGTAGTATTTGAAAATTTGCGGATGACACTAAGTTTTGTGGCAGTGTGAGCTGCAAGGAGGATACTATGAGGCTGCAGTTTGACTTGGATAGGTTAGGTGAGTCGGTAAATGCATGGCAGATGAAGTATAATGTGGATAAATGTGAGGTTATCCACTTCGGTGGTAAAAACAGAGAGCCAGACTGTTATCTGAATGGTGACACATTAGGGAAAGAGGAGGTGCAACGAGACCTGGGTGTCATGGTACATCAGTCATTGAAGGTTGGCATGCAGTTACAGCAGGCGGTTAAGAAATCAAATGGCATGTTGGCCTTCATAGCGAGTGGAATTGAGTACAGGGGCAGGGATGTGTTACTACAGTTGTACAGGGCTTTGGTGAGGCCACACCTGGAGTATTGTGTACAGTTTTGTTCTCCTAACTTGAGGAAGGATATTTTTGTTATTGAGGGAATGCAGCGAAGGTTCACCAGACTGATTCCTGGGATGGCGGGATTGACATATCAACATAGACTGGACCAACTGGGCTTTAATTCACTGGAGTTCAGAAGAGTGAGAGGGGATCTCATAGAAACGTTTACAATTCTGAGGGGTTTAGACAGGTTTGATGCAGGAAGAATGTTCCCAATGTTGGGGAAGTCCAGAACCAGGGGTCACAGTCTAAGGATAAGGCGAAAGCCTTTTAGGACCGAGATGAGGAGAAACTTCTTCACCCAGAGAGTGGTGAACCTGTGGAATTATCGACAAAAGAAAATTGTCGTGTCCAATAACCTAAATATATTCAAAAATGAGTTAGATATAGTCCTTACTAGTAGGGGGATCAAGGAGTATGGCAAGAAAGCATGAATGGGGTACTGAAGTTGCATGTTCAGCCATGAACTCATTGAATGGTGGTGCAGGCTCGAAGGGCCGAATGGCCTATTCCTGCACCTATTTTTTCTATGTTTCTCTGCATTGTGGCATTGGAGCTGCGCATTGATTCACTCTGGAGCATCCACGATGCTGAGATAGTCGTGAATCGCATATTTAATGAGTTGGTCACACCGCAGGTAAAGTTTGGACAGGCAGGTAGGGAATGATTGACCATCAGGAGGAGCAGCGGAAGGAAGATCATGCAGCAGTCCCTTGTGGGCATCTCCCTCCAAAACGGAAACACCACCTTGGGTACAGTTGGGACTCAACAGGGGAAGGTAGGTGCAGCCAAGTTCATTGCACTAGGGGTTGCTCTGCTGCATAGGAGGGCAGGAAAATGAATGGGAGAGCTATAGTGATAGGGGATTTTATTGTAAGGGGAATAGATTGGCGATTCTGCAGCCGCAAACGAACGAGACTCGGGGATGATATGTTGCCTCCCTGGTACAAGGGTCAAGTATATCTCGGAGTGGCTGCAACGCATTCTGGAGGGGGAGGGTGTACAGCCCGCTGTCGTGGTACTTTTAGGTATCAACAATATAGGTAAAAACGGGATGAGGTCCTACAAGCTGAATGTAGGGAGCTCGGAGTTAAATTATAACGTAGGACCTCAATGTTAGAATTATCAGGATTGCTTCCAGTGCCACGTGCTCGCCAGAGTAGGAATTTCAGGATAGCTCAGCTAAATACGTGGCTTGAGGAATGATGCAAGGGGGATGGAATCAAATTCCTGCGACATTGGAAACGGAACTGGTGGAGGTGGAAGCCATACAATTCGGATGGTCTGCACCTGGGAAGGACCGGATCTGATATCCTGGGAGGAGTGTTTGCTCGTGCTGTTGGGGAGGTTTTAAACTAAAGTGGCAGGGGTATGGGAATCTATGCAGATAGGCAGAGCTAAGTAAACAGGGGGAAGAAGCAAAAGGTAGGAAGGAGAAAATCAAGCGGGGAGGGCAGAGAAATCAAGGGCAAAAATTCAAAAAGGGCCACATTACAACATAATTCTGGAAGCACAAACAGTGTTAAAAAAACAAGCCTGAATGCCCTGAGTCTCAATGCGAGGAGCGTTTGTAATAAGGTGGATTAATTGACTGTGCAGGTAGCTGTTAACGGATGTGATGTCATTGGGATTACGGAGACATGGCTCCAAGATAACCACGGCTGGGAACTCAACATTTAGCGGTATTGAATATTCAGGAAGGACAGACAAGAAGGTAAAGGAGGTGGGGTAGCATTACTGGTTAAAGAGGAGATGAATGCAATAGTAAGGAAGGACATTAGCGTGGATGATGCGGAATCTATATGTGTAGAGCTGAGAAACACCAATGGACAGAAAACATTAGTGGGAGTTGTGTACTGACCACCAAACAGTAGTAGAGAGCTTGGGGATATCATCAAACAGGAAATTAGGGACGCGCGCATTAAGGGTATAGCAGTTATCATGGGCGACTTTAATCTGCATATTGATTGGTCTAACGAAACTGGTAGCAATACTCTGGAGGAGTATTTCCTGGAGTGTATAAGGGATAGTTTCCAAAGCCAACATGTCGAGGAATCAACCAGAGAGCAGGCCATCCTGGACTGCGTCTTGTGTAATGAAAGAGGATTAATTAGAAATCTGGTCTTGCTTGGGGAAGAGTGACCATAATATGGTAGAATTCTTCATTAAGATGGAGAGTGACATAGTTAATTCAGAGACTAGGGTCCTGAACTTAAACAAAGGAAACTTCGATGGTATGAGCCGTGAATTGGCTATGAAAGACTGGAAAATAATGCTAAAAGGACAATAGCAGACTTTTAAATAGTAAATGGATGAACTGCAACAACTGTACATTCCAGTGTGTCATAAGAATAAAAAGTGGAAGGTGGCTCAACTGCAGCTATCAAGGGAAATTAGCGAAAGTGTTAAATCCATTGAAGAGGCATATACATTTGCCAAACAAAGCAGCAAGCCTGAGGACTAGGAGAAATTTAGAATTCAGCACAGGAGGACTAATGGTTTAATTAGAAGGGGGAAAATAGAATATGAGAGTAAGCTTGCAGGGAACATAAAAACTGATTGCAAAACCTTCTATAGATATGTGAAGAGAAAAGGATTAGTGAAGACTAATGTAGATCCCTCGGAGCCAGAATCTGAGTAATTCATAATGGGGAACAAGGAAATGGCAGACCATTTGAACAAATACCTTGGTTCTGTCTTCACTAAGGAAGGCACGAATAACCTTCCGAGAAATACTAGTGGTCCTAATGTCTAGCGAGAAGGGGGAACTAAGAGAAATCCTTATTAGTCACCAAATGGTGTTCGGGAAATTGAAAGGAATGTAGGCCGATAAATCCGCAGGGTCGGATAGTCTGGATCCCAGAGTACTTAAGGAATTGGCCCGAGAAATAGTGGATGCATCGGTAGTAATTTTCCAACATTCTATTGACTCTGGTTCAGTTCGAATGGACTGGAGGGTAGCTAATGTAACACCACTTTTTAAAAAAGGAGGGAGAGAGAAAGCAGGGAATTATAGACTGGTTAGCCTGACATCAGTAGTGGGGAAAATGTTGCAATCAATAATTAATGATGTAGTTACAGCGCATTTAGAAAGCAGTGATAGGATCGGTTCAAGTCAGCATGGATTTATGAACGGAGATCATGCTTGAAAAATCTCCTAGAATTTTTGGAGGATATAACTAGTAAAGTGGATAAGTTGGATCCAGAAGATGTTGTGCATTTGGACTTTCAAAAGGCTTTTGACAAGGTTCCACACAAGAGATTAGTGTGCCAAATTAAGGCGCATGATATTAGGGGCAGTGTGCTGACATGGATAGAGAACTGGTTGGCAGACAGGAAGCAAAGAGTGTGAATAAACGGGTCCTTTTCAGAATGGCAGGCAGTGACGGGTTGGGTGCCGCAGGGTTGAGTGCTTGGACCCCAGCTATTTACAATACACGTTAATGATTTCGACAAAGGAATTGAACCTAATATCTCCAAGTTTGCAGATGACTCGAAGGTGGGTGGAAGTGCGAGCTGCGAGAAGGTTGCAAGTAGGCTGCAGGGGGACTTGGACAGGTTAGGTTAATGGGCAGATGCATGGCAGATGCAGTGTAATGTGGATACCTGTGAGGTTATCTACTTTGGTTGCAAAAACAGGAAGGCAGATTGTTATCTGAATCGTGACAGCTTAGTAAACGGGGAGGTGCAAGGAGATCTGGTTATCATGGTACATCAGTCATTGAAGGTAGGCATGCAGGTGCAGCAGGCAGTAAAGAAGGCAAATGGCATGCTGGCCTTTATAGCGAGGGGATATGAGTACAGGAGCAGGGATATCTTACTGCATTTGTACAGGGCATTGGTGAGACCACACCTTGAGTACTGTGTGCAGTTTTAGTCTCCTAATCTGAGGAAATACATTATTGCTATTGAGGGAGTGCAGCGAACGTTCACCAGACTGATTCCAGGGATGGCAGGTCTGATACATGAAGAAAAACTCGATCGACTAGGCTTATGTTCACTGGAATTTAGAGGAATGAGTGGGGATCTCAGAGAAACATATAACATTCTGACGGGATTGGACAGGTTCGAATGTTCCCGATGTTGGTGAAGTCCAGAACCCGGGGTCGCAGTCCAAGGTTAAGTGGTAAGCAATTTAGGACCGAGATGAGGAGAAACTGCTTCACTCAGTGAATTGTGAACCTGTGGAATTCTCTTACACAGAAAGTTGTTGAAGCGAGATCGTTAGATATATTCAAAAGGGAGTTAGATAAAGGGATCAATGTTTATGGAGAGAAAGCAGGAAAGGGGTACTTAAGTTGCATGATCAGCCATGATCATTTTCAATGGTGCTGGTGAAGGAGAGAATGGCCTTCTCCTGCACCTACTTTCTATGTTTCTATGTCTTCCAGTTCTGATGAAAGTCGATCGACATGAATCTTCAAATCTGTTTCTCTCTCCACAGAGGCTGCCTGACTGTTGATATTTTCAACATTGTCTCTTTTCAATCATAATTAAAGCAATCACTTTAATTTTATTTTGCTCAATGTTTAGTCCGGGATTTTAGCTGGGTTGGGTCATGTAGGCGGTGGGCGTGGGATGGGGTGGGAGCAGAGTTTAAGAAAGTAGACA
Organism: Pristiophorus japonicus; assembly: GCF_044704955.1. Classification (NCBI taxonomy): domain Eukaryota; kingdom Metazoa; phylum Chordata; class Chondrichthyes; family Pristiophoridae; genus Pristiophorus; species Pristiophorus japonicus. Next base: position 19,002,725 of record NC_092003.1, read on the forward strand.
CGAAGACGGAATGTTGGGGACCCTTAACCCAACAGGGTACATTGTTTCTCCTTGACGTGTTCCCCACCCTGGTCGTCGGCCTGATTGACAGCAGGCTTTCAGTCGGCCATGAAACAAGCGGACTCAGGATCAGGACCAAGTAGGTCCAATTCTAAAAATCGGGAGAATGGGGCTCCCGATCCGCCGTTGTGTGGAAACACCGGCCCAGAAGGTTGCGCTGTCTCGCTGGTTGCCCTGTCCCGGGGGTTTCCCCGTCCCGTGGGTTTCCCAGTCCAGGGGGTTTCTCTGTCCCGGGGGTTTCCCTGTCCCGCTGGTTGCCCTATCCTGGGGGTTGCCCTGTTCCGGGGGTTGCCCTGTCCCGGGGGTAGCGCTGTCCCGCAGGTTGCCCTTTCCTGGGGGTTGCCCTGTCCCGGGAGATGCCCTGTCCCGGGGGAGTGTCCGATCCCCACTCTTGGGGATGTCCGCGTCCGGGGTTCTTTCGGGGCGAAGGTAAGAGCTTGGGGCTGCCGGACGAACGCATTCCAAGGCTTCAGAACCCCGGCCAGCCACAGTTAAACATGTAAAACAGGTAAATCCAGATACTAGCAGCCTCCTTCAAATATTGACATTGCCAATCCACCCACTGGGAGCAGGCGGCTGTCCACCTGCTGTCCCTACTTCATACACATCGGAAGAGGGCTGTTTGGAGGCGGGATGGGGTCGGGGTGGAGATTTGAACAATTTAACACCTGACCCGACCATAACCTACCCGTTGTTGGTAAAACCTAGACCTTACTGTCTGGGCTCAGACACGGAAAATGTTTTATCATGAACTTTCAGTCTCCCCTCCCTTTTACTTGTTTACAGTGAATTTACTGGTGATGGTGATCCTGTCCCGGGGAAAATGCGGGCTTTCCACCTGCACCACTCGCTACCTGACGTCAAACTATGGCGTATCACTTACTATTATTAACCGGTGTCTTTCCTGATCATCACCCCTGTATGTAATGTTGTCACTGTCCAGGTCACTGCAGTCACAGTCTGTTCTGTCAGGTTCAACGTCTCTTTCTCCTTTGATCGATTTGTGGTAATTAATTGCCAGAAGCTGAAATCTACATATTGCGCGGTAAAACTGAGCTTCCCTCAACAACAGTGGTTCCCTCAACAACATGCATTCTGCTGTGTTTAAACTACAATCCCCACTACTTTACAAGTGAACCTTGTGTGATAGACAACAATGTAACAATGTGCCGTGGTTCTGTGTCACCATATGTTATAGATTTCTGATATTAAAGCACTGCAAGATTCCCTATTTACATTGATATTTTCTATATCTGTGGAGAAGTTTAATATATGCTGCGGAATTTAACTTGCTGCATAAACACGTTTATTTACGGGGTGCCTCATCCAAGTTTAGAGAGCAGTTGATGAGCGCGGTGAAATATCCGGTTGCCTCAATTATACAATTAATTAATAATAAGAACGACTGAGCGCAGTCTCACGGCGGGTCCCAGTGTTCCCAGTCCAGGAATGTAATATTTAACCCCAGTCTGCCATCAACTGAATTGCACCAGGATTGGCTGGTGATCTGAAAACATGCCCAGCGGCGGGGCAAGCACTGTGTTTATGACACGGCACTGTTTCTGATTGACAGTTCCCATATTGCCTTTGGCGACAGCACCAGTAGTTTGCTGCATTACATCCGCGTTTTTGTGCAAAGTGTCAGTTCAGCTCTTTCGTGAATCAATTCATTTGCATCTTCGATGTTAAGAGCCTCGTCAATAGGTACGCAGGTAGATTTGCGCTGCAATTTAGAGGATGATATTATATTCATTTTACAGCGCACACCCGTCCATTCGGCCCAACAGGTCTATGCTGCTATTTATGCTCTATTCGAGTCTCCACTCATTGCACATACATCACTCAGACTCTGTCCATTTCTTTCTATTCCCCTTTCTCTCATGTACACGTCCAGTCTCCTTTGGAAAGCATGTAAGCTATTTGATTCAAATACATCCTGTGGTAGTAGCTTCGGCAGTCTAACCATTATATGAGCAAATAAATTGCGGCTTTTTTCCCTATTGGATGTATGAGTAACTTTCTTATATTTATGGCACCCTAGCTTTGGATTCTCCCAGAGGTGTAAATATTTTCTCCACTTCGACCGTGATAAACCCATTAAGGATTTTGAAGGCATCTTTCAGCCCTCCTCTAAGTCACCTCTCTACTAAAGAAAGAAGGCCAACCCATTCAAACTTTCCCGGTAGTTAAATCTTTCAGTTAACATACGAACATAAGAAAAAGGAGCAGGAGTAGGCCATTTGCATCCTCGAACCTGCGCCACCATTTAATAAGACCATGGTTGATCTGATCATGGACTCAGCTACACTTCTCTGCTCGCTCCCCATAATCCTCCCTTATCACTCAAAAATCTGTCCACCTCCGCCTCAAACTTATTCAATGACCCAGCCTCCACAGCTCTATGTGGCAGAGAATTCCATAGATTTACAATCCTCTGAGATAAGAAAATCCTCCTCATCTCAGTTTAAAATGCGCGGCTCTTCATTCTAAGACTATGTCCCCTCGATTTATTTTCCCCTCTAAGTGGAAATCTCCTCTCTGCATCCACCTTGTCGAGCCCCCTGATTATACTGTGAGTTTCAAAAAGATCACCTCTCAGTCTTCTGAACTTCAACTTCTATCGGCCCAACCTACTCAACGTATCCTCCTAAGTCAACCCCCTGATCTCTGGAATCAACCTAGTGAATCTTCTCTGAACAGCCTCCAATGCAAGTGTCTTACTCCTTAATTCTCGACGAAATCTGTACACAGTACTCCAGGTGTGGCCTCACCAATACCCTGTAGAGATGTAGCAGGAGTTATTTGCTTTTATATTCCAACCCCCTTGCAAAAAATGTCAACAAATAATTTGCCTTGCTGTTTACTTGTTGTATCTGCATACTAACGTTTTATGTTTCGTGCACAAGGAGCCCCAGGTCTTTCCAATTTTTCAACATTTAAATTATAATTTGCTTTTCTATTATTTCTGCCAAAATCGATAACCTCACATTTTCCCCCATTATATTTTATCTGCCAATTTTTTGCCAAATAACTTAGCCTGCCTGCATCGCGTTGCAGATATTTTGTGCCCTCCTCACAATTTGCTTTTCCATCCATCTTTGTATCATCAGCAAACTTAGCTGCATTACATCGAAACATGGAGCATAGAAAACAGGTGCAGTAGTCGGCAATTCGGCCATTCGAGCCTGCACCACCATTCAATGAGTTCATGGCTGAACATGCAACTTCAGTACGCCATTCCTGCTTCATCGCCATACCCCTTGATCCCTCTCGTAGTAAGGACGACATCTAACTCCTTTTTGAATATATTTAATGATTTGGCCTCAACAATTTTCTGAGGTAGATAATTCCACAGGTTCAACACTCTCTGGGTGAAGAAGTTTCTCCTCATCTCGGTCCTAAATGGCTTACCCCTCATCCTCAGACTGTGACCCCTGGTTCTGGACTTCCCCAATACATTGGTAATTTTCCCACATTCTACTCTATCTGGCAATGTTTTGCGAACTCCTACATCACGTTGCAGATATTTTGTGTCCTCTTCACAACTTGCTTTTACATCCATCTTTGTATCATCAGCAAAGTTGTCTACATTACATGCGGTCCCTGCATCGAAGTCATTAATATAGATTGCAAATAGTTCAGGACCCAGCACCGATCCCTGTGGCACACCTCTAGTCATTCTTTGCCAAACGGAAAATTACCCACTTATGTCAACTCCTTGTTGATCCACCCTGCTCGTTACACCCTCAAATAGCTCCAGCAAATTTGTCAATCATGATTTCCCTTTCAGAAAACCATGCTGACTGTGCTTAATTCAATCATGCTTTTTCAAGGGTCCCGCTAATGCTTCCTCAATAAAGGAATCCAGTATTTTCAAAATGGCACACGTTAGGCTCACTGGCCTGTGGTTTGCTGCTTTTTGTGTGCGTCCTTTGTTAAACAGGCGGGTTGAATTTGCAATTATCCAAGCTGCTGGGACCACAGGATCAAGAGAAATTTGGTAGATTACAACCTTTACATCCATTATCTGTGCAGCCACTTCTCATGATCCTGAGCTGTAAGGCGTCAGCTCCCGGGGACTTGCCAGCCTTTAGTCCCATTATTTTACCTCGTACTACTTAATTAGTGATAGTGATTGTATTAAATTCCTTCCTAACTGTAGCCTCTTGGTTATCTACTATTGGGATGTTATGGAGTCTTCTGCCATTTAAACCAATACAGAATAGCTGTTCAACGTCTCTTCGATTTCCCTGCTCTCCACGATTAATTCCCCAGTCTCATTCTCCAGCGGACCAACACTTACTTTTGCACTCTTTTCCTTTTTATGTACCTGTAGAAGCTCTTACTCTCTGTTTTTACATTTTGTGCTAGTTTATCTTCATAATCTACCGTCTCTCATTTAATCATGCTTTGAGTCGTTCTCTGCTGGCTTTTAAACATTTCCAAATCCTCTGGCCTGCCACTAGTATTGGCCACATTCTTTGCCTTTATTTTCAATTAGATACCCTACGTTATTTCCTTCGTTAGCCACGGATGGTTATCCATTCTCTTACAGTCTTTTCCTCTCATTGGGAAATATTTCTGCTGCTAATTATGAAATATCTCCTCAAATATTTGCCACTGGTCATCAACCATCCCATTATTTTGTGTAATTTTCAAGTCCACTTTAGCCAACTCTGCCCTCATAACTTTTTAATCTCATTTTATTTAACTTCTGGTGCCAGCCAGTTATATAGACACAAAGGAACATATATGTTACAGCGCAGAAGGAGGTCATTACGGCCTATCGTGTCTACGCCTGCTGACAAAGAACTGCACAGTCTTTGGTCAACACCCTTAAATGTTACATATAAACCTCTGATCAATGACGGAAAGGCAAAGAGCACCCTGCCAAACCAGACCACCTCACACAATTGCGACACACCTTGTACTGAATCAATCTGCACTCCATCTCAACCGGAGGTATGTAATCTCCTGGAAGAGGCAAAAATCAGATTCAAACCCAGGCCAATTTAGGGAGAAAAAGTCTGAGAAAATTAATCTCCGACCAATCCAGGTGATCAAAACTAATCCAGGAGATCACCCTGGCCGTATTCTATTATCTGCAGTACTTTCCATTGTATTTACGCCGTCCAACAAAAGTTCATCGAGTCTAATCCTAATTACCAGCTCGAGGTCCACAACTATGTAGGTTACTGCACTTCAAGTGCACATCCAACAATCTGTTAAAAGTGTTGAGGGTTTCTGCATACACCACTCTTCCACGCAGCGAGTTCCAGATCCCCACAACCTTCTGCATAAAAAAATCCCCCTCAAATCTCAACTTAACCTTCCACCAACCAACTTCAACTATGCCCCCGCCTAATCGACCCCTCCACTAAAGGAAATAGACCCTTACTATCCACTATGTCCAGACCCTTAACATTTTGTACACCTCAATTAGATCTCTCAACCTCCTATCTTCCAATGAGAAAAAATCCAGCCTATCCAATCTGTCCTCATAACCAAGGGTCTCCACTCCAGGCCGTATCCCAGTAAATCTCCTCTGCACCTCTCTAGTGCAGTCACGTCCTTCATATAATATGGCGAACAGAACAGCACAAAACACTCCAGCTGTGGCCGAATCAAAGTGTTACGCAATTTAAGCATAACCTCCCTGCTCTTATATTCTATGCCTTGGCCAATATAGGGAAGCATTTCGTATGCCTTCTTAACCACCTTATCCACCTGGCCTGCTACTTTCAGGGATCTGTGGACCAATGGTGGAGCTTTGGAGGCGTGGCCTATTCAGTTGGAACTGTGCTGCAGTGAGAGAAGGAACTCCCTGCTGAAGCTCCTGTCTCGAAAGCCTGGAGTGAACCCTGAGAACAGCCCAGGAAGAGGAGGAGAGGGCTGGCTTACTACAACTCAACGTCCAGAGGGAGAAGAGGAGAGCTGAAAATGTGTAATTTATTGCTACTAAAGAGAGCTGTAGACAGGGGGAAAATAACATCCAGAGAAACCACCATCCAGTGTGGTAGGAGGGAGAGCCATTTCGACAATCTTCGACAGATGGGTGTGCTTTGGTGCATTCCCCGAAAGACTTTGTTGTATCGGTGGGGGGAGGAAAGAAGACCTTTCGAGAGCCGGAACATTGCAGCGGGTGTGTGTGTGTGGAAGTGTGTGTGGGGGTCTTGCTTACAGCTAGGCCCCACACACCACTGAAGCACCCCTTCCCCATTGCCTAGCCTGGGATAGCTGGAGCTACCTGGCTGAAGAATCTTTCATCACCCTATTAAACATCGTTGGGAGTGTGTGCCTGGGTGGCTCCAGTTACCCCAGGTGAAGACATCTTCTCCCCCCACCCGAAGACCATTCTACAAAAACTGTGTTTTTTTGCCATCTGGGGAGTGCACCCCAAGAAACACCCACCCATCGCTGTGAGGGCAGACCTGCCCTCGCAGCTTCCCTCTTTCTCACCCCCAACACTCTTTCCCACCCCCACTCTCTTTCTCTCTCTCTCTGTCTCTCTCCTCTCTCTCTGAGAGCCCTTTCCTCCTAATTGTAAAACAATTCAGACAACTGAGCAGATGGAGCAAGGCCCCTCCCCATTCGTTAACTAGGGGAGAGGTGTGCCCCATTAAGAGCACCCTCTGCTCAAAAAAGCAACGAAGCCAATTAAAGACCATTAAGGCCTGTGACTTTGGGGTGGGTGTAGCCCTTAAAGGGACCCAGTGACGGTGACCCCATCCACGCCGGTGGCAGGGCCAGCTAGGACATATGCGCAGGCGGCGTCCACATCCACGGCGCTTCCTGCGCCTCCTCCTGCCCTGCCACCATTCAGACTGATAACAAAAAAACACGGGGTCAAGAGCTTCACTCACCCCAGAATGAGCGTCGAGGAGTGCGTGCATGCGATGGCTGGGATGGTCGGCCCCTCGGCCATTGTCACAGCCTCTAAGATGTCTGGGAAGGTTGTATTCTTCCTGGGGTCGGAGCGGGTGGTGTCCCTGGCCCTCGAAAAGGGGCTCACGGTGGGCGGGACGTTCCTGCCGGTGGACCCTCTCGAGGCCACCGCGCAGAGGGTCATCATTTCAAACGTCCCGCCCTTTGTTCCCGCTGAGCTCCTCCTCCCTCACCTCCACCAACTGGGGAAGGTAAGGTCGGGGTTCAACCCCATACAGCTCGGCCTCAGAGAGAACAGCCTGTGCCATGTGTTCTCCTTCCGCCGCCAGCTCTTTGTCCGGCTGGTGCGGGAGGAGATGACGGAGGGCAATTTTAATGTGGTGCACGAGGGGACTGCCTACCACGTCTTTTGGACGTCGGACGGCGTGCGGTGCCATGCCTGCATGGAGGTGGGGCACGTTCGCAAGTACTGCCCCGCCTCCAAGGCCGCCAAACCACCGAAGGCGTTCGAGAGGGTGGATCACGACTATCTGTTCGGAACTCTGCATGCTTTTGAGTTCTGGACGCATATCGTCGCACGGATCCGACTATTGTACGTCGCCGCGGAGTGTCTGATGAAGGTTAATGGATCCTTGATGGCGCCCCTTCGCTTTGGGAGAGGGGTGCGCCAGGGATGCCCCATGTCCGGCCAGTTATATGCCATTAGCGTGGAGCCTTTCGTGCGCCTCCTGCGGACGAGGTTGACGGGTCTGGCTCTGCAAGGGCTGGGTAGTGGAGGTCGTCCTCTCGGCTTACGCTGATGACGTGCTCCTCGCGGTAGAGGATTCCGCTGACCTGCGGAGGATGTGTGAGTGCCAGGAGATTTACACGGGCGCATCCTCTGCCAGGATCAACTTGGAGAAATGTTCCGGACTCCTGGTGGGTCAGTGGTGGGTGGACTCCCTGCCGGAGGAGCTCAGGCCTTTTGCCTGGAGCACGACCCATCTCCTCTATCTGGGAGTCTACCTTAGCCCCGACGAGGCAGCCTGGGCAGCGAACTGGCAAGAGCTGGAGGCCAAGGTCGCCGCTCGCCTCGGGCGCTGGACAGGACTCCTCCGAGTGCTGTCCTACAGGTGTCGAGCGCGAGTCATAAACCAGCTGGTGGCCGCCATGTTGTGGTACCGGCTGGTTACTTTGACCCCTCCCACTGCGTTTGTCACCAAGATACAGAAGAAGCTGGTGGACTTTTTCTGGAACAACTGGAAGCACTGGGTCTCTGCCGCGGTCTTGAGTCTCCCGCTTGGGGAGGGCGGTCAGTCGTTGGTGTGCGTCAGCACCCAGCTCGCGACTTTCTGTCTTCAGACCCTGCAGAGATACCTTTACGTCGAGCCCCCTCCTAGGTGGCATGCTCTGGCGACGTATTTCTTCCGCCAGCAGCACGGCCTCAACTACGACACGCAGCTCCTGTTTGTGAGCTTGGGGGGCGTCAGGAATGACTTCCAGGAGCTGCCTGTCTTTTACAAGGAACTCACCAGGGTCTGGAACAAAGTCTCCACCAAGCGCAGCGCTCCACCAGCTGGATTGGTGGCTGTCCTGCAGGAGCCGCTGCTCCGGAATCCGTAGCTCCATGACCGAGGTTTTAGGTGGCGGTCGGACGAGAGGGCTGTGGCTGGTGAGGTGACAAGTTTCAGGGAACTGCTCGATGGCGGAGGAGCGGGCTGGATGGCACCAGACACGCTGGTGCGGCGCCTAAATTCCGCCAACGTCCGCCGCGTGGCCGATGCCATCGAGTCGCTAAAAACAACTCTGGGCCCTGACTCCGTCAGGTGCATCGAGGAGGCTCAAGCACGTGGGGAGATCCCGTCCGAACTGACCCCCGTCCAGACGGAATTCCTCATCGGCGCCAAACCCCGGAACCTCCCTCGGGAGCCGGCGACTCACAACTTGAGCCGCCTCGAGGAAATCCCCTCTGTGCCTTTCAGTTCCGCGCGGATGGGTTTCCTGTACGGGCTGCTCCTACACACTCTCAACTTTGCCATCCTCGCCTGTCGTCCGGACACACCATGGCGTACCATCTTGCCATCCGGAGGAGGCGGGGGTCCCCGATGAAGGGCACTCTATGCGGGAGTCCTCCCAATATTGATCGGGGACTTGGCCTAGAGGGTGGTGCACGGAACAGTCCCGTGCAATAAAGTTTTAAGCCGGTTCACGGGCTCCCAGACCGCCTGCAATTTCTGTGGTTTGGAAGAGTCCGTGTTCCATGTTTTTATGGAATGCGCGAAGAACCGCCCTTGTTTTATTATTTAAAGGGGCTGCTCCTGAAATTCTGGTTGCACTTCAGTCCCACACTCCTGATCTGTGGGCACCCTGTGCGGAGGGGTGCGGGTAGGTCCGAGGGCCTCCTCGTCGGACTGCTCCTGGGCACGGCCAAGGGTGCCATCAGCCGGTCCAGGCAGCATGCGGTCGAGGGTGTCATTCAACCTGACTGCCTGCCTCACTTCCGCACGTACATTCGTGCCAGGGTGTCCTTGGAAATGGAGCACGCGGTGTCCACCGGTACGCTCGCGGCCTTCCACGAGAGGTGGGCACCGGAGGGACTGGTGTGCATCGTCACGCCCGGCAACCAAATTTTGATTTGATTTTATGTGTTAAAGTTTAATTTGTTTTAATTGCCGGTGTTTTTAGTGTCCCCCTCCCCTTTCATAGGTGGCACTTGGAGAAAGAAAAAAAAATGATTTTAGTGCCCAAAAAAAAACTTAAAAAAAAACAAAAACACAAAAAACCCCCAAAAAGCACAATAAAAGTGCCTTGGAAATGTTTGGTGCGCCCCCCAGATCGGGGGGACACGATTTAATGATTTAATGTTTAAATATTTTCACAAAAAGAGTTCTGTGGACCACCACTCCAAAGTCTCTTTGTGCATCTTCCCTTTTTAGCCCTCCCAAAGTGCATCACATCACACTTTTCTGAATTAAATTCCATTTGCCACTGGTCAGGTCACCTGACCGATCGATTGATATGCTCCTGCAGCCAATGACTTTGCTCTTCATTATCAATCACACAGCCACTTTTATTGTCGACTGCAAACTTCTTAATCCTACTCCCTATATTCAAATCTAAATCGTTTATATATACCACAAAAAGCAAGGGACCGAGTAACGAGCCCTGCAGAACCAAAGCATCCTTTCAGTCACAAAAACATCCATCAAACATTATGCTTTGCGTCCTGCCTCCAAGCCAATTTTGCAAATAACTTGCCACTTTGCCCTGTGACATGGGTGGTAACCTTCATGACCAGTCTCTCATGTGGGATCTTTTATAAGTTTTGCAAAAGTCCACATATACTACATCGTAAGCACTACCCTCATCGACCCTCTTGGTGACCTCCTCAAAAATATTCAATCAGTTTAGTCAAACACGATTTGCCTTAACAAACCCATGCTGACTACCCCTAATTAATCCTTGCCTTTCCAAATGCAGATTTATCCTATCTCTCAAGAGTTTTTGCAATACTTTTCGCAGCACTGAGGTTCGGCTGAAAGCCCTGAATTACTCGGCCACTCCATGTATCCCTTCTTAAACTATGCTACTACATTATCAGCCCTCCAATCCTTCGGCACCTTGCCCAGATCCAAAGAGGACTGGAAAATGATGGCGAAGACCTCTGATCTTTCTTCTTTTATCTCGCTCAACAGCCTGGGATGCATTTCATCTGGGACTGGAAATTTATCTACTTTCAAAGCTGCTAAAATCCTTAATACTTCCTCTCTCACTATAATTATTTCATCTAGATTATCATACTCCTTCTCGATAGCAGTTTCTACAATGCCCCTTTCCTTTGTGAAAATAGATGTAACGCATTCATTCAGAATCCTGCCATCATCTTCCGCCTCCACACATGGGCTCCAATAGGCCCTACCCTTTTTTAGTTACCCTCTTCCACTTAATATATGTTCAGACCATTTTAGAGTTTTCCTTAATTTTACTGGCCAAGAATTTCTCGTGCTCTATCTTAGCATTCCTAATATCCTGTTTAATTTTACCTCTTAACTTTCTAGATTCCTCTAAAGATTCTGTAGCATTTAGACATTGGTATATGACATAAACATCACTTTTTTCCTTAATTATCCCCTGTAAGTCCCTAGACATCATGGCGGCTCTAGATTTATTTTTCCCAGCGTTTTTGTTCAGGGCACGTGTTTGGCCTGAGCCTTCCGGATCTCCTCCTTGAATGTCTCCCAGTGTTACGACACTGATTTACCCACATGTAGATGTTTCCAGTCCCCTATGGCCAAATCACTCCTTAACTTAACAAAATTAACTGTGCCCAAATTCGGAACATGTATTCCAAGCCTATTCTTGTCGTTATCTGTAACCAACTTGACTCTGACTGAATTATGGTCACTGGCACCCAAGTGCTCTCCCACTAATATTTGTGAGAACGAAGCCATTGGCCCACCGCAAAATGTGTGTCCTGGCCGCAGACTCCATTCATCTCCCTGCGACCTGTCTAAGACTGAAGCACACCCTTCTCAACATTGATGTCGTATTTGACAGTCAGATTATTTTCCAAACCCATATCCACTCCATCACCAGAACGGCCTATTTCTGCCTCTGTAGCATTGCCTAACACCATCCTGGCTCACCTCTTTTCCTGATCAAACCATCGTTCCTGTCTTCTTCGCTCTACACTGGATTACTACAATGTTTTTATGTTCAGCTTCACATCTCCCAACGTCAATTAATTTGAGCTGATTCAAAACTCTGCTTCCAGTGTCCGAACTCGCACTGGATACGAAATCATCATTACCCCTGTGTTCGCTGATCGACATTGCCTCCCTATCCAACAATATCTAAATTTTAATATGATCATCCTTCTGTTCGAATATCTTCATGGCTTCTGTAAACTCCACCAGCTCTAAGATTTCTGGGACCTCCGTGCTCCTCCAAATCTGGCATCTTCCACTTCCCCAATTTCCAGTGTTCCAACATTGGCAACCGTGTTTTCAGCTGCCGAGGCCCCAAGCTCTGTTATTCCCTCGCTAAACCTCTATGGCTCTCTCACTCTCTTCTTCCTTTAAGAAGCTCCTTAATCCGTTTCTATTTGACGAAGCTTTTTTCCTAAAACCTCCTGATGTACCTCGGTTTCAAAGGTTCCTGAATTCCGCATTGGATTCATTCACGGCAATTCTAAATCTATGCCGCTGAGTTCTGGTCTCTCCCGCAAGTGGAACCATCTTAATAAGAAGATAAGAACATAAGAAATAAGAACGGCCTTTCCAGACTGTTCCACCATTCAATAAGATCATGACTGATCTGATCATGGACTCACCTCCACTTTCCGGCCGGCTCCCCATAACCCCTTACACCTTATCGTTTAAGAAACTGTCGATTTCTGTCATAAATGTAATCAATGTCCCAGCCTCCACAGCTCTCTGAGGCACGGAAGTCCACAGATTTACAACACTCAGAGAAGAAATTTTTCCTCATCTCCATCTTAAATGGGCGGCTGCTTATTCAAAGATCATGTCCTCTAGTTCTCGTCTCCCCGGTCAGTGGAAGCATCCTCTCTGCATTCACCTTGTCATGCCACCTCATAATCTTAGACATCTCGATAAGGTCACGTCTCATTCCTCTAAATTCCAATGAATAGAGGCCCAAGCTACGCAACCTTTCCTCATAAGCCTACCCCCTCTTCTTCGGAATCAACCTTGTGAACCTTCTCTGGACTACCTCCAAAGCAAGTATATCCTTTCATAAGTATGGAAACCAAAACTGCAAGCAGAATTCCAGGTGTGGCCTGACCAACACCCTGTATAGATGTAGCAAGACTTCCTGCTTTTATACTCCATGCAGTTTGCAACAAAGGCCAAGATTTCATTGGCCTCTCCGATCAATGCTGTACCTTTTCTGTTTAATGCACATGTAACCCAAGGTTCTACTGCACTGTAGCACTTTGCAATCTTTCTCCATTCAAATGATATCTTGCTCTTTGATTTGTTCTGCCAAAGTGCATGACCTCATACCTTTCAACATTAAACTCCATCTACCATAGTTTTGCCCACTCACTTAGCCTGTCTATGTCCTGTTGCAGATTTTCTGTGTCCTCTTCACACATTGCTTTTCCTCCCATCGTTGTATCGTCAGCAAACGTGGCTCAGTTACACACAGTCCCTTCATCCAAGTCGTTAGTATCGATTGCAAATAGTTGTAAATAATCTTTTCAAACTAAAATCGAACAAACCCTGTCATATTCTTAAAGAACTCTATCTGATCATCCCTCAGTGTTGCCTGTGCTAATGAAAAGAGCCTCGCCTGTTCAATCGTTTCTGATAATTGTACCCTCTCAGTACTGGTTTCATTCCAGTAAATCCACTTTGCACCTTCAGCAGCGCCTCGCTGTCCTATTCATATGTTGGATACCAGAAATATTTGCAGTTCTCCAAGTGCGGTCAAACCAAGATTCCATACTAGTTTAAAATAACTTCTATGATTTTCAATTCTATCCGTCTAGACATGAACCCTAGTGCGTTATTTGTTTATTTATGCTCTGATTAAACTGCAGTGTTACATTTAGTGATTTGTGTCACTGTAGCGTCACATCCTTCTGCTCCTGAGCCCCGTTTAGACATTTATTTTCCAAGGAGTGTATGACCTCCATATTCTTCCTGTTAAAATGCAAAACCGCACACTTGTCTATATTGAAGTTACTTTGCTCATTCTGCAAGCTTATTCATGTCATCCTGTATGTTGTCGAAGACACCCTCTGCATTAACTTTCATACCCCATTGTGGTGACATCCACAAAGTTTGAAATTACACTTTCGATTCCCGAGTCCGAATTGGCTATATAAATGGTGAGCAGGAGTGGTCCTAGCACAGATCCTTCTGAAACACCACTTTGCACATTTTCAAGCTTCTCTGCTTTTGAATTCTATTGCCTTAGAGATAAACCCCAGTACGTTGTTAGCATTTGAATTGCTTTGATAACCTGTGATCCAACTTTTAATGATTTGATCACCTATACCCCAAGATCCCTTTGCTCTTCTGCTCCGTTCAGTTTCTTATTTTCTAAGATACAGGTGAGCATACAATGTGACAGCACAGATGCAGGCATTTCGGCCCAAATTGCCTCTTTAGTAGCGCTATCGAATTAATCCCACTCCTCTGCTCTTCCCCCCGATATTGATTTACTTCAAGTATTTTTTGGCAAATTCATTATGAAGAAGTTACTTTTAAATTTACTCCACGGTCCTTTCAAGCAGCACATTCCAGATCACAACAACTCGCTGCATTTAAATAAGATTCTTCATGTCGCCTCTGGTTCTTTTGCCAATCATATTAAATCTGTGGTTACAGATCCATCTGCCACTGGAAACAGCTACTCATGTATCACTTTATTAAATCTATTTACGATTCCTTCCTTTTGTACTCCATTGTTCTATTACTAAAACAAAGGATCGCGTCAGCTGTTTTAACAGCCTTCTCAACTTGTCCTGCCACCTTCAAATATTTATGCAGATACACCTCTAGGTGTCACTGTTTTTGTATCCCCATTTAAAATAGTACCATTTCATTCACATTGCCTCTCCTCGTTCTTCATGGCAATATACCTCGCTTCACAATTATCTGTTTTAAATTTAATCTGCCATGCGTCTGCTCATTTGAATCATAATTAGCGTTATGTTGTAAGCGGCGCATTTGAAATGGAATGAAATGTCATCGGGGAAGTGAATAATCAGTTCAGGGACTTATCTTTGGATCTCTTGCACTCCAGCCTGAAAACATGTCATGTGAGTAAAGATCCTGCCAAACGTGCTGGGGATTTAGGGCCTGTTTCAGGCTCCACTGATATTTTAATCGGTTAATGCAAAATATATAGCAGTTACCAGAGCAAGGAGATAAGTTTATATTGAGGAATGAGATTTAGTTAGAAGTTGTTATAATGATTGTCCGTTTTACCAAAGATCAGCCATGAGCATAGTGAATAGCAGAGCAGGCTCGCAGGGATGAACGGCCTTATCCTGCTCAAATTGCATGATTTCTAATGTTGACCAAACAGTCTATTACCTCCTGCAGTTTAATACACGCAACCTCATTGAGTACTACTTTTCCCAATCTCTTATCATCTACAAACAATAAAATGATGCCTTTATACCCAAATCTAGTTCATGAATATTTGTCAGAAAGAGAAGTCCTCCTAATATCGATCCGTGGGGTAGACAGCTATATTGCTCCCTCAAGTCTGATAAACGACCAGTCACTAATACTCTCAGTTACCTGTTGCTTAGCAAATATCGTGTCTATGAGGCCCTGTCCCTTTAATCCCATGGGTTAGAATTTTATGAATAATCCTATTAATTGGAGATTTGTCAAATATCTTCCGAAAGTCCTTATACACATCATTAAAAACGTGATATTTCCAGATTTCTTTAGATTCCTACCAAAGTTTATTATTTCGCATTCATCGAAGGTAAAGTTCACTTGCCACTTTACTGCATTGATGGCATGTGTTCTCATGTCGATTGTGAGATGTCATTTAGAGAAATGTCGCTTGAATATTTGAAGCATAGCATCAGTTTAATGAATAAAACAACAATAAGAATTATTAAAGGCAGGCAACTACAACTAAGGTTTTGGAATTTTACCAGACATCTCAGGATTAATTGGAGAATAAAATCTTGGATGTCACTTTGTACTGCTGCTATTCGGTGAATATATCATTTAGTCCAACTGACAGAACAGCTGCCCTGTTTACATAAGCCTCATGTGCCTTTCCCTATGTAATTATGCAGCTATTATCTCCAGACATTCTCCAACCCACCTGTTGTCGTCAGCTGCTCCCAACCCCAGCTAAGATACTTAGCTCCTCCCACCCATCTAATCTCCTGAGCTCGTCCACATTCCAGTTAATACCCTCAGCTCCTTCCCACCCCACGTAATATCTTTAGCTCCTCTCCACCAAAATCGAGTGTCGTTCGTGACTCCCCTCCCGGTCTAATATCCTCAGCTCCTCGCCACCAATTTTATCTCTATTGTTTTCTACTGAACGGGCCAGAAACTCCTTATCACACATCAGCAGAGTTTACAACAACAATATTTACAACAACAACTACTTTTACAACAACGACAGCAGCAGCAACCACTTCATACATACATAGAGTTATGAGATATTGGCACCCCACCGTCGCAAACCATGAGACAAGCAGACAAGGTTCGATACCGTTTTATAATAACTTCACTGCTTTTGAATTATAATCCTCCTGAACTGAACTCCAGTGCTTTAGTTGCACTTTGATGGACTTATTAAGCTCCGTTGCTACTTTTAGTGATTTGTGTATCTGTACCCCAAAATCCCTTTGCAACTCCACCTCATTCATTTCTCAGTTTCCAAAGGTTCGGTAGGGTCGTTATTCCTCCTCCCTAAATGCGCCAACTCACACTTATCTATATTAAAAATCGTTTGTTATTTAGATGCCCGTTATGCAAGTGTGTTTCCAGTAGAATTAATTATCAGATTTTAGTTCGTCAAGTAAACACCATTTAAAAAAAACTTTCATAAATGAGTGATATATAAAAGGGTTGCATAACACTGCACTAATTCAGGCCGTGACTCAGTTATACATCTACAAACAATCCAAATACCCAAGTTGAGCTGAAAGAGGTTTCTCTATTTGTACAATTTTTATTCATTTTAAAGTTGTCAACGTATTAGCCCATTCCCATGTCACCACAGCAATGGCTGCACAAACATCAGGAGCAGCGGCTTTCCTATGGCGAAGAGCTGGGCCCAGTTCTGGAGAGGTTGTTTTCTCTTTTTCTGCTGCAGTTCACTCAAGCTCTCATGGACCGAGGTACAATCGCGGGCACAAATGTTTCCCCATCTCTCATGACTTATTTTAAATAATCCATATAAACACTTCAATAAGGGAGCAACATTTGGCAAAGTTTAATTGATACTCACTTCGTGACGATCAAAATCACTTCCTCGTATTTTTTACGGCTTCAAACAATTTTCAGAATTAAATAAAAAAATCACTGTGAGCCTGAACATGGTTTTATTTAGCCTCCTTCCAGCGCCCATTGTACATGTGCTGCTGCTCCACTTGTGTTGTTCTGGATTAGCACAAAATTTAGCTGATTAAATATTGGGAAGACAGAAGCCATGTTTTTGGTCCCCGCCACTAACTCTGTTTCATAGCTATTGACCACATTCCTCTCCCCAACTCTTGTCTGAGGCAGTGCCAGACTGTTCGCAAACTTGGTGTCATATTGGACATTGAAATGAGATTGTGACCACGTGTCCACAGTATAATAAACCACGTATTTCCACCTCCGTAACATCACGTGTGTCCACCCCTGCCTCAGTTCATCTTCTGCAGAAGAACTCATCCATGCCTTTTTTACCTCTAGACTTGACTACTGTAATGCACTCCTGGTTGGCCTCCCACATTCTACCGTATGAAATTAGAGATGATCCAAAACTCGGCTGCCTTTATCCAAACACGCACCAAGTTCCGTTCACCCATCACACTCACTGACTAACATTGACTTCCTGTTAAGCAACACCTCAATATCAAAATTCTCATCCTTATTTTCAAATCCCTCCATGGCCTCGCCCCTCCCTGCCGCTATAATCTTCTCCACCCCTCAACTCCTCATGATATCTGCACTCCTCTAATTCGGCCCTCCTGTGCATCCCTGATTATAATCGCTCAATCATTGATGGCCTGGGCCCGAGGCTCTGGAACTCCACCCCCAAATATCTCCGCCTCTCTATCCTTATTCAGGACGCTCCTTAAAACAGAACTCTTTGAGCAAGCTATTGTTCAGCTGCACAAATTTCTACTGATGCGATTCGGTGGCAAATTTTTTTCAATCTCTTAATACACATGTGAAGCGGCTTGGCACATTTCACTGCATTCAAGATGCCTTATAAATACAAATTGCTGTTTAGGCCCCGGGAAAAGCCTCCATGAACCTGAAATCTCACTGCTCTCTCTCTCTCTCTCTCTTTCCCTCTCTTTCGCTGTCTATCTCTCACTGCCACTATGTCCGTCCCCTTCTGTCCCTCTCTCTATTGCCCCATCACCCTATCTCTTGCTCCCCCTCCCTCTGATTGGCCTTCCCTCTCTCTCTCTCTCTCCCCATCGCTGTCTTTGTCTCTCTGACTGCCTGTCTGTCTCTGTCTGTCATTCTCATTCTCTCGCTTTCTATCTGTCTCTCTCTGCCTCTGTCTCTATCTATGTTTCTGTGTCTGTCCCTGTCTCTCTCTGTCTGTATGCCTCTCTGTTTGTCTCTGTCACTGCCTCTATCTCTGTTTCTGTCCCACTCTCTCTCTCTCTCTCTCAACCCAATCTTTAATTTTCTCTTGCTCTCTGTTTCCTTGCTCTCTCTCCCCCCACTCTCTCTCTCTCTCCCAATTTCTCTCTCTGCCTCTCTCCCCAATCTATCTATCTCACCTCTCTCGTTTTCCCCAGTCTCTCCCTCCTCAGTTTCTCTCTCCCCTTCTCTCCATCGGTCTCTCGCAAGTCACGCTCTCAAAGTTTCTCTCCCCAGTCTTTCTCTCTTTGCCCAGTCGCTTTGTCTTTCTCCAGTCTCTCTCTCTCCATATTCTTCCTCTCTGCCTCTTCAATTCTGTCTATATCCTCAATCGCTCTCTCTATCCTCCACTCTCATTCTCTCCCACTATCTCTGTGTCTTTCTGCAACTCACTATTTCCCTCTGCCCCTGTCTCTCGCTGCCCCCAGTCTCTCTCTCTCCATTCTGTCTCCAACACTTTGTGTCCCAAGTCTCTCTCTCACTTCCACAGCCTCTCTCTTCCCCAGTCTCTCTCTTTCACTTTCCCCGTCTCTTTTTCTCTCTCTCTTTTGCTTTCTTTCTCTCTCCCTGTCTCTCTCTCCCTGTCTTCCACTCTGTCTGACTCTCTCTCCCAATCTATATCTCTCTGTCCCTCTCTCTCACAATTTCCTATGTACCTGTTGCTCGCTTTCCCAACCTCTCATTTTTGTTCACACTGACGCTCTTTCTCTCTCTGCCTCTGTCCGTCTCTATCTCTCGATCTATAACTCTCGTTATGTCAGTCTGTATTTCTCTCTGTCTCTGTATCTATCTCTGTCTCTGTCTCTGTTCCCTTGTCTTTCACGCTCCCTATGTCTCACGCAGTCTGTCTGTTTGCCTGTCTGTCTCTGTCTGTCTCTGTCCCTGTCTCTATCTCTGTTTCTGATTCCCACTTTCTCTCTATCTCTCTCTCCGCAGTCTCTCTCTCTATCCCACTGTTTGTCTCGCCTCTCACTTTCGATCCCCCACTCTCTCTCTCCCGCTCTCTCGATTTCCCCCAGTTGCATTCTCCAACAATGTCTCTCTCTCTCCAATCCCTCTCCTCAACTCTCTCACTCTGCCTTTCCCAAAGGCTATCTCTGTCACTGCTCTCGCTATCCCATTCTCTCTCTCCCCCTCTCTCCATCGCTCACTTTCCTCAGTCTCTCTCTCTTTCTTTCACTCCCACCATCTCTGCGTCCCCCAATGTTTCTGTCTCCTTTCTATCGCTCTCTCTCTTCCCCCCACTCTCTCTCCCACCTCTCTCGCTTTCCCCCGGTCCCTATCTTTCCCACTATCTCTCTCTACCTAATTTCCCTCCTCCACTCTCTATCTGGCTTTCCTCTAAGCAAACCTTCCCCGTTCTATCGCTTTCTCAATTATCTCTTTCCCCCCTTATTACATCGCTCTCTCCAAAGACTCTCTCTATCACTCTCTCTTACCGAGCAGTGCCTCCCTCCTCCAGTCTCTATCACTCTTTCCCGCAGCCTCTATCCCACTCGAGTCTCTCTCTCTCCCTTTCCACTCTCTTGCTCTCTCGCTCTCTCGCTCTCTCGCTCTCTCACTCTCTCGCTCTCTCACTCTCTCGCTCTCTCGCTCTCTCACTCTTTCGCTCTCTCGCTCTCTCGCTCTCCCACACATTATTTCACCCATTCTTTTTCACACTCTCTCACTTTCTTTCCCCCACACTACTCACCCCTCTCTCCATTTCTCCCTGCCTCTCTATCCCGCAGACTCACTCTACCCACTCTCCCACTCACTCTCCTCTCTCTCTCTGCCCCCACTCCCAATGCTTCCCTCACCCACTCTCCCTCTCACTCCACCTCTCTACCTGACGCTCAGGACCTCCGAGGGTTCTTGTGTGTAGCTGCTGTTTTAAAATGCAGTGCCCTTCGCCACGGCTCGCAGCACAGTATCGGCATTCGGCAGCTGTTCACATTCTCAGTGGTTCAGGGCTCCAGTCTGTAGCGGTATCCAGGGCACAGGCGCCGAAATTGGTCCTGCACGCAGGCACTGAAATCTGCTCCAGCGGGTCCAAAGAATATGATTGGGTGATGTGATTCAAAAGAGTGCTTGTGGATTGCAGCCTATGTGTCCAGGGCTGCATGGCAAGCAAAGCCAGGCGCAGTCGGGAGCAGCGTCGAGGAGGTGCGTGGAGAGGCCTATAAAAGGCAGAGCAGGGAGTCCGGGGCCCAGCGTCGGCGGCAGTCGGGAGCAGCGTCGAGGAGGTGCGTGAAGAGGCCTATAAAAGGCACAGCAGGCAGTCCGGGGCCCAGCGTCGGCGGCAGTCGGGAGCAGCGTCGAGGAGGTGCGTGGAGAGGACTATAAAAGGCGTGACTTGTGTAGCTACAGGGAGAAGGCAAAAAAGAAGTCGAAAGAAATCAAAAGGTGACGTCACAGCCGAGGGGGTAAGTGATTGGCTGGTGATTGGTGAGTAGTTTTTCTTTTTTCTCTTCTATATCAGTCAGTAACTTTTAACATTGTTGTTGCCAATTTAAGTGTATATAAGGGTTAAGTCATGGCAGGAGAGCTCGGTCGGGTGTTATGCTCCTCCGGTACCATGTGGGAACTCAGGGACACTTCCGGTGTCCCTGACGATTACGTGTGCGGGAAGTGTATCCACCTCCAGCTCCTGACAGACCGCGTTGCGGAGTTGGAGCTGAGGGTGGATTCACTCTGGAGCATCCACGATGCTGAGAATGACGTGAATATCACGTGTAGCGAGTTGGTCGTACCACAGGGAAAGGGTCCACAGCCAGATAGGGAATGGAAGACCAACAGGAAGAGCAGTGCAAGGAAGGTAGTGCAGGAGTCCACTGTGGTCATCCCCCTGCAAAACAGATACACTGCTTTGGGTACTGTTGAGGGGGATGACTCATTAGGGGAGGGCAGCAGCAGCCAAGTTCATGGCACCGTGGCTGGCTCTGCTGCACAGGAGGGCAGGAAAAAGAGTGGGAGAGCAATTGTGATTGGGGATTCAATGGTGAGGGGAATAGATAGGCGTTTCTGCGGCCGCAACCGAGACTCCAGGATGGTATGTTGCCTCCCTGGTGCAAGGGTCAAGGATGCCTCGGAGCGGGTGCAGGACATTCTGAAATGGGAGGGAGAACAGCCAGTTGTCGTGGTGCACATTGGTACCAACGACATAGGTAAAAAGAGGGATGAGGTCCTACGAAACGAATTTAAGGAGCTAGGAGCTAAATTAAAAAGTAGGAACTCAAAAGTAGTAATCTCGGGATTGCTACCAGTGTCACGTGATAGTCAGAGTAGGAATCGCAGGATAGCGCAGATGAATACGTAGCTTGAGCAGTGGTGCAAAAGGGAGTGATTCAAATTCCTGGCGCATTGGAACCGGTTCTGGGGGAGGTGGGACCAGTACAAACCGGACGGTCTGCACCTGGGCAGGACCGGAACCAATGTCCTAGGGGGAGTGTTTGCTAGTGCTGTTGGGGAGGATTTAAACTGATATGGCAGGGGGATGGGAACCAATGCAGGGAGACAGAGGGAGACAAAAAGGAGGCAAAAGCAAAAGACAGAAAGGAGATGAGGAAAAGTGGAGGTCAGAGAAACCCAAGGCAAAGAACAAAAAGGGCCACTGTACAGCAAAATTCTAAAAGGACAAATGGTGTTCAAAGAACAAGCCTGAAGGCTTTGTGTCTTAATGCAAGGAGTATCCGCAATAAAGTGGATGAATTAACTGTGCAAATAGATGTTAACAAATATGATGTGATTGGGATTACGGAGACGTGGCTCCAGGATGATCAGGGCTGGGAACTCAACATCCAGGGGTATTCAACATTCAGGAAAGATAGAATAAAAGGAAAAGGAGGTGGGGTAGCATTGCTGGTTAAGGAGCAAATTATGGCAATAGTTCAGAAGGACATTAGCTTGGATGATGTGGAATCTATATGGGTAGAGCTGCAGAATACCAAAGTACAAAAAACGTTAGTGGGAGTTGTGTACAGACCTCCAAACAGTAGTAGTGATGTTGGGGAGGGCATCAAACATGAAATTAGGGGTGCGTGCAATAAAGGTGCAGCAGTTATAATGGGTGACTTTAATATGCACATAGATTGGGTTAACCAAACTGGAATCAATATGGTAGAGGAGGATTTCCTGGAGTGCATAAGGGATGGTTTTTTAGACCAATATGTTGAGGAACTAACTAGGGGGGAGGCCATCTTCGACTGGGTGTTGTGTAATGAGAGAGGATTAATTAGCAATCTCGTTGTGCGAGGCCCCTTGGGGAAGAGTGACCATAATATGGTGGAATTCTGCATTAGGATGAAGAATGAAACAGTTAATTCAGAGACCATGGTCCAGAACTTAAAGAAGGGTAACTTTGAAGGTATGAGGCGTCAATTGGCTAGGATAGATTGGCGAATGATACTGAAGTGGTTGACTGTGGATTGGCAAAGGCAGACATTTAGAGACCGCATGGATGAACTACAACAATTGTACATTCCTGTCTGTCGTAAAAATAAAAAAGGGAAGGTGGCTCAACCGTGGCTATCAAGGGAAATCAGGGATAGCATTAAAGCCAAGGAAGTGGCATAGAAATTGGCCAGAAATAGCAGAGAACCCGGGGACTGGGAGAAATTTTGAACTCAGCAGAGGAGGACAAAGGGTTTGATTAGGTCAGGGAAAATTGAGTACGAGAAGAAGCTTGCAGGGAACATTAAGACGGATTGCAAAAGTTTCTATAGATATGTAAAGAGAAAAAGGTTAGTTAAGACAAACGTAGGTCCCCTGCAGTCAGAATCAGGGGAAGTCATAACGGGGAACAAAGAAATGGCGGACCAATTGAACAAGTACTTTGGTTCGGTATTCACTGAGGAGGACACAAACAACCTTCCGGATATAAAAGGGGTCGGAGGGTCTAGTAAGGAGGAGGAACTGAGGGAAATCCTTATTAGTCGGGAAATTGTGTTGGGGAAATTGATGGGATTGAAGGCCGATAAATCTCCAGGGCCTGATGGACTGCATCCCAGAGTACTTAAGGAGGTGGCCTTGGAAATAGTGGATGCATTGACAGTCATTTTCCAACATTCCATTGACTCTGGATCAGTTCCTATGGAGTGGAGGGTAGCCAATGTAACCCCACTTTTAAAAAAAGTAGGGAGAGAGAAAACAGGGAATTACAGACCGGTCAGCCTGACATCGGTAGTGGGTAAAATGATGGAATCAATTATTAAGGATGTCATCGCAGTGCATTTGGAAAGAGGTAATATGATAGGTCCAAGTCAGCATGGATTTGTGAAAGGGAAATCATGCTTGACAAATTTTCTGGAATTTTTTGAGGATGTTTCCAGTAGAGTGGACAAGGGAGAACCAGTTGATGTGGTATATTTGGACTTTCAGAAGGCTTTCGACAAGGTCCCACACAAGAGATTAATGTGCAAAGTTAAAGCACATGGGATTGGGGGTAGTGTGCTGACATGGATTGAGAACTGGTTGTCAGACAGGAAGCAAAGAGTAGGAGTAAATGGGGACTTTTCAGAATGGCAGGCAGTGACTAGTGGGGTACCGCAAGGTTCTGTGCTGGGGCCCCAGCTGTTTACACAGTACATTAATGATTTAGACGAGGGGATTAAATGTAGTATCTCCAAATTTGCGGATGACACTAAGTTGGGTGGCATTGTGAGCTGCAAGGAGGATTCTATGAGGCTGCAGGGCGACTTGTATAGGTTGGGTGAGTGGGCAAATGCATGGCAGATGAAGTATAATGTGGATAAATGTGAGGTTATCCACTTTGGTGGTAAAAACAGAGAGACAGACTATTATCTGAATGGTGACAGATTAGGAAAAGGGCAGGTGCAAAGAGACCTGGGTGTCATGGTACATCAGTCATTGAAGGTTGGCATGCAGGTACAGCAGGCGGTTAAGAAAGCAAATGGCATGTTGGCCTTCATAGCGAGGGGATTTGAGTACAAGGGCAGGGAGGTGTTGCTACAATTGTACAGGGACTTGGTGAGGCCACACCTGGAGTATTGTGTACAGTTTTGGTCTCCTAACCTGAGGAAGGACATTCTTGCTATTGAGGGAGTGCAGCGAAGGTTCACCAGACTGATTCCCGGGATGGCGGGACTGACCTATCAAGAAAGACTGGATCAACTGGGCTTGTATTCACTGGAGTTCAGAAGAATGAGAGGCGACCTCATAGAAACTTTTAAAATTCTGACGGGGTTAGACAGGTTAGATGCAGGAAGAATGTTCCCAATGTTGGGGAAGTCCAGAACCAGGGGACACAGTCTAAGGCTAAGGGGGAAACCATTTCGGACCGAGATGAGGAGGAATTTCTTCACCCAGAGAGTGGTGAACCTGTGGAATTCTCAACCACAGAAAGTTGTTGAGGCCAATTCACTAAATATATTCAAAAAGGAGTTAGATGAAGTCCTTACTACTAGGGGAATCAAGGGGTATGGTGAGAAAGCAGGAATGGGGTACTGAAGTTGCATGTTCAGCCATGAACTCATTGAATGGCGGTGCAGGCTAAAAGGGCCGAATGGCCTACTCCTGCACCTATTTTCTATGTTTCTATGTTTCTATGAGATAACTGCACAGACGCACAACTTTGGTGGACCAGTGGCTAATATAGAAACATAGAAACATGGAAATTTACAGCGTAGAATGAGGCCATTTCGGCCCATCGTGTCCGCGCTGGCTGAGAAAGAGCCGCACAGCCCTTGGTCAGCAGCCCTAAAGGATACATATAAACCTACGAACAATGATGGAAAGACAACGAGAACCCAGCCCAACCAGTCCGCCTATCACAACTGCGACACCCCTTAAACTGAAAATATCTACACTCCACCCCAACCAGAAACATGTGAGCTCCTGGGAGAAGCAAAAATCAGATAAAAACCCAGGCAAATTAAGGGAGAGAAAATCTGGTAAATTTGCTCCCTGATCCATCCAGGCGATCGACACGAGTCCAGGAGATCACGCTGGCCGCATTCTATTCCCTGCAGTGCTTACCATTATATCTGTGCCGTCCAACAAAAGGTCATCTAGTCTAATCCGAATTTCCCGCTCTGTCCATAACCCTGCAGTTTACTGCACTTTAAGTGCCCATCCAACCATCTCTTAAAAATGGTGAGGGTTTATGCATCCACCACTCTTCCAGGCAGCGAGTTCCAGATCCCCACAACCCTCTGCGTAAAGACGCCCCACCTCAAATCCCCTCTAAATCTTCCACCAACCACCTTAAAACTATGCCCCTTTGTAAAGGACCCCTCCACCAATGGAAAAGACCCTTATTATCCACTATGTCCAGGCCCCTCAAAATTTTGTACACCTCAATTAGATCTCCTCTCAAGTTCCTGTTTTCCAATGAGAACAGACCCAGCCTATCCAATGTATCCTCATAACGACGAGTCTCCAGTCCAGGCACCATCCTTGTAAATCTCCTCTGCACTCTCTCTAGTGCAATCACGTCCTTCCTATAATACGGCGACCGCAACTGCACGCAGTACTCCAGCTGTGCCCCAACAAAGTATTATACATTTTTAGCATAACCTCTCTGCTCTTATATTCTATGCCTCTCCAATAAAGGCAAGCCTTCCCTATGCCTTGTTAACCACCTTATGCACCTGGCATGCTACGATCATGGATTTGTGGACACGCACTCCAAGGTCCATTTGTTCCTCTAGTGGTCCACCACTTAATACGTATACCCTTGCCTTATTAGCCCTCCCAAAGTGCATTGCATCACACTTCACTGAATTAAATTCCATTTTCTACTGCTCTGCCTACCTGACCAGTAGATTGATATCCCCCCCTGCAGCCCATGACTTTCCTCTTTATTATCAGCCACACAGCCAATGTTTAGTGTCGTCTGCAAACTTCTTAATTATACTCCCTATATTCAAATCTCAATCGTTGATATACACCACAAAAAGCAATGGCCCCAGTCCTGAGCCCTGCAGAACCCCACTGGAACCGTCCTTCCTGTCACAAAAACATCCATCAATCATTATACATCCACATAAATCACTGACGTCACTCATACTGTCAATACCCATCCAGGTTTATCACTGATCTCATTCACACGGGCAAAACCCATCCAGGTTTATCACTGACAGTCATACTGTGACTACACATCCAGATTCATCACTCAGCTCACTCTCACTGACAAAACCCATCCAGGTTTATCACTGACCACACCATACCACACTCATACTGGTACCACCCATCCAGACATATCCAGATACATCACTGTCCTCACTCATAGTTTCACTACCCATCCAGGTTTATCACTGACCTCACTCATACGGACAGAACACAGCCTGATACAGACTTCAATAATACTGTCTGTACCCATAAAGATACATAACTAACTTCACTCATACTACCCCTATCCTTCCAGGTTTATCACTGACTCACACATGCGGACACTACACATCCGAATGCATCACTGACTTCACTCACAATGTCACGACACATCCAGATTTATCACTAACCTCACACATACGGACACTACACATCCAGATACATCACTGACCTCAATCATACCTTCAGTACCCGTGCAGGTTTATCACTCACCTCACTCTTACAGACAAAACCCACCCAGGCTTATCACTGTCCTCCCTTTTACTGAGAAAACCCACCCAGCTTTATCACTGACATCATTCCTACAGACACTACCAATACAGATACATCACGGACCTCACTCGTTCTGACACTACCTATCCAGATACAACACTGACCTCAATCGTACTTTCACTACCCATACAGTTACATCACTGACCTCAATCATACTATCACTACCTGTCCAGGTTTATCACTGACCTCACTCTTACTGACAATACCCATCCAGGTTTAGCACTGACCTCATCATACTGTTACTACCAATGCAGATACATAACTGACCTCACTCATAGTGTCACAACACATCCAACTTTATCACTGAACTCACTCTTACTTTCACTACCCATCCACGTTTATCTCTGACCTCACTCATACTGTAAGTCCCCATCCAGATGCATTACTGATCTCACTCATGTTGTTAGTACCCATCCAGATACATCACTGATCTCACTCATACTGTCATTACCCATCCAGATACATCACTGATCTCAATCATACTGTCATGATCCATCTGGGTTTATCACTGACCACTTTCGTATTATCACGACCTATCCAGGTTCATAACTTACCTCACTCAAAGTGGTACTACCCATCAAGGTTTATAACTGATCTCTCTCATACTTTCAACACCGATGCAGATACATCACTGACCTCACTCATACTGTCACTACCCATCGAGTTTTATCAATGATCACACTCATCTTGTCACTACCATTCCAGATACATCAGGGGTGCACCGTTACTCCGTGCTGCTGTTTGAGATATAAGGCGCTCTCTGTCACTCTTTCTGAAATCTCGCCGATCGAGGGCAGCACTGGCCAATATATGGAGTAGTTTATCATTCCTGTAGATTTAGTCATGAACATAATTGAATATTGAACATAGTACCGATGTTAGATTATCTGAAAGATAATCGGGTGAGGACCTATTCAATGAACTATCAAAAAAATATAATCTTATAATTTTCCAAATTCTGTAATGTTTTGAACATTGAAATGGGTTAGTTTCGAGGTGTGAATATTAAGGCCACATCTGAGAAGTGGAAGAAATTCAATTGAATGAATTGAGTTCATCGGGTCATGGAAATTATATGAAGTCTGTTAATGAATCAACTCTCACTTCGCATTATTCTTGTCAAACAGAAAGATTCGTACCATCAGTTATCCTCAATAGTTATTGAAATGATCCTATTCTCTGATTTGTAGTATATTAGTTTACATCCAATACCTGGTGTCAGTATAATGTTTTATAAGGATACTTAGACTGATAAGGGATCCTGCTGGTTAGTGACTGTAATTACTATTACTCACCCTGGATCCTACATGTCTCTGCTACGTATTAATTTCAGTAAGTTGAGCACAACACATTGACACAAGTCTTCTATTATCAGTTCTTATCTCACAGAATATATTTTAAACCATTCCCCAAACTAACCCTGAGCTCAATTCAACAATTCAATCCCTATCAAGTCAATCAATAAATTCACTGATTGAATCAAGTAAGATATGTAACCATGGCCGGGAAATTAATCTGTCTTGTTTAATGCTGGCATTCAGATTTACTGTTACTGTGTAAATTTCAAAGAAATCGTGTGTTGGGCAGTATTCGCTCAGTACCAGAACATTAAAAAATATGATCCAGGTTCGCACCTCTGTAGCATATATTCAGCTAAATCTCCTTCCCTGCAATTAATTCGTGTTGTATGGTTTATGCTCTATTTGGAAAGTTGTGGATTTCCATAATGATGCTGTAATGACTGAACTTATAAAGAGGATTACTGAAACCCTGAAAGGTGTTGTTTATATTGAGAGAATCTGTAACTGTATTTTGGAAGTTCTGATATTACTTAGCAACGTTCCATCCAAAAGTCTGTATTTTTAATCCTGCACAGTGAACCCAATTCCTGCAGCGCAACCTCACAGTGTGAGATGAACATGGCTTCATGTTCTATACTCAGGGAATGTAATGATTAAATGATAGGAGTTGATATATTGATCTGGGCAATATGCAGATCTGTAATAAGTTTTAAATATATTCCAATGTAATATGCTCTGTATAGAAGACTGTAGAACCTGTTGGCTGCATCTAACTGGAATTACTAACGAGCAGAGACAATTACTTTCCATGGAAACTAACATTAATTTCAGTCATTGAACAGGGTAAATTAATGCGGCTGGTCCGGCAATTTAGATATGAGACATAAAGTAAGTTATAATCTACGTATATAATAGACAAATAGAAGTTCGCAACAAAAATGCACTGGCACAGCACGACCCAATGATCACTTTACACTCAGACACTGTCCCTGAACCATGGAACAGATCAGTCCATAAGTAAAATTATCTGGTGCACCACGACCTATTGATTATTTTCGCAGATATGGCGTGTTTAGAAATTGATCTTCAGAATAATTGGATTTTCCTGATTGTCTCTCCTCGATATTTAACCATATTGAATTGTGCAGCTAAGTGCAGCGGGAATGAAGTCTGATGCTGATGTGACCAACTGATTGACACTAATATGATGCTGTAAGCTGAGAGTCTCACATCTGCAGCCAGTACCTATCCAAATATAACACCGACATCAACTGCACAGCAACTAACAGTTATATCCCTGCACTCCTCGTCACTCGCACTAACCAACCAGTTATATCCCTGCCCTCACCCTCACTCCCACTACCCATCCAGATATATCACTGACCTCACAGAGGGTTGTAAATCTGTGGAATTCTTTGCCTCAGAGAGCTGTGGAGGCAGGGTCATTGAATAAATTTAAGTGTAGATAGACAGATTTTTGAGCGAGAAGGGAATAAACGGTTAAGGGCAGCGGGCAGGGAAGTAGAGCTGAGAACATGTTGTATTGTATAGGGTTAATCACAGAGGGTTAATTATGATATTTAGTCATTTACAGTTTGTTTCTGCTTCATGCCTCGTGGATTGTTATTGATGCAGGGAGAGAGAGAGAGAGAGAGACCGATCTTGAGGCGCACACCAGCTTGTTTATGGAATGGTCAGCGCCTCGAGATCTCATGCTTTTTGGACGAGCAGCTGGGGCCTTACAGATTAGGAGTTGGCCATAAGCCACATGTTTGTTCAATAGTATAGTATAAAGGAACGGACTGTCCAGTAACTCTTTGAACTTCACCTTGGACCATGATTCACGAGCAGTGGCAGGACCCTCAAGGCTCCAGACCACCCGTCGTTGTGGAGTTCCTGACGGGCTGACGGCCGTGAGCTTTGTTGCATCTTATCATACTTCTCTATTTCTTCGTAAACTGTATTATTACATTTCTTTTCTCTCAGTGAACAGTGTTTTATTCTTTACTTCATTTGTCTTGTCTCTTATTTAACATTCATCCAGATCCCGTACCTGGATCTATTATTATCGATTCAAAACCTATGGGCGTCACGAAAAGGATCTGGTAAAATGTTAAAGAGAAAAGACAAGAAGCATTCTCCTCCTGCGGGAGAGACGTATAGAATACCAGTGTAGGGCACGAGGGCTGAGGGTTTTGGCTCTCTTGCCAATGTGCTAGCCCATTTTGGACCCCCGCAACATAGGGATATGCCGTTATTGGAACAGAACAAAGAAAGAGCCGTACCCCACGCGGAAATGTCTTTCCTGGAGGAAGCGGGGTTCCCACAGGATAAAAATAGTTCCCCACAAATGGGATGGATTTTGTTGACAGCCTTAAGGGCGGTGTATAAACAACTTAAGGAAAGTGAGGCAGAAAACGTACAGTTAAAAACAGCTGTTAATGTTTTGGAAAGTCAAAACTCGACCCTGACTGAAGCGGTCCGCACTGCACAAGAACAGGTGGATAAGCTCAATGAACACTCACAAACTTTACTATGCCGTCTGGTGACAGTACAAAATAAAAAGAAAGCCAGACGACAGAAATTACAGATGGATTTGAAATATATCCTTTGTACCGCACTGATTTGCTGCTGCATGTGGTATGGACTTGCTCAATCAGATCCCAATGAGTATTTAACAGCCAATGCAGAATCATGTGGGGAATGTATACAAGCTGGAAAAAATTGTGGGTGGTGTACCAAAAATATCTGGTACTCCTTTGACTCAGAATATGAGTGGACAGATGGAGAGTGGGGGGGGGGGAGAACAGGAGGAATCTAAAAACCATCCCCCATACGCTCTGAGCATGGAAGCGAGACCCCTTATGACAAATAAGACGAAACAACAAGATGGGGAACAGCCGATAACCACTAGAGGGGTGCGTGACTTCACCACGAGTGAGTTACAAGAAATAGGGTCTCGATTTCGCCAAAAACCCGGGGAATCAATGTCAGAATGGCTAACCCGGATTTGGGACCCCGAAGAGTTAACAAAAATGGGGACTATGACGATGGACCACCTGATGACAGCAGTGCTATGGAATGTCCAGGGCACAAGTTCGCTATGGGACATGGTTACAACAGGGGTCCGGCAAAACTATCCCTCTGCCATTGATTGGGAAGGGAAGGTAAAACCTTGGAATTCTATGGCGGAGCGTGTGATACAGTTGCACAACATGGCAACACAGAGAGGAATATATCACCAACCATATGGGGGGCCAGATCAGGAGCTCTTTACGGCAGGAATGTGGAGCAGGCCGATGATGAGCGGTGTGCTACTCGCATTATTGGGACTAGCCCAAGTGCAGCGGGTGGGGCACGCTTGCCTATTGTTAGGACGGTTAGCGGATGCAGAAGATAGGATGCGAGAGTCGAGAACGGCTAATGTAGAGGGTGATCGGGACCAGCGACAAGGTTTGACCTCTGGGAAAGGTACAGGGTCAGGAAAGACAAAAAAAAGAAATACGCGGAGGGACATGTTCGCGGCTTTACTGAAGGCAGGGGTCCCCAAGGGAAAAATTGATGGAATCCTAACAGGAACGATGTATTCCATGTTGAAGCAACACTGCTTCCCGGGATCAGGGAAGCGTGAAAGGAGGGAGGTATAGGAGACTAAGTCGGATAGCAATAAGTCTGCAGATGCAGAGAAACCACCTCCAGCTAGCCTATACCCCAACGTAGAAGAGCTGTGGAAGACTAGTAATTCCCTCGACGAGGGGAGCGGCTGGGATCCAGGAGTACTCCCCGTTAGTACCACATCAACCCAAGCTCCCGGAAATCTGAGGCTACACATTCCGATTATGATACATTGGTGTGGGCGGGGGAGGGGTGGTGGGTGTTATACAAAGAGATTTTGCCTTACGAGTCACAGGGGCAGAAGTTACTATTATCCATGGAAATCCGAGGAGACACACAGGGACACATATGACCATTAATGCGTTCGGAGGGGAAGAAATGCCCGCTGTCTGAACAACTCTCAAAATGGCGTTGGGAAATGGGCCTCCGCGTTGTGTAACGGTCTTAATATTGGCAGTAAAGGAACATATAATTGGGTATGGACCTTTTAAAGGGAACCACCCACAACACCTCGTTTTGGCGATTCTCATTTGGGATACGGGCGATCACTGTGATTGCAGGGTAAGCAAAGTGGGAACCAGTGGTAATACCACGACCATCGTGTATAGTGACTATGAAACAGTACCGAATATCTGGGGGACACAAAGAAATAGGGGAAACCATACAAGGGCTCTTGGAGGCGGGTATCATTAGACATGCGGTGTCCCCCTACAATAGTCCTGTTTGGCCTGTGCAGAAAGGCGACAAAAGTTGGAGGATAACTGTGGACTACCAACAACTGAACAAATTTGGTCCTCCCCTGGCCACCGCTGTCCCAGATGTAGTAACTATAACAGAGCGGCTGTCTGAAGAAGGTGCGGAGTGGTATGCGGTAATCGACCTGGCCAATGCATTTTTCTCCATTCCAATAGCGGAAGAATCGCATGACCAGTTTGCATTCACTTGGGAAGGGAGGCAATACACGTTTAAACGTCTACCTCAAGGTTACCTACAAAGCCCGACCCTATGCCACGGATTGGTGGCCCGGGACCAGGACATGTGCACGTTGGCTCCTAATGTCTCACTGACACACTACATCGATGATGTACTAATAAGGGGTCCCACCGAGACAGCGGTGGCAGAAGCACTTGCCACTTTAGTCCAACACATACGAGACAGGGGCTGGGAGATAAATCCGAAGAAGGTGCAGGGCCCTCGCCAGATTGTCCAGATTCTGGGGATCCAATGATCTCGGGGTGAGCGTGTCATACCCGAGCCTGTGAAGAATAAAATTCAAGAAATGGCCACTACCACTAATACAACTGTGACACAACGGTTCGTGGGACTATTGGGTTACTGGAGGAGACACATACTTCACCTCACGATATTATTAAAACCGCTGTATGCCGTAACATGAAAAAACGCCCACTTCGAATGGGGAAAGGAACAGCAGGTGGCTTTTGCTGCAACCATAGAAGCCGTAACTCAAGCTTTACCCATGTCCCTGCGAGTGCCTGGGTAACCTTTTGAGCTACAGGTATCCGTACAGGAGGCTCGACAAGGTGGATGCAGAGAGGATATTTTCACTCACAGGGGAAACTAAATCTAGGGGTCATTGTCTCAGAATAAGGGACAGCCCATTTAAAACTGAGATGAGGTGGAACTATTTCTCTCAGAGAGTTGTAAATCTATGGAATTCTCTGTCCACAGAGCTGTGGAGGCTCGGTCATTGAATATATTTAACGCGTATTTAGACAGATTTTTGAGCGATAAAGAAAAAAGGGTTAAGGGGACAGGCAGGGAAGTGGAGCTGAGTCCATGTCAGATCTGCCATTACCTTATTGAATGGCAGAGCAGGCTCGGGAGGCCAAATGGCATACTCCTGCTCCACCTTCTTAGGTTCTTATTATGCCTCTAACACTGACATCCCCACAACCACTCAGCAACACTTTGATTAACATATGCCCCTCGGTGTAACACACTGATATACCCCACACCCCTCAGTGAAACACATTGACATATTCCAAAGCCTTCACTTTAAAAAACAGATATGCTCCACACCCCTAACTGTAAAACTCTGCGATGCCAACAAAGCTCGCTGTAAATCTCTGATATAAACCGCACCCCTCAATTTAACACTGATATACCCCACACCCTTCACGGCAAAATTCTGATATAACACATGCCACTCATTGTAAAACAGTGTTATACCACACACACCACACTGTAACATTCTGATAGAGCCCACACCGTTCACAGTAACACAGATATGGACCACACACCTCATTCACAATCCTCACTGTAACACTTTGATATAGCCCACATTCCTCACTTTAACACACTGAAATACCCCTCTGTTGCACTGATATGCCCATACCCCTTTCTGTAACACGCTGACATATCCAACACACGTGACAAGGACAGTCCGATGTACATCACACCCATCACTGAAACACTCTGTTATATACCACAGCCCTCAATGTAGCACTGATTTACCCCACCCCACTGATAGTAGCACTAATATACACAACCGAGCCCATCTGGCCCTGGAAAGATGGTCCGAGCCGGGGTGCTCGTCGCGTCCATCCGCGCCGCCGCTAAAATCATGGCCATGGGCGGGCCCTTATCAAAGGCGCAAGGACTTGAGCTGCGCCGGCACAAAAGGTACCTCGCTGGGCTGTTGAAGGAGTGGAGGTCAAGAAACGTCTCCACTCCGCCCCCCATAATAGGTTAGGTCGACGTTGCACTATGCTTTTTTCATGAAGATAACCATAGCCAGCCTCAACTTCAACGGCGGCAGAGAGGCACACCGGACATTTAGCTATTTTTCGCTCCTGCGGGAGGGGAAATATGCGGTGTGCTTCCTGCAAGAAACCCACACCGTTCCAGGAGGCGAAGCCACGTGACTCCTGGAATGGCAAAGAGAGGTCCGCATGAGCCACCTCACTATCACTTCTTGTGGGGTGGCCATCTTGTTGGCCCCGCATTTTCAGCCGGAGATCTTGGGGGTCGAGGAGCCCGTGCCAGGCCGATTGCTGCACGTCACAGTTCGCCTGGGGGATGTGCCGCTCCATCTCATGAAGGTACACGCCCCTCAACCCGGCCCGCAGCAAACGCGCTTCTTCGAAAAGTGTCCGCTCTTCTTGGCTCCGTCGACGTCGGCGACTGCATTGTCCTCGGGGGGGGATTTTAACTGCACCCTCGAGGCGAGGGACCACTCCGGTGACCCACAGAGCATAACGGCGATGGAGAAGTTGAGGGACCTGGTCGGGTCCTTCGACTTGTTGGCCGTCTGGCGAAATCTCCATCCCGACTCCAGCGCCTTTACTTTGGTGAGGCCTGGAGTAGGATGGTCCAGAGTCGACCGCCTTTACATGTCACAGCGTACGTTTCCTGCATCCCGGTGGCCTCCATGCGACCGGTGCCGTGTTTTGACCACCACCTGGAATTTTAACAACCAGCTGCTAGAGGACGTGCGGTTCCAGGACTCGTTCCGTTGTTTCTGGGCCGACTGGAGAAGGAAGCAGTGGGGCTTTCCCTCCTTGAGGCTATGGTGGGACGTAGGCAAGGCTCACGTCTGCGTCTTCTGTCAAGAGTATGCGAGGGGGTCGACCAAGAGGCGGGCAGCCAGGGTCGGGCGCCGAGAAAAAGAGGTGCTCGACCTGGAGTCCCGTCTCGGTCAAGTCGTCGAGGACCCGGCCCTGCGGATGGTGCACGAAGCGCAGATGGCCGACTGAAGGACCTGCAGCTCGTCGGGTTCCAAGGCGCATTTGTGAGGCCGCGGATCCGGTTCCTGCGGGATCTGGACCTCGACTCACCCTTCTTCTACTCGCTGGAAAAAAGACAGAGTTTCCGAAAACAGCTCTTGACGCTGCTGGCCGACGACGGCTCTCTCGTCTCGGATCCGGAGGGCGTCAACAACAGGGCCCGTGAATATTACGGGGCTCAGTTCTCTCCGGAACCGTCCAGCGAGGAAGCACGTAGAGTTTTGTGGGAGGATCTGCCGAAGGTCGGCCCGGAGGTCGCCGAAAATCTGGAAGCGCCGCTAAGCCTGGCGGAGCTGACCAGCGCCCTCGACCGGCTCTCGAGGGGAAAAGCCCCGGGGCTGGATGGGCTGACCGTGGAGTTCCACAGGGCGTTCTGGGACGTCCTGGGGGGCGACTACGCGCGGGTCGTGGTGGAAAGTCAGGCGACCGGGGAGATGCCCCTCTCTTGGCGCAGGGCAGTCATCGTCCTGCTGCCTAAGCAGGGCGATCTCCACCTCCTCAAGAACTGGCGCCCGGTCTCCCTCCTCAGCACGGACGACAAAATCTTCGCCAGGGCGATGTCTGCTCGCCTTGGCGCCGTACTGGACCACATGATCCAGCCTGACCAGTCCTACACGGTCCCGGGCCGGACAATCCACGATAACATCCATCTGGTCCGGGACCTCATCCATCATTCCCAGAAGGCTGGTCTGTCGGTCGCCTTCCTATCTCTTGACCAAAAGAAGGCGTTCGACAGGGTGGATCATGACTATCTGGTTCGTTACTCTGCTCGCTTTTGGGTTCGGGACACATTTCGTCGGCCGGATCTGACTTTTGTACGCCGCCGTGGAGTGTCTGATAAAGGTTAATGGGTCCTTGACGGCGCCCCTTCGCTTTGGGAGAGGAGTGCGCCAGGGATGCCCCATGTCAGGCCAGTTATATGCCATCTGCATGGAGCCTTTCCTGCGCCTCCTGCGGACGAGGTTGCCGGGACTGGCTCTGCAAGGGCCGGGCATGGTGGTCGTCCTCTCGGCTTACGCCGATGACGTGCTCCTCACGGTAGAGTATACCGCTGACCTGCGGAGGATGCGTGACTGCCAGGAGATTTACTCGGCCGCATCCTCCGCCAGGATCAACTGGGAGAAATGTTCCGGACTCCTGGTGGGTCAGTGGCGGGTGGACTCCCTGCCAGAGGAGCTCAGGCATTTTGCCTGGAGCGCGACCCATCTCCTCTATCTGGGAGTCTACCTTAGCCCCGACGAGGAAGCCTGGCCAGCGAACTGGCAAGAACTGGAGGCCAAGGTCGCCGCTCGCCTAGGGCGCTGGACAGGACTGCTCTGAGTGCTGTCCTACAGGGGTCGAGCGCGAGTCATAAACCAGCTGGTGGCCGCAATGTTGTGGTACCGGCTGGTCACTTTGACCCCTCTCCCTGCGTTTGTCACCAAGATACAGAAGAAGCTGGTGGTCTCTGCCGCGGTCTTGAGTCTCCCGCTTGGGAAGGGCGGTCAGTCGTTGGTGTGCGTCAGCACCCAGCTCGCGACTTTCCATCTCAGACCCTGCAGAGATACCTTTACGTCGAGCTCCCTCCCAGCTGGCGTGCTCTGGCGACGTACTTCTTCCTCCAGCAGCACGGCCTCAACTATGACATGCAGCTCCTGTTTGTGAGCTTGGGGGGCGTCAGGACCGCCTTCCAGGAGCTGCCTGTCTTTTACAAGGAACTCACCAGGGTCTGGAACAAAGTCTCCACCAAGCGCAGCTCTCCACCGACTGGAGTGACAGCTGTCCTGCAGGAGCCGCTGCTCGGGAATCCGTACCTCCACGACCGAGGTTTTAGGTGACGGTCGGACTAGAGGGCTGTAGCTGGTGAGGTGACCAGGGTCAGGGACCTGCTGGATGGCGGAGGAGTGGGCTGGATGGTGCCAGACACGCTGGCACGGCGCCTAAATGCTGCCAAAGTCCGCCGCGCGGCCGATGCCATCGAGTCACTAAAAACAGATCTGGGCCCTGACTCCGTTAGGTGCATCGAGGAGGCTCAAGCATGTGGGGAAATACCGTCCGAACTGCCCCCCGTCCGAACGGAATTCCTCATCAGCGCCAAACCTCGGAACCTCCCTTTCAGTTCCGCGCGGAGGGGTTTCCTGTATGGGCTGTTCCTGCACACTCTCAACTTTGCCATCCTCGCCTGCCGTCCGGACACTCCATGGCATACCATCTTGCTGTCTGGAGGAGGCGGGGGTCCCCGATGGAGGGCACTCTACACGGGAGTTCTCCCACTATTTATCGGGGACTTGGCCTGGAGGATGGTGCACGGAGCAGTGCAGTGCAGTAAATTTTTAAGCCTGTTCACGGGCTCCCAGGCTGCCTGCAAATTCTGCGGTCTGGAAGAGTCCGTGTTCCATGTTTTTATTGAATGCACGAGGTTGCAGCCCCTGTTTTATTATTTAAAGGGGCTGCTCCTGAAATTCTGGCTGCACTTCAGTCCCACACTCCTGATCTTTGGGTAACCTGTGCGGAGAGGAGCGGGTAGGTCCGGGGGCCTCCTCGTAGGACTGCTCCTGGGCACGGCCAAGGGTGCCATCAGCTGGTCCAGGCAGCGGGCGGTCGAGGGGGTCATTCAACCTGACTGCCTGCCTCTCTTCTGTGCATAGATCCGCGCCAGGGGGACCTTGGTGATGGAGCATGCGGTGTCCACCGGTACGTTCGCGGCCTTCCGCTAGAGGTGGGCACCGGAGGGACTGGAGTGCATCATCATGCCCGGCAACCAAATTTTAATTTGATTTTATGTTTTAAAGTTTCATTTGTTTTAATTGCCAGTATTTTTAGTGTCCCCCTCCCCTTTTATAGGGGACACTTGGAGAAAAAAAAAATATGATTTTAATGCCCAAAAAAACTGAAAAAAAAAACAAAAACACAAAAAATGCCAAAAAAAAACACAAAAAAGAGGGCCTCGTAAATGTTTGGTGTGCCCCCCACATCGGGGGGACACGATTTAAGGATTAATGTTTTAGTTTCCTCCCAAAAGCGTTCTGTGGACCAATGGTGGAGCTGTTGGAGACGTTGCCTATTCACTTGGAGCTGTGCTGCTGTGAGAGAAGGAGCTTGCTGCTGTTGCTCCTGCCTGGAAGGCCTTTGTGAGCCCTGTGAAACAGCCCAGGAAGAGGAGGAAGGGGCTTACTACAATTCCAATTCATCCAGAGGGAGAGGAGGAGAGCAGAAAATTCAACAACTTCATTACTTCTACAGAGAGTTGGAGAGAGGGGGAAAGAACAACAACATCCTGTGTGGAAGGAGGGAGATTCTATAACATTCTACAGGTGGGTATTGGTGCATTCCCCTAAAGACATTGTTTTATCGGTGGGGGGAGAAAAGAAGATTTCTTCGAGGCCCGGAACAACGCGGGGTTTGTGTGTGGAAGTGTGTGTGGGGGTCTTGCTTACAGCTAGGCCCCACACACCACTGAAGCACCCCTCCTCCATTGCCTAGCCTGGGATAGCTGGAGCGACCGAGCTGAAGAATCATTAATCACCCGATTTAACATCGTTGGGATTGTGTGCCTGGGTGGCTCCAGCTGCCCAAGGTGAAGACATCTTCTCCCCCCACTCGAAGACCATCCTATAAGACTGTGTTTTATTTTTCCATCATCTGGGGAGTGCACCCCAGAAAAACACTCACCCTTCGCTGTGTGGGGAGACCTGCCCTCACTGCTTCCCTCTTTCCCACCCCATCACTCTCTTTGTCTCTCTCTTTGTCTCTCCCCTCTCTCTCTGAGAGTCCTTTCCTCTGAATTGAAAAAATCAATAAACACAACTGAGCAGAGGGAGCAAGGCCCCTCCCCAATTGTCAACTAGGGGAGAGGTGTACCTCCACGACCGAGGTTTTAGGTGGCAGTCGGACGAGAGGGCTATGGCTGGTGAGGTGACCAGGGTCAGGGACCTGCTCAATGGCGGAGGAGCGGGCTGGATGGCGCCGGACACGCTGGCATGGCGCCTAAATTCGGCTGATGTCCGTCGCGCGGCCGATGCCATCGAGTCGCTAAAAACAGCTCTGGGCCCTGACTCCGTTAGGTGCATCGAGGAGGCTCAAGCACGTGGGGAGATCCCCTCCGAACTGACCCCCGTCCAGACGGAATTCCTCATCGGCACCAAACCCCAGAACCTCCCTCGGGAGCCGGCGCCTCACAACTTGAGCCGCCTCGGGGAAATCCCCTCCGTGCCTTTCGGTTCCGCGCGGAGGGGTTTCCTGTATGGGCTGCTCCTGCACACTCTCAACTTTGCCATCCTCGCCTGCCGTCCGGACACGCCATGGCGTACCATCTTGCCGTCCGGAGGAGGCGGGGGTTTCCGATGGAGGGCACTCTACGCGGGAGTGCTCCCACTATTTATCGGGGACTTGGCCTGGAGGGCGGTGCATGGAGCAGTGCCGTGCAATAAATTTTTAAGCCGGTTCACGGGCTCCCAAGCCGCCTGCAATTTCTGCGGTCTGGAAGAGTCCGTGGTCCATGTTTTTATTGAATGCACAAGGCTGCAGCCCCTGTTTTATTATTTAAAGGGGCTGCTCCTGAAATTCTGGCTGCACTACAGTCCCACACTCCTGATCTTTGGGCACCCTGTGCGGAGGGAAGCGGGTAGGTCCGAGTTCCTCCTCGTAGGACTGCTCCTGGGCACAGCCAAGGATGCCATCAGCCGGTCCAGGCAGCGGGCGGTCGAGGGGGTCGTTCAGCCTGACTGCCTGCCTCTCTTCCGTGCGTACATCCATGCTAGGGTGTCCTTGGAGATGGAGCACGCAGTGTCCACCGGTACGTTCGCGACCTTCCGCGAGAGGTGGGCGCCGGAGGGACTGGAGTGCATCATCACGCCCGGCAACCAAATTTTTATTTGTTTTAAAGGCTGTGTTTTTAGTGTCCCCCTCCCCTTTTATAGGGGGCACTTGGAGAAAAAAAAATATACGATTTTAGTATCCAAAAAAAACCCCAAAAAAACAAAAAAACAAAACCAAACACAAAAAAATCACAAAAAAAGGGCGTTGAAAATGTATGCTGTGTCCCCCAGATCAGGGGGGACAAGATTTAATGTTTTAGTTTCCTCCCAAAAAGAGTTCTGTGGACCAATGGTGGAGCTGTTGGAGGCGTGGCCTAATCAGTTGGAGCTGTGCTGTCGTGAGAGGAGGAGCTCCCTGCTGTTGCTCCTGCCTGGAAGGCCTTTGTGAGCCCTGTGAAACAGCCCAGGAAGAGGAGGAAGGGGCTTACTACAATTCCAATTCATCCAGAGGGAGAGAAGGAGAGCAGACAATTTATCAACTTTATTACTGCTACGGAGAGTTGGAGAGAGGGAGAAAAAGAACAACAACTATCCAGTGTGGAAGGAAGGAGAGACTTGATCAATCAAAGGTGGGTGTATTTTGGTGCATTCCCCTAAAGACTTTGTTGTATCGGTGGGGGGAGGAAAGAAGACCATTTCGAGGGCCGGAACATCGCGGGGGATGTGTGTGTGTGGAAGTGTGTGTGGGGGACTTGCCCACAACTAGCTCCCACACACCACTGAAGCACCCCTCCTCCATTGCCTAGCCTAAGATAGCTGGAGTTACCTGGCTGAAGACTCATTGAGGCCCCAATTAACATCGTTGGGAGTGCTGTGCCTGGTTGGCTCCAGCTGCCCCAGGTGAAGACATCTTCTCCCCCCACCCGAAGACCATCCCAAAGACTTTGTTTTTTGCTTACCATCTGGGGGGTGCACCCAACCATCGCTGTGAGGGGAGACCTGCGCTCACATCTTCCCTCTTTCCCACCACCCCTCACTCTTTCTCTGTCACTCTCTCTGTCTCTCCCCTCTCTATCTGAGAGCCCCTTTCTCCGAATTGGAAATGAATTACAAGACAACTGAGCAGATGGAGCAATGCCCCTCCCAATCGTCAACTAGGGGAGAGGTGTGCCTCTTTCAGAGCTCCCTCTGTTCAAACACCAACGAGGCCATTTAAGACCATTAAGGCCTGTGACTTTGGGGTGCGTGTTGCCCTTAAAGGGACCCCGTGATGGCGACCCCATCCACGCCGGTGGCGGGGCCAGCAAGGACATATGAGCAGGCGTCGTCCGCATCCACGGCGTCTCCTGCGCCTCCTACTGCCCTGCCACCTTTCAGATTAATCACAAAAAAATACGGGGTCAAGAGCTACACTCACCCCACTATGAGCATCGAGGAGTGCGTGCGGGCGATGGCTGGGGTAGTCGGCTCCTCGGCCATTGTCGCAGCCTCCAAGATGTCTGGGAAGGCGGTGTTCTTCCTGGGATTGGAGCGGGCGGTCTCCCTGGCCCTTGAAAAGGGGCTCATGGTGGGCGGGACGTTCCTGCCGGTGGACCCTCTCGAGGCCACAGCGCAGAGGGTCATCCTTTCAAACGTCCCGCTTTTTGTTCCCACTGAGCTCCTCCTCCATCATCTACACCAACTGGGGGAGGTAAGGTCGGGGATTAAACCCATACCGCTCGGCCTCAGGGAGAACAGTCTGCGCCACGTGTTCTCCTTCCGTGCCAGCTCTTTGTCCGACTGGCACGGGAGGAAACAACAGAGGGATGATTTAATGTCGTGCACGAGGGGACTGCCTACGACGTCTTCTAGACGTCGGACGGCATGCGGTGCCATGCTTGTAGGGAGGTGGGGCACGTTCGCAAGAACTGCCCCGCCTCCAAGGCTGCCAAACCACCGAAGGCCGTCAAGGCTGGCGCCGCCGCCACCCCACCCCCTATTCGCGTCCGCGTACCCGGAGCTATGGGTGCGCGGGCATCGTCGGAGGCCTTTGTATTCACGGCCTCCGGCGGGGGGAGGGAGAGTGTCTGACCGGAAAAAAGGCACGGAGGAAGGCGAAACATCTCGAGGCGGGTCCCCTCAGTGCGCCAGACAATTTGATTACCGCGCTCAGTCCAACCCTGTCACCGGCGAGCGCAGGGTGCCCTGAGCCCGTGCCCGAGCCCTTGACCAATACCACAGAGGGGTTCGGGCGTGGGAAAGAAAAGAAAAAGGGGGGAGTGGAGCGGGAGGCCTCGGCAGACATGGAGGTCTCCCTGCCTCCGCGCCCCTCCAGGAACAAAAGGAGACGCCGCTCCAATGAAGCGGAGGGGGAACAACATCCCTCCACGGAGGAGTCGGTGCCCGCCACGTGCCCCGTGTCCCCTACCAGCACCCCCAAACTGCGCTGTAGGCGAGAGGAAACTGTCCCCGGGGAGGGTGAGACAGTCGAGGCTGCCAAACCTCTGCCTCCCGGGGATGGCGTGGAAGATCTGCCTGTCGTGGGGGTCGTGGGGCCAGCGGAGGAATGCGTTGCCGCCGGGTCGAGCGTCCTGGGGATTGAGGCGGGCGGGACTGAAAAGGCCGAACCTGAGCCCGCCCAGCTATTACCCAACTTCCCCCGGGACTTGCTTGACTCAGCAGAAAATGAAAAATTAGAACATTTGAATATATATCCACACGCTGGGCCGGGGGGTGGCGACGGGCAGGGGAAAGAACACCAACCCTCGCCCCCTACTTTGGATCTGGGATACATTTCTTTGACCAGGTCTCTCCATGTTCTCCGGCTCCTGGAGCGGAGGAGGAACCCCTTCCGCTGTCCCTTCCTGACCCAGCACCACTTTTAAAAGAGCCCAGTTGGGAC
Organism: Pristiophorus japonicus; assembly: GCF_044704955.1. Taxonomy (NCBI): domain Eukaryota; kingdom Metazoa; phylum Chordata; class Chondrichthyes; family Pristiophoridae; genus Pristiophorus; species Pristiophorus japonicus. The sequence goes on from NC_092003.1 coordinate 19,045,850, forward strand.
TCCTCTGCTGACAATCCTGGGGGTGGGAACGGGGCAGAGCCAGGGACGGATGGAGCGGCCGGGCCATTTGCCGAACCTCGTGCGGTCGATGGGCCGGCTGTTGGTGCCGACCTCCCGGAGGGGGACGGGGACTCGGTGGGGGACTCGGGAGAAGATCTAGAGTCCATCACCAGTGAGTCGGTGGATCTCCTTGTGTCTGCCGCTGAATCCCCCGTCATTCCTGAAAAGGAACTCCAGGACTTCTTGGTCTAGAGCCAGGGTCGCCGCAACTGTGCCCATCTCGCCCGGGAAAAATGGTCCGAGCCGGGGCTGCTCATCGCGTCCGTCCGCGCCGCCGCTAAAACCATGGCCGCAGGCGGGCCCTTATCAAAGGCGCAAAGCCTTGAGCTGCGCTGGCTCAAAAAGTTCCTCGCTGGGCTGCTGAGGGAGTGGAGGTCAAAAAACGACTCCACCCCCCCCCCCCTACCACAATAGGTTGGGTAGAGTTGCACTATGCTTTTGTCATGAAGATAACCATAGCCAGCCTCAACATCAACGGCGGCAGAGAGGCACGCCGTAGATTTAACAAATTTTCGGTCCTGCAGGAGGGGAAATATGCGGTGTGCTTCCTGCAAGAAACCCACACCGTTCCGGGAGACGAAGCCATGTGGCTCCTGGAATGGCAAGGAGAGGTCCGCATGAGCCACCTCACCGCCAGCTCTTGTGGGGTGGCCATCTTGCTGGCCCCGCATTTTCAGCCGGAGATCTTGGGGGTCGAGGATGCCGTGCCAGGCCGCTTGCTGCACGTTACGGTTCACTTGGGGGACATGCCGCTCCATCTCGTGAACATGTACGCCTCTTAACCCGGCCAACAGCAAGCGCGCTTCTTCGAAGAAGTGTCCGCTCTTCTTGGCTCCGTCGACGTCGGCGACTGCATTGTCCTCGGGGGGGAATTTAACCGCATCCTCGAGGCGAGGGACCGCTCTGGTGCACCGCAGAGCATGACGGCGATTGGGAAGTTGAGGGACCTGGTCCGGTCCTTCGAGTTGGTGGACGTCTGGCGAAATCTCCACCCCGACTCCAGCTCCTTTACTTGGGTGAGGCCTGGAGTAGGATGGTCCAGAATCGACCGCCTTACGTGTCTCGGGCGTACCTTTCCTGCGTCCCGGCGGCTTCCATGCGGCCGGTGCCGTGTTCGGATCACCACCTGGTGTGGGCGGAACTCGCTTCGCTCCGCGCGAGGACGGGGTCCACGCACTGGCATTTTAAGAACCAGCTGCTGGAGGATGTGTGGTTCCAGGAGTCGTTCCGTCGTTTCTGGGCCGACTGGAGAAGGAAGCAGGGGGGCTTCCCCTCCTTGAGGCTATGGTGGGACGTGGGCAAGGCTCACGTCCGCGTCTTCAGTCAAGAGTACCCGAGGGGGTCGACCAAGAGGCGGGCGGCCAGAGTCGGGCGCCTAGAAAAAGAGGTGCTCGACCTGGAGTCCCGTCTCGGTCAAGTCGTCGAGGAACCGGCCCTACGGATGGTGTACGAATTGAAGAAGGACCTGCAGCTCGTCGGGTCTCGAGGCGCGTTCGTGAGTTCGCGGATCCGGTTCCTGTGCGATCTGGACCGTGGCTCCCCCTTCTTCTACTCGCTGGAAAAAAGACAGAGTGTCCGTGAGCAGCTCTTGACGTTGCTGGCCGACGACGGCTCTCTCGTCTCGGATCTGGAGGGCGTCAACAACAGGGCCCGTGAATATTACGGGGCTCTGTTTTCTCCGGAGCCGTCCAGCGAGGAAGCGCGTAGAGTTTTGTGGCAGGACCTGCTGAAGGCCGGCCCGGAGGGCGCCGAAAATCTTGAAGCTCCGCTAAGCCTGGTGGAGCTGACCGGCGCCCTCGACCGGCTCTCGAGGAGAAAAGCCCCGGGACTGGATGGGCCGACCGTGGAGTTGCACAGGGCGTTCTGGGACGTCCTGGGGGGCGACTACGCACGGGTCCTGGGGGAAAGTCTGGCGACCGGGGAGATGCCCCTCTCTTGGCGCAGGGCAGTCATCGTCCTGCTGCCTAAGAGGGGTGATCTCCGCCTCCTTAAGAACGGGCGCCCGGTCTCCCTCCTCAGCATGGACTACAAAATCTTTGCCAGGGCGATGTCTGCTCGCCTTGGCGCCATGCTGGACCACATGATCCAGCCTGACCAGTCCGACATGGTCCCGGGCCGGACAATCAACGATAACATCCATCTGGTCCGGGACCTCATCCATCATTCCCAGGAGGCTGGTCTGTCGGTCTCCTTCCTATCTCTCGACCAAGAGAAGGCGTTCGACAGGGTGGATCACGACTATCTGTTCGGGACTCTGTGCGCTTTCGGGTTCGGGACGCATTTCGTCGCCTGGATATGACTTCTGTTTGCCGACGCGGAGGGTCTGATTAAGGTTAACGGGTCCTTGATGGCGCCCCTTCGCTTTGGGAGAGGGGTGCCCCATTTCCGGCCAGTTATATGCCATCTCTGTGGAGCCTTTCCTGTGCCTCCTGTGGACGAGGTTGACGGGACTGGCTCTGCAAGGGCCGGGCGTGGAGGTCGTCCTCTCGGCTTACACTGATGATGTGCTCCTCGCGGTAAAGGATCCCACTGACCTGCGGAGGATGCGTGAGTGCCTGGAGATTTACTGAGCCATATCCTCCACCAGGATCAACTGAGGGAAATGTTCCGGACTCCTGGTGGGTCAGTGGCAGGTGGATTCCCTGCCGGAGGAGCTCAGGTCTTTTGCCTGGAGCACGACCCATCTCCTCTATCTGGGAGTCTACCTTAGCCCCGACGAGGAAGCCTGGCCGGCGAACTGGAGGCCAAGGTCGCCGCTCGCCTAGGGCGCTGGACAGGACTGCTCCGAGTGTTGTCCAACAGGGGTCGAGCGCTAGTCATAAACCAGCTGGTGGCCGCCATGCTGTGGTACCGGCTGGTCACTTTGACCCCTCCCCCTGCATTTGTCACCAAGATACAGAAGAAGCTGGTGGACATCTTCTGGAACAAAAGGAAGCACTGGTTCTCTTCCGCGGTCTTGAGTCTCTAGCTTGGGGAGGGCGGTCAGTCATTGGTGTGCATCAGCACCCAGCTCGCGAGTTTCCGTCTTCAGACCCTGCAGAGCTACCTTTACGTCGAGCCCCCTCCTAGGTGGCATGCTCTGGCAATGTATTTCTTCTGCCAGCAGCACGGCCTCAACTACGACACGCAGCTGCTGTTTGTGAGCATGGGGGGCGTCAGGACCGCCATCCAGGAGCTGCCTGTCTTTTGCAAGGAACTCACCAGGGTCTGGAACAAAGTCTCCACCAAGCGCAGCTCTCCACCGGCTGGAGTGGCGGCTGTCCTGCAGGAGCCGCTGCTCGGGAATCTGTACCTCCACGACCGAGGTTTTAGGTGGCAGTCGGACGAGAGGGCTATGACTGGTGAGGTGACCAGGGTCAGGGACCTGCTCGATGGCGAAGGAGCCGGCTGGATGGTGCTAGACGCGCTGGCGCGGTGCCTAAATTCGGCCAACTGGGTGGCCGATGCCATCGAGTCGCTAAAAACAGCTCTGGGCGCCGACTCCGTTAGGCGTGTCGAGGAGGCTCAAGCACGTGGGGAGATCCCGTCCGTACTGACCCCTGTCCGGACGGAATTCCTCATTGGCACCAAACCCTGGAACCTCCCTCGGGAGCCGGCGCCTCACAACTTGAGTCGCCTCAGGGAAATCCCCTCCGTGCCTTTCAGTTCCGCGCGGAGGGGTTTCCTGTACGGGCTGCTACTGCACCCTCTCAACTTTGCCATCCTCGCCTGCCATCCGGACACGCCATGGCGTACCATCTTGCCGTCCGGAGGAGGCGGGGGTTCCCCGATGGAGGGCACTCTATGCGGGAGTCCTCCCACTGTTTATCGGGAAATTGGCCTCGAGGGTGGTGCACGGAGCAGTGCCGTGCAATAAATTTTTAAGCCGGTTCACGGGCTCCCAGGCTGCCTGCAATTTCTGTGGTCTGGAAGAGTCCGTGTTCCATGTTTTTAACGAATGCACGAGGTTGCAGCCCCTGTTTTATTATTTAAAGGGTTTGCTCCTGAAATTCTGGCAACACTTCAGTCCCACACTCTTGATCTTTGGGCACCCTTTGCGGAGGGGAGCGGGTAGGTCCGAGGGCCTCCTCGTAGGACTGCTCCTGGGCATGGCCAAAGTTGCCATCAGCTGGTCCAGGCAGCGGGCGGTCGAGGGGGTCGTTCATCCTGACTGCCTGCCTCTCTTCCACACATACATCTGCTCCAGGATGTCCTTGGAGATGGAGCACGTGGTGTCCACCGGTACGCTCGCGGCCTTCCACGAGAGGTGGGCAGCGGCGGGATTGGAGTGCATCATCACGCCCGGCAACCAAATTTTAATTTGATTTTATGTTTTAAAGTTTAATTTGTTTTAATGGTGTTGTTTTTAGTGTCCCCCTCCCCTTTTATTTGGAGCACTTGGAGAAAAAAAATATGATTTCAGTGCCCCCCAAAAAACAAAAAAATAAAACCAAAAACACAAACAAAAAGGGCGTTGAAAATGTTTGGTGTGTCCCCCTGATCGGCGGGACACGATTTAATGTTTTAGTTTCCTCCCAAAAAGATTTCTATGAACAAGCATTGCTAGGTCGATTTGTTCATCTACACTATTATGTAGCCTACAGCTTAATGTGTGTAGCCTTTCATTATTAGCCCTCCCAAAGTGTATTACCTCACACTTCTCTGAATTAAGTTTCATTTAACACTGCTCTGCCCACCTAAGCAGTACATTGATATTCTCCTGCAGCCCATGATTTTCCTCTTCATTTGAACCACGCAGCCACTTTTAGTGTCGTCTAAAACTTCTTAATCTTACTCGCTATATTCAAATCTAAATCATTGATATATACCACAGAAAGCAAGGAACCCAGTACTGAACCCTACGAGATCCCACTGGAAATATCCTGCCTGTCAAAATAAACCATCCCTGAACCATTACCCTTTGCTTCATGCCTCGAAGCCAAATTTGGATCCAGCTTACCACTTTGCCCTGGAGCACATGGGCTTTAACCTTTTTGATCAGTCTACCATGTTGGACCTTTGCAAAAGCGTTGCTAAAGTCCATATACACTACATCGTAAGCACTACCCTAATTGACCGTCTTGGTTTCCTCATCCAAGAATTCTATCATGTTAGTCAAACACGATCTTCCCTGAACAAATCCGTGCTGACTGTCCCTATTTAATCCTTGCCTTTCCAAATGTAGATTTCTCCTGTCTTTCAGGATTTTTTCCAATAACTTTCCCACCACTGAGGTTAGGCTGACAGGCCTGTCATTACTCGCCTATCCCTTTCTCCCTTCTTAAACAAGGGTACTACATTAGCAGTCCTTCAATTTTCCGGCACCATCCCCAAATCCAAAGATGATTGGAAAATGATGGTCAAGGCCTCAGCTATTTCCTCGTTCATTCGCTCAACAGCCTTGGATGCTGTTGATCCGGGCCTGGGGACACAGCTACTTTCAAAGCTGCTAAACTCCTTATTACTTCCTCTCTCACTATATTTATTTCATGCAGAATATCACACTCCTCCTCCATAGCAGTATTGCATTGCCCCTTTCCTTTGTGAAAAAAGATTCAAACTATTCGTTAAGAACATTACCAACATATTCCGCCTCCACACAGAGACTACACGCAAGGTCTCTAATAGGCCCTGCCCTTTCTTTAGTTATCCTCTTACTCTTAATATATTTAGAAATCATCTTAGGGGTTTCCTAAATTTCACGCCAAGAATTGTTCTTGCTCACTCTTAGCATTCCAAATATCGTTTTTAATTTTGCCTCTTAACTTTCTATATTCCTCTAAAGATTCTATAGTAAGTAGCTCTTGGTATAGGACATGAGCGTCCCTTTTTTGCTTTATGCTCCCCTGTGTGTCCTTAGACATCCGCGGGCTCCAGAAGTATTATTCCAACCCTTATTCTTTTAAGGCACGTGTTTGGCCTGAGCCTTCCGGATCTCCTCCTTGAATGCCTCCCACTGTTCCAACACTTATTTACCCACATGTAGCTATTTCCAATCCACTGTGGCTAAATCACTCCTTAAATTAGCAAAATTAAGCTTTTCCCCAAATCGGGAATTTTATCTCAGGCCGATCCTTGTCCTTATCCATTACCATCTTCAATCTGACTGAATTATGGTCACTCGCACCTAAGTGCTCTCCCACTAATACCCCTTCAACCTGCCCAGCTTCATTCCCCAAAACGAAATTCATAACCACCCCCTCTCGTGTTGCACTTGCTACAGACTGACAAAAAATGTTCTCTTGAATGCATTTCATGAATTCCGCACCCTCTGTACACTTCACACTAAATTTGTCCCAATCAATATTTGGATAGTTAAAATATACAATTAATACCCTTTTGTTTTTGGACATCACAGACATTTGCCTACATATTTGGAGGTCGATATTACATACACAGCAGTGTGATCGACCCTTTTTTATATTTCAATTCGACACATTTGGCTTCATTTGATGATCCCTCGAACACATCATCCCTCCTCACCATTGTAATAGTTCTTTTATAAGTAACGGGAAACCCCGCCTTATTTACCACAAACCCCCCCCCCCCCCCCACACACACACACACCCCGGACCCCGCCTCTCTGTCTTGTCTAAAAGTCCTGTAACCAGGAATATTGGTCTGCCAAACCAGCCCCTCTTTCAGCCATATTTCTGTTATCGTTTAAAAGTCATACTCCCAAATATCGACCTGTGATCATGCGTCGTATTCGCTATAGTCCTTGGAGCAAAGTATATACCAATTAGCACAGGAAGTCATCCTTAATTACTGCTCACTAACTATTGTTTCCTCTGTCTTACAGATTCACTTTCTTAATGTTTGCTCTCCACTTTCTGCTTACTTCGTTCCCTATTGAATTTGTTCTCAGGTTCCCATCCCCCTGCCAAGCAAGTGTAAACTCTCCCAAAAATTACTGGCAAAACTCCCCACGAGGATATTGGTCCGGGCGCTGTTGAGGTGCAACCCGACTGGTTTTTACAGGTACCATCTCCCCCGTACAGTCCCAATTCCTCAGGATTATAAAGCCCTCCCAACTACACCAACTCTCCTGCCACGTGCTCTTCCTTTCTATTCTCATATTATAGTAGTCTTCAGCAGGTGGCACTGGTTGTGACTCTGAGATTATTATCTTTGAGGTCCGACCCTTTAATTTTCTGACCTGCTCCCTGAATTCTGTCTGTCGTACCTCATCCCTCTCTTTACCTATATCGTTGGTCCCAATAGTGACCACGACCTCTAGCTGTTTAACCTCTCCCCCCAAAAGGCCCTGCACCAGCTCTGTGACATCCTTGACCCTGGCACCAGGGTGGCACCATACCATTCTGGAGTCATGTATACGGCCACAGAAACACCTGTCTGTTCCCTTGGCTGCAGAATCCCTTATCACTAGCGCTCTTTTATTCTTCGTCTCTCTGAGCTACTCGTGTTTCCTTGGAATTGGTTCTGGCTGCACTCCACAGAGGCATCATCACCCTCAACGATACTCAGAAGAAAATATCGGTTGGAAAGCGAGATAGATTCACGGGAGGACTCCTGCACTACCTGCCTAGCATGCTTACCACGTCTGGTGTTCACCCACTTCTCCCGTGCCTACACACTTTTAAGCTGCGGGGAGATCACCTCCTGAAACATGTTATCGACGCAGATTTCAGCCTCGCGGATGCATCGTATTGACTCCGGCCGCCGCACCAGCTACAAAACGTGGAGCTCGAGTCTTTGAAACTGCAGATACCTTCTGCACACATGGTTGCCCAGGACGTGTGAAACATCCAGGAATTCCCACATGCCGCAGGATGTACGCTCCAAGGGACCAAGCTGCCCTGCCATCCCTCTAGTTAGCCTTAGCTAGTTTAAAATCTAATTCAAAAGAGAAAAGAGATATACTTACCAACTCTCCGACTTCTGTGGCCTCCCAACCTCATCGACCTCTCGACCAACCGACTCCCGACCTCTGAACACCAGACCTCCGAACTCCCGACCCCATGAACTCCCGCCCTCTGAACACCCGACCTCCGAACTCCCTACCTCCCGAACTCTGAACACCCGACCTCCGAACTCGCGGACTTCTCGAAATCCCAGCCTTTCGATCTCCTAACCTCTCAGATCTCCGAACACCCGACTTTGCGAACTCCCGACATCGCGGACCTCTGATCTCCCGAACTCTCGAACTCCCGACATCTCGAACTTCCGACCTCTCGGTCCTCTCGAACTCCCGACCTCCGCACTCACGACCCCTCGGACCTCTCGAACTCCCGACCTCTCGGATCTCGAAACTCAACACCTCTCGGACCTCTCGAACTCCCGACCTCTCGGAACTCTCGATCTCCCAATCTCCAAACTCACGACCTCTCAGACCTTTGAACTCCAGAACTCTCGAACTCCGAACTCCTGACCTCTTGAACTCCAAACTCCCGAACTCTCGAACTCCTGACCTCTCGAACTCCGTATTCCCGACCTCTCGAACTCCGAACTCCCGACCTCTTGAACTCCCGAACTCTCGAACTCCGAACTCCCGGATCTCCCGGTCCTCCGAACTCCCTCCTGACTTGGAAATATATCGGCCGTTCCTTCATCGTCGCTGGGTCAAAATACTGGAACTCCCTCCCTAACAGTACCGTGGGAGCACCTTTCCCACACGGGACTGCATCAGTTCAAGAAGGCGGCTCACCACCTAAGGGTGATTAGGGATGGCTATCACATGCTGAGCCTGGGCAGCGACGCCCATGCAAAATCATGCAATTAAACAGCACAGAAGGAGATCGTTGTGCCCATCGTGCCTGTGCTGGCTCTTTGGTTGAACTATTCAATCAGTCCCTTTCTTTTCCCCAACGCCCTGCAAATGTCTTTCTTCCACGATCCCGAAATTGAGTAATAAATGTATTTAAAAAAAACTGGGTCACAATTGGAAAACCAGCTGAGAAATCGGCCCGCCGTGCCTGCGTTTGTGGTAATTTTCCAGCTACTGCCCTGTTTAAATCATCACCAACAACAATGTCTTTAACGTAGTAACACGTCGCAAGGCAGCAGCGTTAACAAACAAAATTGACTCTGAGCCAAATATTCGGACAGAGGACCAAAATTTTGGTTTTAAGGAACATGTTAAAGGAGGATAGAGCGGCGGGGAGGTTTAGGCAGGGAATTCCAGAGTTTAGGTCCCGGGCAGCAGAAGTTACGGCCGCCAATGGTGGAGCGATGGTTTGGAGGAGTGCAGACACCAGCCAGTGCATTGCGTGTAAAATCTGTCTCTTCCACGTGTGCTGTGCTCCACCTCAGGGACAGTTGATGGTGGCAGACTGCGACATTTCATTCTGTTCCTCCTTGTGCCTTTTTCCTCTGATCTGAGCTGGGAATATTGGATTCTGTACCCCGAGCAAATTACCGTGATACCTTTGCACTGCCACCAGGACGGACCCCTCTCCAGTTCGCAGACCCACATGGTAGGTTTTAGCCGCGTTGGCTAGATTTCCATCTCGGGCGCGGGGGCAAGATAGGCGGTATCGGCTCGGCCGCCCAGTTAACGTGATAGACCTGAACACCAGGCGCTGCGTAGAACGGGCAGGGAATCCCAAACCGCCCATTTTGCGAAACCGTCGGGACCGCTTTATAGCGCCAAGTTGTTTGTCCACAGCCAACCGTCACGGGGTTAACCAGGAATCGGTCAGCCTGCCTTGTCACAGAAGGTGAGTGAAAATTCTGCGAGCGACCGGGAGAAATAAAAGCTGAGTGTGACACAATTTAAGCCCCAGCTGTGTCTTTACAGGAACACTCCCAGATGCGTCTGATCTACGTTTGTACTCCTGTCCCAGGTATGTGTGACTATTCTTGTACCCCATTGCCAGATGTGAGACTGTGTCTGGGCACGATTGCACTTAGATGTGTGACTGCCTGGGCACTAGTTCTCCAAGATGTGTGACTGTGTCTGCGTACTAATGCACCCAGATGTGTGACTGTGTCTTGGCACTTATGCTCCCAGATCTGTGGCTGTGTCTGGGCACTAATGCTTCCAGATGCGTGACGCTCAGTGTAGCGCTGCACCCAGGGTGAGTTACTCTGTCGGCGCACCAATGCCCGCAGATGTGTGTGATAATGTTGTTACAGTAATGCTTCAGATGCGATACTCTGTCCATGTGGTGGTTGGGTTGGGGAGGAGGAGGGTGGGGAGGGGGAGGAGGGTGCGGGAGAGTGTGGGGTGGGCATGGTTGAGAGGGGGAGGGTGTGGCGGAGGGGGAATGAGGGGTGGGGAGGCGGGGGAGTTTTGTGTCAATGAACATCTATGGGGCGCCTTAAGAGATATCTGCTCATTGTCTCAGTGTAATTATTTTACAAGTTAAAATGCAGAACCAAAATTAAAACTCTCTGCATTTGGAGAAGGGGAAACTTTAACTGGTCTCCTGTACAGCAGGGCTCAGTGATCTGGCATCCCCACCTCCACCCTCCCCCCGCTCACCCCCTCCCCGTCCCGCCTCTCCCCCTCCACCACGACCTTCCCCAACTCCCCATCACCCTGCTCTCCCCCCTCACTCCGCTCTCCGCTTCCCGCTCTTCCCTCACCCCGCTCTTCCCCTTCCCCCCTCTCCCACTCCTCCCTCTCCCCCTCACCCCCATCTCTCCCATGCTCCCCGCTCCCATCCTCGTCCCGTTCTCCCCGTCCCTGCACTCTACCCCTCCCGCCGCTCTCTCCCTCCTCCCGCACTCAACCTCCCTCTCTCAAGCACTCCCACTTACCCCCTTTCCTTCTCCCGCTTTCCCCATCACCACAATCTCCCCCTACCTCCATTCTTCCCATCCCGCTCTCCCCCTCCCCCCGATCTCCCGCTCACTCCGCTCTCCCCCTCCTCCCGCTGTCCTCCACACCCCGCTCTACCCCTCCTGTTCTCCCCCTCACCCCACTCTCCCCCACTCCCCCTCACCCTGCTACCCCTCATTCCGCCATCCCCCCGCTCTCCCCCTCACCCTCCGCTCTCCCCCTCACCCTGCTCTCCCCCTCACTCCGCCATCCCCCCCGCTCTCCCTCTCACCCCGCTTTCCCACTCACCACGCTCTGCCCCTCACCCCGCTCCTCCCCACCAACTCGCACTCTGCCCCCCCCCCACATACTGCAGCCATCTCTACCCCCTTCGCTCGCCACATCCCCCATTTCCTTCCTTTCCCTGTGAGCAGTGGGGGAAAGTATTTCGAAATCAGGCAGTTTTGCAACCAATAATGGATTTGCAGAACGAGACTACAGAAGATGAACGCGCAATCTATCACAAGGAGAAATCTTTCCTTTTGGCTTTGGTATAATTTGCAAACATGAAAACAATCCTTTTTGGCATTCTATTGTATGTGTTTAATCACATATGGTTAATTATGATATTTAATCATTCAGAGTGTGTCTCTGCTCCCATGCCCCGTAGAATGTTGTTGCTATTTCGAGAGAGAGAGATGGAAGCGACCTTGGAACGCACACCAGCTTGTTATGAGACAGTCCGCGGCTTGAGTTCTCATGCTTTGTGGAAAAGCACCTGGGGCCTTACAGATTAGGAGTTGGCCATAAGCCACATGCACCCATGTTTTGTTCAATGGTATGTTTATTTGATAGTATAAAGGTACAGGATTGTTCCGTAGCTCTTTGAACTTCTCCTTGGACCGTGATTCGCGAGCGGTGCCGGGACCCACAATGCTCCAGACCAGCCGTCGCTTGTGGAGTTCCCGACGGGCGGAAGGCGGTGAGCGTTGTTGCATCTTTTCATACTTATATTTTCTTCGTAAACTGTATTATTAATGTTTCTTTTCTCTCAGTAAACGATATCTTATTCTTTACTTCATTTGTCTTGTCTCTTATTTAACAGATCCCGTACCTGGGTCTATTATTATTGATCCAAAACATTTTGGCATCACGCACTGGATCTGGTAAAATGTTTCAGAGAAAAGATTAGAAGCAGTCTCCTGCTGCGAGAGAGAAGTATGGAATACCAGGGTGGGGCATGAGGGGTGAGGGTTTTGGCTCTCTTGCCAAGGTGCTAGCCCGGTTTGGACCCCCGCAACATTGGAACAGAACAACGATAGAGCCGTACCCTACTTGGTAGTGTCTCTCCTGGAGGAAGCGGGCTTGCCACAGGAGCAAAATATTCCCCCACAAATGGGGTGGATTTTGTCAACAGCCTTAAGGGCGATGTGTAAACAACTTAAGGAAAGTGAGGCAGAAAACCTACAGTTAAAAACAGCTGCCAAGTTTTGGAAAGTCAAAACTCGACCCTGACTGAAGCACAAGAGCGGACGGTCAAGGTCAGTGAACAATGAGAAATTTTAATCTGCCGTCTGGCGACAGTACAAAATAAAAAGTAAACCAGACGATGGAAATTACAGATGGATTTGAAATATATCCTTTGTACTGCACTGACTTGCTGATTTGTACTTGCTCAATTATATCCCAGGGAGTGTTTAAAAGCCAATGCAAAATCATATGGGGAATGTATACAAGCTGGAAAAAATGGAGAGAGGTGGGAACGGGAGGAAACTAAAGACCCTCCCCCATACGCTCCGAGCACGGAAGCTAGACCCCCTATGACAAATAAGAAGAAACAGCAAGATGGAGAACAGCTGGTAACCACTAGATGGGTGCGTGACTTCAGCACGAGTGAGTTACAAGAAAAGATTGCTTTTGCGTTCCGGCAAAAATATCCCTCTGCCGTTGATTGGGAAGGGAGGTAAAACCTTGGAATACTATGGCGGAGGATGCGATACAGTTGTGCAACATGGCACCACAGGAAGGAATATATCACCAACAATCTGGTGGGGGCAGATCAGGAGCTCTTTATGGCAGGAATGCGGAGCAGCCTGATGAAGAGTGACCCTCCTGTGATTAGGGGTGCGCGACTCGCATTATTGGGACCAGCCCAAGGGCAGCGGGTGGGGCACGCCTGCCTATTGCTAGAACAATTAGAGGATTTAGAAGATCCCCTCGACTAGAGGTATGGCCGGGTTCCGGGAGCACTCCCATTTAGAACCACATCAACCCAAGCTCCTGGGGATCTGAGGCCATACATTCCGATTACTTACCTGGCAGGGGAGAAACCATAATGAGCTTTGTTGAATGAAGAAAGATTTTGTAAATGTCTGTCTGTGAAAGAAAGCGTTTTTGTGAATTTTTGACTGCGGAATGAAATTTTCATGTGTCTGAAAGCCTGTTTGGAAAAATAGTGGAGCTGCCTTTTGGTTTTAGCTCCACCAACTTTTTCAAAGAGTGTGAAGGTTTTTGTTAACACTTCGTAGTGTTGTACTGTATGTGGGAAGTCTGAACCTTACAGGGGAAACCATACAAGGGCTCTTGGGTGTGGGTATCATTAGACATGCGGTGTCCCCCTCCGATAGCCCTGTTTGGCCTGTGCAGAAACTCGACAAAGGTTGGAGGATGACTGTGCACTACCGACAACTGAACAAATTTGCCCCTGCCCTGGCAACCGCTGTCCCAGATGTAGTAACTATAACAGAGCGGCTGTCTGAAGAAGGTGCAGAGTGGTATGCGGAAATCGACCTGACCAATGATACACACAAGGTCGGACGAGCGCAGCAAAGGTCCATAATGCGCTGGAGATGGAATATCGCAGACAGAGCAAGTAAAGGAAAAGAAGGAATCACCCGAATACAGGAGCATGTGGCTGAATACCCACAAACAGCTGACAGTGAATTTACACAGTTGTCTGTCAGTTTAACCAAAGAGTCACCGATCTCCTGAGGCGTGTCTTTTGAACAGTTAATACCTGAAGAACGTAGCCATGCCGAGTTCACAGATGGCTCAGCGGTCTGGCGAAACGGCCTTCGGTGATGGCGAGCCGCTGTCTTCAATCTAAAAACCCAGACAATTGTGCATGATGAAGACGTGCGAGGCTTCAGCCAGCTGGCAGAACTAGCAGCTGTAGTCCTTGCGTTAGAAGAGGAACAGCAACAAGTACACATATATACTGACTCATGGGCAGCAGCCAATGGCATGGCGAGCTGGATGCGAAACTGGCATGAACAAAAATGTCAAATGACTGCAAAAGAGTTGTGAGGAAAGCACCTATGTGAACAAATATGGTCCAAAGCCCAGAAGATGAAAATAAATGTATATCATGTGGACGCTCACATGAAAAACACTTCAAAGACCTTTGAATATTATATAGCCCGGGTACGGGCTGTCAAAGAGGCGGAAGAGGAAGAATATGGCATCGGCAAGTGGGCCCATCACAAATCTGGACATTTCGGCATTCAGGGTACGATACGATGGGCACGAAATAGGGGATACATTTGACTACGGATGGTGTTAAACAGATCATAAACACCTATGAAATTTGTCAAAAGGTGAAGCATTTTCCCCTACAACGGCAACCCGGTGCCCATATTAAGAGAGGGACTCAACCAGCACAAATATGGCAAGGTGATTATGTAGGACCTTTACGATAGCAACAACGGTTCCAATATTTGCTCACTGCTGTTGACACCTATTCTGGACTTTTGGTAGCTCATCCAGTGACTAAAGCGAAAGTACGATTAAAGGACTGGAGAACCTAATCACATACTACGGTGAGCCAGCAGAAGCACAGTCCGATAATGGGTCGCACTTCACAGGTCAAACAGTGCAACAGTGTGCGGTAGACAATGGAATCTATTGGATGTTTCACATACCTTACTATCCGCAAGCTGCATGATTAACAGAACGCATGAATGGACGACTTCAGCAACAGATTAAAATATTAACTCCCACTAACACATTGCAAGGGTGGTTAAAGGTCTTACCACAAGCAGTGCGCAATTTGAATCACTGGCCATTGCGGGGGGGAACTCCCATAAGCCACATGTTAGGCAAAGTTAGTGTCCCTACTATTGAAAAAGAAAATCAGACTGAGAACACAGTTTGTGTTTGTGAAGGAGGAAAAGTGTGGAGCAGTCTCCCCAGAAACCCTTACAAGCAGGGGAATTCTGAGCGAAAGGAGAAGGAAACACTTATTGGGTGCCCCTGACTGGTCAAGATATTCCTCTCTGTGTTGACAAGAGTAAATTGACTAAACGGGGCTGAATTAACATACCTATGCTTCCTCCCACAGGAATTCTGCCCAAAATGGCGACTTACCCACTCCTGCTGGCCAGTCTCTGTGTCTCGTTATCTGTGACTGTGCTACTTCCATCCTCAAACACAGCATGGGATGGCCATATAGGGTGCCGGTTCGCTAACACTGATTGTACGCAAGACAATTACTAACCTTCCTTCCACTGTAGACTGAACTCGCTTATCTCAATTTCTAAAAGTTAACAGTGATCATTGTTTTACTCGTCGCGTTATTACTGATATCACTGCTTGTATGAATTCTTAGATGTAGATTGCGGGCGTTTCGTGCGCATACTCACGTGTAACTGATGCATTACACCTTCAACTTGATTATATTACTTAGACTGTCTCAATATCAAGGGTGGATTGTATTGTATGGGGTTAATCACATCGGGTTGACTAGGATATTTAGTCATTCATAGGGTGTCTCTGCTCCCATGCCCCGGAGAATGTTGTTGCTATTTCGAGAGAGAGAGAGAGGGAAGCGACCTTGGGACGCACACCAACTTGTCCGCGGCTCGAGGACTCATGCTTTGTGGACAAGCACCTGGGCCCTTACAGATTAGGAGTTGGCCATAAACTTTTGTTCAATAGGATGTTTATTTGATAGTATAAAGGTACAGCACTGTCCCGTCGCTCTTTGAACTTCACCTTGGACCGTGATTCGCGAGCGGTGCTGGGACCCACAATGCTCCAGACCAGCCGTCGTTTGTGGAGTTCCCGATGGGCGGAAAGCCGTGAGCGTTGTTGCATCTTATCATACTTCTCTTTTCTTCGTAAACTGTATTATTAATGTTTCCTTTTTCTCAGTAAAAGGCATCTTATTTTTTACTTTATTTGTCTTTTCTCTTATTTAACATTCATCCAGATCCCGAACCTGGGTCTATTATTATTGATCCAAAACAGGCCTGGTTCTCACATTGCATGAAAGTCCTTTCACCCCTCCCTCCAGCGTCATCCGTCACGTCCTGGTCGTTCAGTTGCAATATCTACTCGAAACGGGCACCAGTAAATGATTGTAAAATGAAGCACAGCTGGATTATGAGCAGCGGGAGCCAATGAATGAAGAATAGGGAACAAGCCAGGTCTGGATTTTTCAGGAATAGAAATTGTGTCTTAGAGCAATAGACCGTTTTTTTTCCCCAAAATAGCCTGTCTTGTTACTTTGAAAAGAATCGAAATTCTCGTTTCGGTTCAGTGACGAAGCCTCCCAGGTGTGAGGAGAAGCAGCAGCACGTGTCCAGACTGAACTTTCCCTGCCTGTGAAGCGCTTGCAAAATAAAAGGACACAACAAACCTGCAAAAGGACATAAACAGGCGAAGCGAGTGCGCAAATAGTTGACAGATAGAATATAAATTTGGAAAGTGTGAGGTCATGCAATTTGGCATAAAAAGCGCAATTTATTATTTAGATGGAGAAAGATTGCAAAGTGCCGCAGTACAGCGTGACCTCGGGGTCTTGGTGCATTAAATACAAAAGAATAGTATGCAGGTACAGCAAGTGATCATGAAGGCCAATGGTATCTTGGCCTTTATTGCAAAGGGAATGAAGTAGAAAAGCAGGGAATTATTGCTCGAGATATACAGGACACTGGTGAATACTGCGTGCAGCGTTGGTTTCCCTATTTAAGAAAGGATATAGTTGCTTTGGAGGCAGTTCAGAGAAGGTTCACTAGGTTGATTCCAGAGAGGAGGGGGTCGACGTATGAGCAAATGTTCAGTAGGTTGGGCCTCTAGTCATTGGAATATAGAAAAATGGGAGGTGATCTTATCGAAACGTATACGATTATGAGGAGGCTGGAAAAAGTGGATGTAGAGAGGATGTTTCCACTGATAGGGGAGAGTAGAACTAGAGTTCATAAACTTAGAGTAAGGGGCCTCCCATTTAAAACTGAAAGAAGGAATGTCTTCTCTCAGAGGTTTGTAAATCTGTGGAATTCGCTGCTTCAGAGAGCTGTGGAAGCTGGGTCATTGAATAAATTTAACACTGTTTCTTAACCGATAAGGTATTAACGGGTTATAGGGAGCTCGCAGGGAAGTGGATCTGATTCCATGACCGGATCAGCCATGATCGTTTTAAATGGTGGAGCAGGCTCGAGTGGCCATATGGCCTACTTTTCTTCCTGTTTCTTATGTTCTTATATAAAACGACATGGTTGATATCCCCAGCAAGAATGGCAGTTGGGCTGGACATTCCCGACGTGGCTTCAGCATTTTCATTATCCCGGTCCATGGCCTTTGCTTGATTCTTTGTCCAGTTCCCTGTCTCCCAGCTCGTGAATTTTAACTGACTGGGTCCTGCTGGGATCCCAGCTCCCCTGCAGGAAAACTGAAGCTACTGCAGCGGCCTGTGGAGTTCCCTTCAATCCAATACCCCGAACCCAGGGCTCGAGTTCAAGCCGCCTCTGGCCATTCGCTGCGTGTGCAGCCAATCGCCCCTCCCCGATCAACAGAAATACACCAGTGACCAAAGTACCACACTCCTCCCCTCACCACACCAATATTCCCAAGGGCAATGGTCAACCTCACTGCCCGATTTTCTTCTTTGGCAGTCCCTCGAAGTCGAGGATGACTTGCTTCCACACTAACATGAATTCTCAGGTGACTGATGAGGCCAATGCGGGATCTATAGTCTCTGTTCCAGGTGGGGCAGGGTTGGGTTGTTGGAACGGGTGGGTGGGGTCTTGGGTTGTCGTGTGCTCCATCCGTTGTTTGTGCCTGGCTTCCGTGTGCTCCCGGCGAAGAGACTCGAGGTGTTCGGAGCCTTCCCGGATGCTTCTCCTCTATTTTGAGCGGTCTTGGGCCAGGGAATCCCAGGTGCCGGTGGGGATGTTGCATTTTTTTCAAGCAGGCTTGAGGGTTTCCTCAAAGCATTTCCTCTCCCCTCCAGGTGCTCACTTGCCGTGATGTAGCTCGGAGTAGAATGCTTGTTTTGGGTGTACAGTATTGGGCATGCGGACGTTGTGGCTCGTCCATCAGAGCTGATCGAGCATGGACATTGCCTCGAAATATTTTTTATCGGTCTTCACGTTAGAAGACACTAACAGCATCCCGAATGAATAATCAAGTGGCTATAGGGAGGGAGGAACTTAACACAGTCTCTATCCCTAATGCAGCAGTAATGGTAAAATAATTGGACAAAAGGCGGACAAGTCCCCTGGACCTGAAGCCTTATATCCTGGCGACTTAAAATACGTGGCAGCAGAGATAGCGGATGCATTGCTTGTGACCAACAAAAATGCCCTGGGTTCTGGGGCGGTTCCATCGGATTGGAAAAGCGGAAATATAACGCCCCTATGTAAAAAAGGAGGCTGAGAAAAAGCAAGAAACTGTGGACCATTAGCCTAACATTTGTGATTGGGAGAATGCTGGAGTCCATTATTAAGGAACAGTAGCGGGACACTTGGAAAAGCATGATTCAATCAAGCAGAGTCAGCATGGATTTATGAAAGGGAAATCATGTTTGACAAATTATAACTTAAATGGAGAAAAATTGCAGTATAGAGGGACATGGGAGTGTTTGTGCATGAATCACAGAAATGTAAGCATGTAATCAGGAAGGCAAATGGAATGTTGGCCTTTATTGCTGCTCATATTTCTGATGTTGTTTTCCCTCAGTGATAACCCCCACACACCCTCTCTGTAACACATTGATATAACCCATGCCCCTCAGTGTAACACTCTGACATAATTCACACGCATCACTGAAATGCACTTACATGCTCCACACCCCTCACTGTGACAAACTGCTCTGCTCCACACCCTCACTGCAAAACACTGATATATCCCACACCACTCACTGAAACACCCTGATATATCTCACAGCTCACTCGATAAGACCCTGATTTAGCCCACACCCCTCACAGTAACACAGATATACACCACACCCTTCACAGAAAGACTGATATACCCCACACCTCTCACAGCAACACGGTTATGCACCACAGCCTTCGTAGTCACACACTGATACACCCCGAACAGTAACACTGATATACACCACATCCCTCACAGTAACACTAACATACACGACACCCCTCACAGTAAGACAGGTATACTCGACACCCCTCACAGTAACACTGATATACCCAGCATCATTCACAGTAAGACTGATATACCCCACATCCCTCACATTATAACGTATATGCATTTCAGCCCTCGCTGTAAAAGTCTGATAAACACCACATCCCTCAGTGTAAAACACAGATATACCCCACCCCCTCCCTCTAACACTCTGATGTACCCCACACCTCTCACTGTAACACTGATATACCGCACAGCCCTCACTATAAAACTGCAATACACCACACCCCACTAACCTCAAAGTAACACGCTGCAATACCCTACACTCCATCACTGTAACACTGATAAAAACAACATCCATCACTGTAACACATTGAGTTACACCACACCCCTCAATGGAGCAATCTGATGTGCCCCACACCCCTTATCTTTACACTGACATATCCCACAACTACCACTGTAATAGTCTGATATACTCCATACCCCTCACCTTAATACTCTGATATAACCCACACAGCAGAATTCAAAACTGATATCCCCCATACTGCTCACTGCAAAACGGATATAACCAACACCCGCGCATTAATATTGATATATCCCACACCGCTCACTGTAAGACTCTGCGAAACCCCACACCCCTCAGTGTAACAGTCTGATCTACCCCACGCCCCTCACAGTAACACTGATATACCACATCCCTCAGTGCAATACTGATATACATCACACCCCTCACAGTAACACTGATATACACCTCAACCCTCGCTATAACACTCGAATATACCCCAAACCCTCACAGTAATATTGATATACCCCACAATCTTCACCGTAACACACTGCTATACACCTCACCCGTCACTGTAAGACTCTGGTATGCCCCACACCCCTCATTGTAACACCCTTATATACCCCGCACACTATAGTGTAACACACTGATAAACCCCACACCCCTCACTGTAATACTGATAAACTCCACAAACATCACTCTAACGCTGATATACCGCGCACCCCTCATTATAACACCGCATTAGCCCACAGCCCACTAACCTCAAGATAACACGCTGCTATATGCTACACCCCTGACTGTAACACTAATATAACCCACACTCCTCACTGTAGCACTGATATAACAAGCATCGCTCACTGTAAAATAATGATTTTCTCCAAACCCATCAATGGAGCACTCCATTATACCCTGCACCACTAACCTTTACACTTATATACCCCACACACCTCACTTGAGCACTAAGGTATACCCCACACCACTCACTGTAATGCTCTGATATACCCTACACCCCTCACGGTAACACACTGATATACGCACACCCCACACTGTAACACTCGATATGCCACACGACCCTCATTGAAAACTCAGATAGAGTCCACACCCCTCACTGTAACAGTCTGATGTACCTCACACCACTCAGTGTAACGCTGGTATGCTCTGCACCCCACATTGTAACAGTTGATATCACACACACCCCTCACTGTAAACCTCTGATATACCTGAAACCCCACAATGTAACACTCTGATGCATCCCACAAGGCCCACTGTGTCACCGATATACCGCACCGGCCTCACTCCTCACTATAAAACTGCAATACCGCATGCTCCACTAAACTCAAAGGAA